>NC_086447.1:345342456-345647689 GCF_028390025.1 Pseudophryne corroboree
AGATTTGATTCCTTTGCTCACCTCTCTTATGTCTTCTATGTGTCCCTTCTGCTTTCTTGTTTCCTTTGTCTGTCGCTCTCCTCATGTGTCCATATCTTCATCCTTTTCTCCTTATATGCTCTCCTTTGTGTCTGATCATCTGAATCTTTCTCTCCCCTTTCTCTACACCTCTCACTCCCTGTGCCTCACTCCCCCATCTCACCCCCAGCACCTCTCACTCCCCCATCCCTGCACCTCTCACTACCCCATCTCACCCCCTGCATCTCTCACTCCTCCATCTCACCCCCTGCTCCTCTTACTCCCCCAACTCACCCCCTGCACCTCTCACTCCCTCCCCATGTCTCCCCCTCCCCATGTCACCCCTTGCTCCTCTCACTCCCCAACCCCTACACACAACCTCTCACTCCCCCATCTACACCCCTGCAGCTCTCACTCCCCCATTTCACCCCCTGCACCTCTCACTATCCCATCTCACCCCCTGCACCTCTCACTCACCCATCTCACCCCTGCACCTCTCATTCACTCCCCCATTTCACCCCCTGCACCTCTCACTCACTCCCCATCCCACCCCCTGCTCCTCTCACTCCAGCTCACCCTCTGCTCATCTCACCACCTGCTTCTCTCACCCCCCCATCTCACCCCCTGCTCCTCCCACTCCATCTCACCCCCTGTTCTTTTACAACACCCCTCCCCCATCTCACCCTCTGCTCCTCCCACTCCATCTCACCCCCTGCTTCTTTTACAACCCCCTCCCCTCGTCTCACCCCTTGCGTCGGGTCATGGCTGTAGCATAGTAAAGCTGGGCGCGGGTGCCAGACAGGACTCGCAGACCGGCTGCTATTTAAAAGAAGGGGCCGCTCAGCCGCACGTTGAAACTGGCGCCGACTGTGCACCAATCACGGTTCACGAGCCGCCAACCAATGAGAAGCTGCCACTTGACAGCTTCTCATTGGTTGGTGGTCCATGAGCTGTGATTGGCTCACGTCACATTTTGAAATAGCCGCCACTTCTGGCAATGCAGCCAGTCCGCAAGCTGATGCTTAGTGAGCTGGGTGTTCCGCCTGCAATTAGAGGTGACGGAACGCAGTTCCACCCCGTTCCGGCCCACTTTAACCACTGGTCATAAGCTTGTATCAATAAGTATTAATACAACATTATTATTTGTACGCGGTGTCTCATTTTATATATATAGTCTATGTAATTATTTTATTTAGGTTGTGAATAAACATTGTGAAAATATGTATTATTTTTTACCAGTTGCTATAATTGATACTGAATTAAATGATTAGTGCATTGAACTGCACCAACATGCTTGTTTTGTAAGAATATAACTTTGTATATACATAAAGACGTGGCCTTGATTGGACCGTGCAGCCTGGCTCTGGCTTATGCAGAGCACTCGGACTAATGGAACACAGTCAATTAAACCATGCTTGCTTAAGTACACCTGAAAAACAGGTATATTTAAAGCCTGTGGATTTCTACCTCACAAATAATCCTGCCTTTTGAGAAAGCCGCCCTGCTGTGCAGTGAAATGCATTAAGGACACAGGTCCCTGGTTCTTGCTGGCTGGCGAATCATTCATTACCTTGCATTAAGGGATTTCACGCATTGCCTATTCTACTGTGTGCTGTCTGGCTGCCACCCGGCCACCTCCATTGCCTTTGCAGCATGAACTGTTACCCTCCACTGAGCTTCGGCTGCAGCTAAATACAAGGGATGGGAACACATGGATGCGCTCTATCACCACCCGTGCTAACCATACCTGGCTTCCACTCCAGGACGCAACATTGGCCCTGATGTGTGGAGGCCAATGACTGGATGCTACTACATATTGGGGCAGATGTATTAACCTAGAGAAGGCATAAGGAAGTGATAAACCAGTGATAAGTGCAAGGTGATAAAGGCACCAGCCAATCAGCTCCTAACAGTTAATTTACATATTGTAGCTGATTGGTTGGTGGGTTTATCACCTTGCACTTATCACTGTTTATCATTTCCTTATGCCTTCTTCAGGTTGATACAGCTGCCCCATTGTGAGCTTCAGCATTGAGGGCTTTCATTTTTGGCTAAACCTGCATTGCAATTTCTAACAGCGTTGAGACAGACTGTTCTTATCTGAGTGTCTCCGCTGTATACAATATCTCGCAGTTTACTATTTGGCTCAATACTGCTGCAATATACTGGCCACTGTGTTTGGAGCTGTCACAACAGCTAATTCATTACTAAACGCTCCTGAATTGTTATTTGTAATGTATAGGTTATTTATATGATGCAATTATGATTTTTTTTATGTGTATTCTGATGATATTTGCAGTGTTTACTTATGGTAAATCATTTCACTGATACTCTTTGAGGTTTATTGGTAACATTTTTATGGAAAAAATATTACATGCTTTACAATCCATTGTATGTATTAAGCGCCACCTGGTTCTTTTCATGCTTTGTATCTCTGGAGGTAGGCAAGCCTCTTCTCCCAGTTACTGCTCATATACATCCCATCCTTGGAACCACTAATCAATACAGCGCCTCAGTCCATATTTCTTTTGTGTAAAGGGAAGAGAGTGACTGATAGTGTGGCCAGCCAATCGGAGTGTGGGGAGACTGCCTAACAGTGCAGCTGGCCAATGGGAGAGCATGAGGATTGTGATGTGTAATGCATGTCAATTCCATATGGGATCATAAAATGGCAAGTAGTTTTATTAGAAATTACATTTTTACAATTTTTTGAACTTTTTGAATTTTACTTAATGATTTATTTTGATTGCTAGTTCATATTGTCTTTAAATATACATTATCCTGTTTTTATCATTGTATAATATGCTATTATATTTTTTTGTCTGTAAATTGTTAAGATAATGTGTCGTCACTATAGAATCTTTAGCAACACTTCTTATTTTATGACACCCATATAGAATGGACATTCTCTCATTTATAAATAGCTCATTATTGAGTAAGGAGGATTGCCCAACAAAAATAGAATAATGCTATACTGTGATTTCCAAATACTTTAGTTAGCACCAGAGAAATATCATATTGCTATGCTAATGTCATCTAATGGGGGCTCTGCCTGCAGAAATGGTGGAATCATTGATGATACTGTATGATACGGTCCCTCTTTCTTGCATCCTGAGGATGCATTATAGTTTCAGGTGCTCCCCCCCAACACCACTAAAAACTTTTTTACTCTTTTCAAGCAATTCCCGTAAAATACTCTTTAATAAATAAGCCCCATAAAGACAATGACAGAACAGAAAGGCAGGGGGGTGGGCAAGGCTTTCAGAAGTAATCCATGAAGAATTGAATATTAATTTCTTTCTGCATTATTTCATACTAGGAAATTAATGTTCCTCTACTGATGTACGTAACAACCTATGGTGCCCATACTTAATTAAGAACACATCTGTTAACATGCAGGGTCTGCAGAGCTAAATGTCCTATCACAGTATTATTTCTGGAACTAAAGTTAAAGAGGCATAAAAGTCATGATAAAATAGTTATATATAGAAGAATAGTGGTATTTTATTTATTTTATACATCTGAAATAAGCAGTTTCTTGCATGTATCATCATCATCATTATTATTTTCAATCAATTGCACCAATAATATATAGTCTGATCTAGTCAATCTATGCACATACAATACACACTGCCAGGGGCGTAAGTTCATACTAGGATCCCAGAGGCAAGATAGTTGTTGCTGCCTACCCCTGCCCCCCCATACCCCTCCTCCTCTCTCATTAACTAACCATATCCGGTCCCAACAGCACCAAGACACATACTCTCTCCTGGGGTGACGAGATGGGGTAACTAATTACCTGGGCCATGGCTTGTTAGAGGGGCCCATCCCAGGTCATCTGTTAAGGTGTTCCCCCTAAACAGCTATGAGGAGGAGGGGACATTATGCTGACGGGAATGTACACTCAAGAAAAAGTCTCTCCCTATAGGTGCCAGGTGCTGTGGGAGTTGCCCTGCCTCCTGCAGATCATATTCACCATCCCCCTTCCACAGTCACTTATACCACCCCAGCAGCATCCAGACAGAGAGAGGGAGGACCACAGCACATGCCCCCAAGGCTCCCCACTTATTCACTTATTTCTGCTCTGGGGCACATAAAGCAAAACCTGGAGCAATTGAGGAGGTCAGTGTGACCTGCATTTCATTGTCTCTTGTAATTACACCCCTGCATACTGTACTGCACAAATTTGAGACAATAAAGTTAATTACCTAAGTGCAAAACATGCTACATTTTTAGTTTGCTTAAGTTATCCTTATTTAAATGCAACTGTGAAAACTTGTATTTGTGGGCACTCAGGTTCTGGGGCAAACATTGATTGATGATCATGACGGTCACCAGCACTAGTGAAGCATCTTGATATTGGCAGTTTGAGAACACTCTGCTGACACTGATTGGTGCTTTTTTCACTCTGTTTTTCTCTTCTGTTTTTTTACAGTATGCTTATGGGTAGCAAAATACTTTTTTTGGTATCTGCTTTTTGTGTCTCCAGATATACTGTAGTACAAAGACAGCAAAGTGCCTTATTCTGAGATGCATGCATTGCGATATGTGTGCAAATGCTTGGTGTTTTAAACCTGTGCATGCATCTATGTAGCTATACAGTCGGTGCATCTGATAGTAGCATCTAAAGACTTGTCAATTGGGCCTGTTGCATCTAAAGACATACAAAGTGATCACCTTACTCCTTGCACATTCAGACACCCACTTGTAAAACATGGAAAGGGCCTTTACAAGCATTAATACATAGACATGACTACTGTAAAGTACTTGGCCCATGCCGCTGACACCATCTGCATTAGCCTATAGTAATCCATGGGCTACTATGGGGTCTATTTTCAAAGCCTTGGATTGAGATAAAGTAGCTGCAGCTAAAGTACCAGCCAATCGGCTCCTAACTGACATGCCACAGGATGTGTTTGAAAAATGACAGTTAGGAACCGATTGGCTGGTACTTTATCTAAGGCGACTTTATCTCCATTCAAGGCTTAGTAAATATTAGTGTAGAGGAATCCTCCAGATCCTTCTCTTTTGGACTGCCATACATGTGCATTAGATGCGGGGACCCAAACCAGGAAGCATATTGGTATGGGAAACTATCACTCTGTTTCCATTTCTTCACTGGGACGGTTACTTGTTGGAGTCCATCTCCCAGCAAGAGGACATTGCTAAATTTGTGTGAAAATATTAACTTCCACATTGCTAAATTTAGGTGAAAAATGTATCATATGCGCATTAAAAAAAAGGATGCTGGAGAACCACACACTCTTCTAGGTTTCCAAGGGAGTATCCAAAAATTTGTTAAGCTCCTGGATATTCCCAGAGTGTAGTTAAGTATGCCTGTCCATCTACTTGCTGAGGGTCAAAAATATGCTACTAATCCTGATTTGGTTCCAGTTCATGCACAGTAAAGCCTCATTTCGGCTTAGTTCCGGAACTGAAAATGTAAGTGGGGCTTCCTTCTTTGTGCATGCATCGGCCTCAGCATTACATAGAAACAGAGAAACATGGAATTTGATTGTTGGGAGTCAATTAAATTACCAGTATATTTTTATGATGTGAGAGAAAACATGAGTATCCGGCGGAAACCCATGCAAACATGGGGAGAATCTACAAACTCCACACAGTTAGGTGGTAATCAAACCTCAGTGCTGTGAGGTAGTAATGCTAACCATTACACCGTCCGTGCTGCCCAGAAGAGCAGAACCTGGCAACTATGCAGCTGAGGAACTGGCTTCACTGGGCGCTCAAAAGTTGCTATGAAGCATGGCAAAATAATGTTCCTCACAGCTTTACGTATCTTAATAATTTTGTCCTACAAAAACATCTTATTTCTGCAATGACGCATCTTGCAACAAACACTCTCAGCGTGGGATAGGCAAAATGAAACTTTCCAGAGCTTGTACCCAATGGTGTTGCCTAATAGAAGCCTATGTTGGGCTTCTCACCACATATTTACCAGAGAGGGATCCAATAGGATCCCTCACAGTGTCCTCCACAGCTCGCTCATGTGGTGGCTGATGTCCAACACATGCACAGAAGTACTCTTGGGTCATAAATTTAGAAGTCCTCTTATCGCAAAGGAAAGTTCTTATCGGAAGAGCTGTCCTTTGCGATTTTAATCTCCATTGTGCATGCAACTCGTGTTTAGCATGTGATCAATTGCATTTTAGCATGTTTGATATATCACACCCTCAAATTACCCACTCCTACCACCTGTGGCGCCGAGAAGGGGGGTGGGTACTCTTTACCCAGGCCTGTTGGAGGGGCCTGGTAGGGGCCTGGGTCTGGCACCCCCTTCCATTTTGCAATGGAAGAGCCACACTTTAGGCAAGGATAGAGAGAGAACTGAAGCCTCTCCCCAGCTGAGCACATGCTGCACAGTGCTGTGTGCTGGTCTGGGAAGAGAGGTAGCTGCAATGGCAGTCAGTCTTCTCTTTCCCTGTGTGATTGAGTGATCACACCCCATGACCCGCTGGATAGTACCCCGGTGACACCCTGGCCGATTTGCATGTAATATATATATTTTTTATATTTTTTACAGAAGGGGTCTGGCTACACGTCTCCGCATTGACCATGCGCCCTCCCAGTAGTGCCCATGCCTCTCACTATGTATGTACTAGAGATGTGTGGTGGGCACTTTTCGTGTTTTGTGTTTTGGTTTTGGTTCTGGTTCCATGCTCGTGTTTTGGATCTGGATTGGTTTTGCCAAAACCACCCTTTCGTGTTTTGGTTTTGGTTTTGGATTTGGATGATTTTTGAAAAAACATAAAACAGCTAAAATCACAGAATTTGGGGGTAATTTTGATCCTACGGTATTATTAACCTTAATAACATTCATTTCCAGTCTATTCTGAACACCTCACATCTCACAATATTGTTTTTAGCCAAAAAGGTTGCAGCGAGGTCGCTGTATGACTAAGCTAAGCGACAAAGTGGGCGGCACAAACACCTGGCCCATCTAGAAGTGATACTGCAGTGGCAGACAGGATGTCAGATTTAAAAACTAGGCCCCAAACAGCACATGATGCAAAGAAAAAAAAGAGGTGCAATGAGGTAGCTGGATGATTAAGCTAAGCGACACAAGTGTGCGGCACAAACACCTGGCCCATCTAGGAGTGGCAATGCAATCGCAGACAGGATGGCACTTAAAAAAACTAGTCCCAAAATAGCACATCATGCAAAGAAGAAAAAGAGGTGCAATGAGGTACTGCAGATACACGTTCCTACTATCTGTATGTGACACCTGCACAGTATCACTTCTATTATTCTGTATGATCAATGCAATTATACTGCAAATATACGTTCCTATGTGTATGTGACACTGCACAGTATCACTTCTCTTATTCTGCATGATCAGTGTAATTATACTGCAGATACACGTTCCTACTATCTGTATGTGACACCTGCACAGTGTCACTTCTCTCATTCTGTATGGTCAGTGTAATTATACTGCAGATACACATTCTTACTATCTATATGTGACACCTGCACAGTATCAGTTCTCTCATTCTGTATGATCATGTCATTATACTGCAGATACATGTTCCTACTATCTGTATGTGACACCTGCACAGTATCACTTCTCTCATTCTGTATGATCAGTGTAATTATACTGCAGATACACATTCCTACTATCTATATGTGACAGCGGCACAGTATCACTTCTCTCATTCTTTATGATTAGTGTAATTTACTGCATATACTGTTATGATCTATGTACTCGGAACCCGAGAGATAGGGTGGCAATAGATGAGCTCCGAATACAGAAACGTGATGCTGCAGTACAAACTGAGATTCGCAGCAACCCCTAATGGAAAACCCTGACTCAGTTGTCCTTCCCTAGTGGTCGGTTAACACATGCAAGACTATGGTTTCTTGTGCCCATGGCAGCTGCGTTTGAACGGGCGGATTAGGTCAGCCTGAACTCCGATGCCCCACAGTCTTAATAGGTGACAAGGCATTAACCGGGACAGAGAGAGAACAGGGGGAAAACTAACTGACAGACATAACAACGAAGGGGGAAACTACAGAAAATAATAAACTAATTTGTGTGTGACGCGGCCGCCAAGAAAAACCGTCACCAAAGTAACGCTGCCCAAATTCCGAATACGAATCCGTTGTAGTTCGGCAAGGACAACAGTGGCGGAACCTCTGCGGAAAACACAAAGACAACAGAATTAGGATAATGGCAGAGCCGCTACTCACGACACCGAGAAAGGTGCACGTAGAAGCAAACAGGACCCCGAGACTGAAGATACAGGATCACTAGACTGGAAGGCAGGAACAGATTCCCAGAACCTGGCTCCGGAAAACGGGATACAGGATGCAGGAACGAACTGGCTGAAAGCAGGAACACTCCAGAGGCAGGGTATAGGCTCCACAGGAAGCTCTCACCGGCGGGGATGCACTGCCCTGACTCCAATAAAAAGGCCCTGCAGACCAATGAGAGTAGACGCAGCAGCCCAGCCCCCCGGACCCTGATCATCGCACCTGTCTCTGGGCGCGCAGCGCACAGCGTCCCGGCTGCTTATCAACAGCCAGGGTCGCAGTGCAGGGCGGCCGCCTGACGTGCCCGGTTGGCAAGCAACCAGCCGGGGACAGAGAGCCAGGGGTGGAAGTGATGCACCGGCCCCGCTGCCTAGCAACGGCCACCCCTAACAGATACATCTTCCTACTATCTGTATGTGACACCTGCACAGTATCACTTCTCTCATTCTGTATGATCACTGTAATTATACTGCAGATACACATTCCTACTATCTATATGTGACAGCTGCACAGTATCACTTCTCTTATTCTCTATGATCAGTGTAATTATACTGCAGATACAGTACATGTTCCTACTATCTGTATGTGACACCTGCACAGTATCACTTCTATTATTCTGTATGATCAATGCAATTATACTGCAAATATACATTCCTATATGTACAGCATGTGACACTGCACAGTATCACTTTTCTTATTCTGTATGATCAGTGTAATTATACTGCAGATACATATTCATACTATCTATATGTGACACCTGCACAGTATCACTTCTCTCATTCTGTATGGTCAGTGTAGTCTTATACAGCAGCACTGGACATATATCCGCAGAGGACACCACCACTGTGACTGGACTGATGCAGCACAATACACCACCACTGGACTGATGCAGCACAACACAGCACCACTGCACTGGACATATACAGCAGCTCTGGACATATGGCAGTAGAGGACACCACCACTGTGACTGGACTGATGCAGCACAAGACACCACCACTGGACTGATGCAGGACACTAAGGACGGGACATGTACTCTCTCTACACTCTCCAATGCCGGAGTGAAAATGGCGGCGACGCGCGGCTCCTTATATGGAATCCAAACCCTGCGAGAATCTGACAGCGGGATGATTACGTTTTGCCTCGTTCTGGTTTCCGAGTTAGGCGGGAAAACCCGAGCCTGACTCTGATCCGGGCTCGGGTAGTAAAGTTCAGTAGGGTTCGGTTCTCAGGGGACCGAACCCGCTCATCTCTAGTATGTACTAACTTATGCTTCTCCACAAATGCCACTATCATGCTTGGCAATAAACTTATGGTACTTGCACAAATTGAGGTACAGTATGCTGCAGGACCATAGCCTACTCTGCACACTGGACATTTTGTGCATGAGAAATTACCTCCTGAGTGTTCCATTCTTCCAGAGTCTGCGGGAAATTTATAAAGCAGTTGGTCAGCTTCAGCTTCAAAAGAATGCACCAAGCCACTGTGAGACATAATGCTAGTATTTAAACGGAATACAGTAGCTATGCTATTAAGAGCAGTGACAATGGTTGCTAAGAAACGCCAGTGGAGCAGTACAGTAGTTTGGTCACTTCATTTCAAGTTAGAAGGATTTTAAAGTTAATTTGCAAAGAAACATGTGTTCAGCAATAATTCAGCCAGCAAACTCAGCTTAAAAATAAGATTCAAACAGGTAATTAAATCCAATGGTATAATAATTAGCTCAGTTATAAAATGCTCAGTATATAGATTAAAGTAAGTATATTATTTTCTGCTCTACTGACATACAGTATCTACGAGTCTAATAAATTAGGAGAGTGGAGGTAGTAATGTGATGATGTGTGAGTACTTGTCTACTTTTCAGAGCTACCTTATGGGAGATGTTGAGTTACCACATCACTTAATAAATGCTTTTTCATCTTATAAGCAAATGACACATCTCCTGAGACCTTAGTAATGCATGTTGTCTCTACAGTTAACTAAACTCAATCAAGATATTATAGGCACAGTAGATGATATTTAGATGTGGTTTTTGTAACCATAATTCTGCAATGTGACAAAAAAGTGATGATTTCCTTCCCTTAGTAACGGGTTCCTTACAGGTTTGAAAGAATGATGCAGGTGATTGAAAATCACAAAATACAGGCTTAACAGCACAAGCTAATAAACAACAAATGTAAACACACAGGGAGGGAGTGAGTTTATAAATAAAAATAAAACATACAGAAATATACAATACGCAACTTCATTATACTCAACAGGGTCCTTGAATGGACAAGGAATGGAGACATACTGTAAAGCAGTGGGTTGTGTAGGAGGGCTTTTACCTACAACAAAATCTAGAAATTGTCTCATGGCTACCCATTCTTCTTAAGTCTTCTCCTTTCCACCTGACAGTTTCACCAACGCTTTCTACCTGGAAGATTCTGCAGTGTCTCCCCTTTATTTCTTCCATTTTTGTCCCTTGCCAACTCCAGCTTCCCCCCAGACTTCCCCCTCTCACTTTCTCAGATGGACTTCTGCAGATCTTTTTAGAGTCAGTCAGTTGGTGACTGCTTCTGGTGTTAAACAATTTTCGGAGATCCAACAAAAATGGGACATTCCCCATTCTGAGTTTTGGACGTTTTTGCAATTTAGACTAGGGATGTGCGGTGGGCACTTTTTGTGTTTTGTGTTTTGGTTTTGGTTCTGGTTCCATGCTCGAGTTTTGGATCTGGCTTGGTTTTGCCAAAACCACCCTTTCGTGTTTTGGATCTGGATGATTTTTTTTTAAAAATCTTAAAAACAGCTAAAATCACAGAATTTGGGGGTCATTTTGATCCTACGGTATTATTAACCTTAATAACATTCATTTCTACTCATTTCCAGTCTATTCTGAACACCTCACAATATTGTTTTTAGGCCAAAAGGTTGCACCGAGGTGGCTGTATGACTAAGCTAAGTGCGGCACAAATACCTGGCCCATCTAGGAGTGGCACTACAGTGTCAGACAGGATGGCAGATTTAACAAATAGGCCCCAAACAGCACATCACTGCAATGGACTGGACTTATACAGCAGCACTGGACATATAGCAGCAGAGGACACCACCACTGTGACTGGACTGATGCAGCACAAGACACCACCACTGGACTGATGCAGCACAACACAGCACCCCTGGACTGCACTTATACAGCAGCACTGGACATATGGCAGCAGAGGACACCACCACTGTGATTGGACTGATGCAGCAAAAGACACTACCACTGTACTGATGCAGGACAACACAGCACCACTGCACTGGACTTATACAGCTACACAGGACATATGGCAACAGAGGACACCACCACTGTGACTGGACTGATGCAGCATAAGACACAACACTGGACTGAGAAGCACAAGATAGCACTGGAATCTCCACCCCACTTTCCCTCCCACACAGACACTGAGGACGGAGACACGTCCTCTCGCTATGCTCTCCTTTGCCAGAGTGAAAATGGCGGCGGCGTGTGGCTCCTTATATGGAATACAAAACCCACGAGAATTCGGGATGATGACGTTTTGCCTCGTTCTGGTTTCCGAGTCAGGTGGGCAAACCAGAGCCTGGCTCGGATCCGGGCTTGGGTATTGAAGTCTGGTAGGGTTTGTTCTCAGGGAACTGAACCCGCTCAGCTCTAATTTAGACACTTATAACTATGTCCAACAGATTGGGCCTTGCTGGAAGGGATCTGACTTCTTTTCAAGGCACTTTGTGTCTCCCCCCCTCCCCTCTGTCCTCTTCCCATACAGTACCTGCACTATAGAACTACTGCTAGACATCCAATCTGTCTCTATTCCGACTTATGCCCATGCCTGGAAAAGAGATCTACTGAAGTTTGGGGAAATATTTGCTTAGAGCCCACTCTAGCTCAGTTTGTTTGACTGTGAATAAAACACAATACAATATCTTAATCTGCTGGTGCAGACAGCCCTCTTTACTCCATACTACAGTATGTTTCCGTGTTGCACTGGCCCATAGGGGTACAGAGAAAAGCCCTGGTGTGCCCCATTGCCTGAAAGCCCACCCCCCTCCTATAGGGATCAGGTTTTAAACTATGTACTTGAATTAGTCATTATACATATGTTACATTATACTGAACAGGTCTATGGTGTTTTTACTACAGCGAATTGCTGTTATCAATCTGCTGCATTATCATGCTAGCATAAGCATTATTTACTATATATATTTATAAAGGGGCCCAGATTGTGCACTCTATAATAGTTATCAAAGCCTCTTTGGTTGAGGGCCGCAAAACTAAACATGGGCACATATGACTGCATTCCCCTGTTGGGCCCTTCATGCCCCAGTCCGCCTCTGCTATGTTTCCATCTATTCCTAGTACCTGTTGGCGATGCTCTGCTGCCTTAGACACCCTATTCCATAATTGGGTGGATTGCCCAAGTCTTTCAATTTTTTTCATAAGATGTCTCTGTAGCCCAGCAAATTTTAAATGTACAGTAACAGTACCTATGGATCCTGCCTTTTGACTTCTTTACCACTATCCAATACCAGTGACAAAGTACAAAAAGTCACTACTTAGTCACCTCGGTTATGCTGCACACTCGGTTATACCCATATTATGGAATTCTCCCATACCTCCCACACACAAGGATTGGTTAAAAAACTGGATTACTTTACGGCTATGGAGGAGATCCTGTTGTCTTCTGCAGATAAACTTTCTGATTTAACCACTCCTTGGTTGGAATTGAAGTCCTCTAATGTTTATTAAGTGCCCTACACACTCATAGATCATTTATAACGCTCTCATTACCTGTCTTAGGTTATCATCTACCCTGCACAGGAGATCCTCTCGATGGTTCCCTCATATCCTGGTTTTTCTTACCTTGTCCTATTTTCTCCTTCCCTTTTCTCTTAGTGGTTCCCTTTGAACCCTATTAACGGTTATTTAGCAATCAATGTAATGTTACACTTTATTATACTGATCTCACTGCTGTATTTGATCACTGTTGTTTATTACGATTTGTACAGTGGAGTGACCTGTCTGTAATGACTGCATACAATTTATGCTCTTTTTTTACTCTCTAATGAAATACAGATTATATTAAAAAACAAGCAAACCATACAATAAGCTTAGGTGTGTACTGCACATCTCACTAGTGTGTGCACCTAAGGATTTATTATTTTTTAAGGCAAATATTTATTCAATTCTCAGCCACAAAGAACATGAATAAAACTTTATTTTGTAATAAGAAATAAGACACAAAATGCTGCTGTAGTGATACCTGGGTGGGTTTTCTCATCTCCCTGTCTTACAGAATGAGACTTTATTCAACAGATGTTAAGGGCTTATATTCCTCAATCACATTATTGTAAATAAATGGCAAAACCAATTCTTTTGAAACAACAAGAGAATAGAGACACGGGGCAATATTTACTAATATTCGTGTTTGAGTCGCTTTGTGTAGTGTTTAAACTCGTTTTGTATCGGGTGCATTTTTATGCAACTTTTTGAATCCATATACGCAAAGTTATGAAGCAGTCGACTTTATGGTTGTCGTGTTTTCCGATGTCGATGCCAGTCGTTTTTTTTTTGGCCCATTTACGGCCGTCATTGTCGTTTGCGTACCTGTTTTTGTTGTATTTGCTGTATTTTTTCCTAAGTTAAACGCGGCAGGGTTTTTTTTTCCAGCGGCCGCATTTTCACTTTCAGTTTCGATTTTCATCCCCATTCGTGATTGGTTGTGTTTCAGATGGTAGGAGTGTCTGTGCGCAACCATATAAATACGCCCCAAACCGTCCGCACCTCGTGGGTTTAGTTAGTGGTGAGGAGGAGGGAGGTTGTGCTGTGGAGGTAGGTGAATTTGTGGTTTGGTGAGGAGTGTTGGTAGCGATTTCTGAGTGTGGTATTGTGTTTGAAAGTCATCTTGTCATTCTTGTTGTCTTGTATTTTGTGGTTTTGTCTCATTTTTAGTCCTAGTTATTTTTCTTTATAGTCCCTTGTCAGTGTTTGTGTGTGTGTGTGTCTGTGTGTGGGTGTGTGTGTGAGAGTTGTGTAGTGGTAGTGGAGGAGTGTGTTGTTTTTTTTTTTTTTCTGTGTTAACTGTTTAGACACACAATTATGTGTGACTCAGAGGTGGGTGAGGTGGAGGGTGTGAGTGAGGGGGAGGAGGTCGGCCAGGTGGAGGAGGTGAGTGTTAGTGAGGTTAGTGAGGTGGAGGAGGTGGGTGAGGTTGCTGCAGCAGCCTCAAGTGATAGTGACAGTCAGAGTGCTCCGCAGCCACGCACCACTACTAAGACTGGGCGGAATGTAAAGTTTAGTTTTGCTGAAAATGTGGCATTGGTTATTTGATACATATTTTACCTTTCTTCTCTATACAACATTACAAGAAGAACACAATTGATTTGCGTAAAAAGCTTTTAATATGTTGGCTTTGAATTTTTTATAAAACATTGACAAAATGAATGTCAGTATTGTTGGGACATGTTTGTGTGTGTTAAAAATTAGTAAGAATGTTATTACACATGATGCTGAAACAAACAAATATGTACTTTTTAAACAAAAAACAAAGAATGTGTATAATAATGTATATATGTGGCAAACTGTGTATTTACTTACACATCATCAAGTTTATCTGCATCAAACATTAGGAAATACATTATTCCTGATTACAGTAAGTTTGTGTGTCTTAAATATGATGGTGCATCACACATAGGGACACATGTATTCCTCAAGGCTAACATATTATATGTTGAGGAGTGTTTTTTGGGAACACAGGTTCTCAAACTCGGCCCTCAGGAACCCACACAGTGCATGTTTTGCAGGTCTCCTCACAGGATCACAAGTGACATAATTAGCTCCACCAGTGAACCTTTTAACATATGTGTGTGAGTAATTCATACACCTGTGCTTCTACTGGGTTACGTGAAAAACATGCACTGTGTGTGGTCCTGAGGGCCGAGTTTGTGAACCTGTGCATTAGGACATTACACACAATGATAAAGTGAAATACTACATGGATTTTGTGGGCTTGTAAGAAATTAGCACTGCAAGTTTACGATCACTTATCCAGACTTAATGCATGCCACTCATAATCTGTTGTTTTGAGTTCAAAAATACACACAATACACATGCGACATTTGTTTTTCATAAAGTGAGGGTATGTTTGTATGTGTCAAGGAGACAGACACATTCTGAGTAATGGTTTTGGCAATAAAAATGGCAAAACATCTATTTATGATTACACAACAAATGAAATAAGTAAACCAAACTTACCTTAGAAATAGCGAGTGATGATCTCTTGCCTAACTTGCCTCCCTACATCTGTACTCCAAGTATCACCAGATGTCTCTAATTCCTCTGCTTGCTGGCTGCTTTCTTCCTCCTCCTCCTCCTCCTCCTCCTCCTCAACATGTGGCAGATGTTGTTGCAAACACATGTTATGAAGAAAGCAGCAGCAGAACACAATTTGAGTCACCTTGGAGGGACTATACAACAAAAGGCCACCAGACTTATCCAGACACCGAAACCTAGATTTCAGCACACCAAAACATCTTTCTATCACATTCCGCGTGGACTTATGTGAATGATTGTAATTGTGTTCAGCAGGGGTATCAGGTCGGGACAATGGAGTTAGAAGCCAAGAGAAACAGCCATATCCTCCATCACCTAAAAGACAGATATAGTAACGTGATTCATGTTAAGATACAGCAACACATAAGTAACACACTGTGGGGCAGATGTATTAACCTGTAGAAGGCATAAGGAAGTGAAAAACCAGTGATATGTGCAAGGTAATAAAGGCAGCAGACAATCTGTTCCTAAATGTTCATTTACATATTGGAGCTGATTGGCTGGTGCCTTTATCACCTTGCACAGATCACTGGTTTCTCACTTCCTTATGCCTTCTACAGGTTAATACATCTGCCCCTGTATTTGGACAAAGTATACGCAGGCCTACACATATCAAATTACATACCCAGCAGCCATCCATCTGGCATTTGTCCGTCCTCAAACTTATCAAAGAGGGATGACTGACTGAGGATGAAGGAGTCATGGCAGCCCCCAGGGTAACCAGCAACAACACTCATTATTTTGAGATTTGCATCACAAACCACCTGCACATTTGTGGAGTGTTCGAAATGACGATTCGTATATATGTGCTGCCTGCCCCTAGGTGGTCTCAGCTGAATGTGTGTGCAATCTATGGCTCCAAGCACATTGGGCATACCAGCCAGCTCATAGAAATCTACCCTGATGGCATGCCACTGAGACTCCTGGGTAGGGAAGCAGATTGAGGCCTCGATGTGGGGCTGCAAAACAGCCAACACCTGTGTGTATATTTTAAAGAACAATAAACATGAGATTTTAGGACAGAACTGGCCACCGAGAAATTAAAACAAACACAAAACAGAAGAGGTAGTTAGGTATACATCACCTGTGTTAAGATTCTGGAAAATGAGGGCTGTGAGATTCCTATGACATCCCCAGACACAGTCTGAAAGCTGCCAGTAGCCAGAAAGTGCAACACAGCCAGGAGTTTGTGCAGTCCTGAGACAGAGCGAGAGCGTGCTGTCTCAGGGTCTAGGCCCAGTTTGACAAGGTCATACAGACGGAAAATGTTGTTACGATTTAGACGGAACATCTGTATGACCTTATCATCGAACAATGCGTTCAAGTTTAAACGCCCCCTAAAAAATGAGGCCTGCGCAGCCTCCGCGGAACCTGTACAACCTGCTGACCATGTTCAGTTTCTTGGTCCTGGGTACTTACAGGCTGATGTCTGAGTCTGAGGAATCCCACAGCACACAAAAGATCACTGACCCACAGTCCTGCTGCCATTTCTGAGTGTAGGTGTATTGAAATGGGCCTAACATCCTTTTATAGGCATCCTAATTCAGGTGTGATTGATTTTTGAGTTGCAACACATGTAAACACGATTGAAAAAAGCAGGTCTATTTTTTTGCCGCTTTTTTTACCGATTCGCAAAAAAATACGACCGCAATTGAACACTCAGAAACTAACACCCAAATGAATAGTGAATTCCCGTATTGTATGAAATAACAGCTGCGTTTGACCGATGGTCTATTCATTCGTATTTCGGAACTTTGCAAATCAAACCATTACGAATAGTCCAAACACTGCCGAGATTGGTGCTTAGTGAATTCCCGGATTGGGACTTAGAAAAAAAAAACACAAATCGGCCAAACTCGGATTTTTAGTAAATACTGGCCACAGTTGGGATATTGGGGCAGATGTATTAACCTGGAGAAGAGATAAAGAAGTGATGAAGCAGTGATAAGTGCAAGGTGAAAACGCACCAGCCAATCATTACGGATTTGAAAAATGACAGTTAGGAGCTGATTGACTGGTACATTATCACCTTCCACTAATCACTGCTTTATCACTTCTTTATCCCTTTTCCAGGCTTAATACATCTGCCCCATTGTACTTTATGTTTTGTTTTTTGACAGGTTTAGTTTTGAAAAGGTACTTTCATGTGAATACATAGTAAAAGGTAAGATTGCAAAGCATTGAACAGATTGATAAAAAGCATGGAATAATAATGCTATATTTAGTAACTTATCCGTCTTAACCTTGAAGCAGCTGACTACAGATTTTAACCCATCGGTAGACACTTAAATTGTTGGTAATGAATCTCATATTATCCCTGCCAATATCTAGGCTCGGCAGCTTTCCCATTGTAGTTACTATTTCACAAATCTCCTGTTTAAATCGTTGGTCAATGTCAGGAATCATTGAGTGGGTAATTTCAGCAATTCTCTCTTGCTCCTCATTTATATAAAGTTATGCATGAACTGAAACGTGTCCATATACAGAGGATTTTCTCTCCTCAACTGGAAGAATTGCTATATCATTCTCAACATAGATTTTCTCACTGTAATTGAAAATAGATTGAAAATGTTTTGAGCCACCTCTTATTGCAGCCAAGTCACACAAGCATTTCAGTAAGATGAGATCAGGAGATGAAAAGCCTTACTTACTTTTACCACATGGAGAATAGGGTGCATCATGTCAAGTGCAATTATGAACTTGAACAAATTTAGTCCTAGGATAAAACCCCTGATTATATTCTAGTGTCAGAAAGATGAGCTGTTTCAATAACCTCTTGTAAAGCTAGCACAATGATGGCGTAGTTATGTTTTATAGCAGTAACTGCTTTTGTTCCGCATGCCCATCTACTGTTTTACACAGACATAAAAGGCTTCAACTGGGATTCCCCATTCGTGTTTGTCAAACTCTGGGGCAGATGTATTAAGCCTGGAGAAGTGATAAAGCAGTGATTAGTGGAAGGTGATAACGCACCAGCCAATCAGCTCCTAACTGTCAATTCATACCAGTGCCAGCATTCCAATCACTGTTGGTATTCTGGCATTGGTATTTTTCAACTGCTGGGATCTCAACCATCGGGATCCTGACCGGATCCCATTTATTCCTGTGTGGTATGGAGACTGGCTACTAGGAGTGTGCACCATTCCCTCTGAAGGCTTAATAAAAACATGTTTACTTCCATATACTGTATTAAACCAGCTAAATATAAATTAATTTAAATAGAAACATGCAGAAGATTTCTACAAGTAAACCATCAGTAATGGGCCATTGGTCATGCAAATATGTAGAAGAAACTCTCTATAATGTAAGCAATCTGCATTGGTTACAATTACTTACTTAATCACAAAATAAACTACAGCATATGGAATAGCTTTTGCCATTAGAATGCAGACTTGTTTAGCTAATGCACAAGCTAATAACAATTCACACAGACCTTTGAATGTAACGAGAAAACCTCTGAAGGCACACACATAGAAGGTGATCACTACAGTATTTGTTTGATAAATATAAAAATATTTATTTAATAATATATAAAAAGATAAAAAAAAGTTTTAGAATAACAAAATAATATTATTAGTGTGCTATGGCTCACTGTTACCAGAGTACAGATTGTGCTTGGTGACAGTGTGATAAAAAAGGGGTCTCCAGAATCCTCCTTTTTGGTTCCTCCAACGGCAGACTGGGCTGGTGGTCTGGCTGTTTCTCCCTCCTACCAACACGTTTTCAGTCCTTGCAGTCTCTTTATCATAGTATGGAGGGGAATGGCTGAGGTGGGGTTTAAGTACGGGCTTTAAAAGCCACTTCCAGTTTTTTTATGACCGTAACCGGAAGTGTAACTGGAACCACAAGTGACCCGAAGTAGAGGTGATGTGGCCGTATGCAGTACAATGTATAATTGCTGAAAAATAGTCCTTATGCAAATGAAACATGTTTTACTGTGTGCATTGGTGATGTAGTAGTTTGGTGTGGCTTTAGAAAGGTGTCGGTTTGATGTATAAGTTCCTCGCCACCAGAAACTGGAAGTTGGTGCACTTGCCAGAAGTCAGTATGTTCAGCGCAGGAAGTGGATGTCATTAGCTGGAAGGGATATCATCCTTGGCCCAGCAGTTCTTTGTGCCCCTAGTGGTGGTCATCATCGGAAATGGACCTTATTAAACTATAAGTAGCTGGATTTTATATTTAGATGGAATTATCCTATCTCATGGGAATCTCAGAAGTGTAATTAACCCTCTACTTACTTCTTTCTTTTCAATAAATATGTTAAATAGGCGTGATGCTTTCTTTACTCTCTAATAGAGAGTATGCATAAATTGATCCATATGACGGTGGAATCTCTAAACTTATCATCTACTCACTGGTCATCTCACTTGCTCCCATCTTGCTCTCCTCCAATCTGTCCTCAACTCTGCAGCTAGGCTTATCTTCCTCTCTCGCCGCTCCACATCTGCCACTCCCCTTCAACAAAATCTGCACTGGCTCCCATTCCCCTACAGAATCCTCTTCAAACTCCTCACCCTCACATACAAGGCCATCTCTAATTCCACTGCTTCCTACATCTCCAACCTCCTCTCCCTTCATACTCCCTCCTACCCCCTGCGGTCGGCCAATGACCGTCGCCTCTCCTCTACCCTGGTCACTGCTTTCCATGCTCGAGTTCAAGATTTTGCCCGTGCTGCACTCCTTCAATGGAATGCGCTCCCCTGCTCCATTAGACTCTCCCCGACCTTGCAAAGCCTCAAATGGGCAATGAAAACCCATCTATTCATCAAAGCATACCCTTCCGATGCATAACCTAGTCCTGAGGCTGCTCCTCCATCCCCCTGCCTCATGCCTTGACCATCTCTGCTTTGCTTACATCCTGCCATCAGGCTACCTCTCGCTTGCTTGCAACTCATGTCATCTGTCTATCACCCCTTCCTACTAGATTGTTAGCTCCTCAGAGCAGGGCCCTCTTTTCTCTTGTTGTCAAAACCCTCTCTTACTCAGCGACCATCTTTACTTGCTTTTCTCCTGCTGGTAAAGGCTCAGCTCTATCTATGGCCACCAGCTCCTAGTAGTACGCTGATCACTTACTCGCTACTTACATCTAAGCTGTATTATGTTTTGAGAATTGTGGTGCTCTTTGTTACCTGTACTCTATTTTTGTTATTCATTGACTGTAATGTTAAGTTTTTGTCTCCCTGTACTGTCCTTTGTACGGTGCTGCAAAACACTTGTGTGGCCTTATAAATAAAATGTAATAATAATAATAATAATAATAATAATAATAATAGTACATAAATCAGCAAGGCAAATAGCACTTAGCTTCCAACATATTGTTTAAGAGGAGATAGTAATAAAATTAATCATAATAAAAATATAGAGAGAGCAGGAAATAATGTGAAGTTTAGTTACATGGTTACTACAGAGGGACCTAACTGAAAGTGTGATAGCCGGGGAGCGGCCTGTCCATCAGTCATTTTAAAAAGCATTGTCACACCAGGCCATGTCATCACATAAGCAAGCAGTTTATTCGCAGTTCAGACAGGGTTATCACGACAGTAACATTTAACTCCTTGTTCTCCTCTCCAGCGCAATATTCATATGGGTTACATCAAGTTACATCTCCTTTCATTTGCTTCACGGGCAATAACAGCATTTACAGTGATGTGACATCATTACAGTACAGTACATACCAGCGCAGTCTCTGGGAATCAGTAGTGCGGCTTTCGCAAACTGAAATTCATTTTAGTGTGCTCTCCCCCATTCGCTAGGGGCTCCATCTAAACGGGATCTCATGTACACGTTACTGGGGGCCTTCCGCCAAACGTGGTTCCTACCACTCACCTAGCTCGTCCTATCCCGCAGACTCACACCTCCCGTCCTGCTTCTTGGGTACCCCGGAAGGTCCTTTGTTCCTGGTTCCTTCCACTGTACTCTGCATACTGTGGCTCTCACACTGCACTCTCCATCTCTCACTGAAGCTGCTGGCTCTCCTGTCACACTGCAGATATGGGCTCTCCCTCTCTTCATAGCAACACCCACACGCTGCTCTTCTTTCCATCATGCCAGGGACTGTGGAGTGCCATTCTTGTTCCACAGTCCCCAGCCTGCGTTTCTCCTGGACACTTAGCCTGTGCCTTCCATCCTCAGTCCTCAGCTCACACTGAACTGTCCTGTGCTTTGTTCCTTTTCCTAAAATCCCCTACACTTCCTGTCCTAACCTCTTACATGTCACAGGGTCTGCAAGTAACTGGTTGGGGCGATAAAACTCCCCCACTCACTGATAAGAATGAAAAGGCTTTTGGAACTTTCCAATATCTCTTGTCTACTAACATTCCAGTATGCCACATACACCCCTGCTAAAATCTTGCGTGTCCCCACGCAATATAACTAATTAACTATGAGCTTGCAAAAAGTCTAGCAAGGAACAGTCTCTTATACTCTACAGCAAGGTCAAAACATAACACACAATAAACAAGCATAATTGAAGTATACATCATACACAATATAACAATCACATGAGCAAAAAACATGGCATGCAAACACACAATATAACAATCACATGAGCAGAAAAACATGGCATGCAAAACATCACATGAAATACAAATCACATATACTGCTGCCTATTTCCTGTGAATTACAGTCCTGGGTCACAGATGATCATGACTGTTCCAACATCTTCTGGCAATTGTGCCAAACACTTAGAACCTGCCCGTGCCGGCCCTTGTCTCCCCCAGTTCGCTGGGTCAAAAGAGATAGGTGGCTTTCATGGGCCCCTCCCAATAAAGTTTTCCCCAAATTGTCAAATAAATCTTCGGTACCAATCCTGTTCGCGGACGCCAAATTGTGATAGCCGGGGAGCGGCCTGTCCATCAGTCATTTTAAAAAGCATTGTCACGCCAGGCCATGTCATCACATAAGCAAGCAGTTTATTCGCAGTTCAGACAGGGTTATCACGACAGTAACATTTAACTCATTGTTCTCCTCTCCAGCGCAATATTCATATGGGTTACATCAAGTTATATCTCCTTTCATTTGCTTCATGGGCAATAACAGCATTTACAGTGATGTGACATCATTACAGTACAGTACATACCAGCGCAGTCTCTGGGAATCAGTAGTGCGGCTTTCGCAAACTGAAATTCATTTTAGTGTGCTCTCCCCCATTCGCTAGGGGCTCCATCTAAACGGGATCTCATGTACATGTTACTGGGGGCCTTCCGCCAAACGTGGTTCCTACCACTCACCCAGCTCGTCCTATCCCGCAGACTCACACCTCCCGTCCTGCTTCTTGGGTACCCCGGAAGGTCCTTTGTTCCTGGTTCCTTCCACTGTACTCTGCATACTGTGGCTCTCACACTGCACTCTCCATCTCTCACTGAAGCTGCTGGCTCTCCTGTCACACTGCAGATATGGGCTCTCCCTCTCTTCATAGCAACACCCACACGCTGCTCTTCTTTCCATCATGCCAGGGACTGTGGAGTACCATTCTTGTTCCACAGTCCCCAGCCTGCGTTTCTCTTGGACACTTAGCCTGTGCCTTCCATCCTCAGTCCTCAGCTCACACTGAACTGTCCTGTGCTTTGTTCCTTTTCCTAAAATCCCCTACACTTCCTGTCCTAACCACTTACATGTCACAGGGTCTGCAAGTAACTGGTTGGGGCCATAAAACTCCCCCACTCACTGATAAGAATTAAAAGGCTTTTGGAACTTTCCAATATCTCTTGTCTACTAACATTCCAGTATGCCACATAAGGGTCATGTAGTATGAGGAGCTTAGTGTGTGTATTCCCCTTGGGGAATGTCCAATTGTGTTCAAAGAAAGTACTTTTTCTGGGACTGTACTAAAATCCAACAGTTCTGGAATTGCCCTGACCCCGTGGCTTTACTATTTGCTCATTTTTCTAACTGGGATCTGGAACTGCAGAAAAAGTTGATAATTCCTCTTCTGGTTGCAAAGAAAGCTATTCAACTGCATTGGAATACTAAATCCCCCCATGACTTTGTACTGTTAAGCATTTTTTACAGAAAATATTATACTTTGACAGACAAGCATCATTTCCTTATGTGGAAAAAAGTGTTATCTGCTGTTCTAACAAATGGAGTCTGTATCTGGAAAGTCTTGACTCGCAGAATCAGACCCACATTTTGAAAATCTTTGAATCTGCAAACTGGTTCCTATTATGGCATCTTTTAAAGTTTAATTGACCATATGTGTTTTGCTGGCTAGTCAATTTAAAGTTTAAGGCACAAGGATTTATCTCCTTTTCCTTTTTCACTTTTCTGGCTTTCAAGGGAAAAACATGACCATGTGGATTTCTGTATGTTTTCCCCTCCTCAACTTCTTTTCTACTTTCTTGTTGGCTCTGTGAGAAGGTAAGTGTAATAATTATTGCTGTTTAAGTTGGACTTACATTTTTGAAGTTCTTCATCCTCTCCTTCCCAATAAAGACAATGTCATATATGTAGCAATACCAAAAGTTTAAATGTGTTCCCCAAGTTATGCTGTTGTGTATATTGTGTGTTTCCCAAAAGGCCATAAAAAGATTAGCAGATCTTGGGGCAAATTTCATCCCCATCGTTGCTCCGGTTATCTGTAAGAAGTAGTCTCCTTCAAAAGAAAAGTAGTTATTGCTGAGAATAAATCAGTTTGCTTCTAAAATGAAAAATGGAAGTGTCTTTTACAGCCCCTATTTAAACACCACCTTAGCCATACCCCTCCATATCTTTTCTGAAGAGACTCCTAGGTCTCAAAATGCATCACTAGGAGAGAGAAACAGCCAGACCACTGGCCCAGTCTACAGTTGGAGGACCAAAAGGAGGATTCTGGAGCCCCTTTTATCATCACACCATCCACAGGCCTACTCTACACTCTGGTGACAGTGTTACGAGCCACTATGGCTCATCTTCCTGGGTCCTGGTCATTGCTAGGCAACCAGGATGAATGAGCACTTCCGGCCAGTGATCCTGGTCAGTTGCTAGGGAACCGGGATACTGGGCAGCTGCAGAGAAGGCTAGCTTCCAGAGGAACGGTGTGTTCCTGTAACGTGCAGTGCTGCAGCTGCACTGAATTGCAAAGTAGCTGACACCTCTATTCTGGCTCTTCCCATTGGTGCACACTGCTTTTATAAGGCAGGCAGACCAGCTAAACCTTGCTGGTTATAGCTTCTGCTTTGGTATAAACTGCTGGTCCATGCTTCTGGTGCCTGGACCTAGCATTTATCCTGTGGATAATCTGCCGAATTCCCTGTCCATCTTTAGTCCAAGTCCCTGCCTTGCCCTCACCTACATCCTATTCCAGTGTATTAACCTCTCATCTGCCTCCTCAGTGTTTCCTGGCCCTAGTCTGCAAGTAGTACCACCTACACTATATTTGCACACCAACTCACAGTACTTCTGCCCATGCTTAGATCCTGGTCCGGTCCTGAACCACTCCTTTCATGCATCTGTGATGTCCATACCACTCTCAGTCATTCCTCCAGTTCAATATCCCATGGTCTCTAGTCTACTGTGTGAGCCCTTACTTCTAGAGGTATAAGTCCAAGTGACAACCTAAGTACTAGTGTGCAAGACATACACTAAAGGAATAGTGAGGGGTTGTTCTTGGAGATGAGTGGGTTCAGTTCCCTGAGAAACGACCCCCCCCCCCCCCCCCCGAACTTCACTACCTGAGCCCGGATCCGGGCACAGCTCGGGTTTTCCCGCCTGACTCGGAAACCAGAACGAAGCAATACGTCATCATCCCGCTGTCGGATTCTCGCGGGGCTTGGATTCCATATAAGGAGCAGTGCGTCGCCGTCATTTTCACTCCGGCATTGGAGAGTATAGCAAGAGGATGTGTCTCTGTCCTCTGTGTCTGTGCGGGAGGGAAAGTGGGGTGGCAATTCCAGTGCTGTGTTGTGCTGCTCAGTCCAGTGTAGTGTCTTATGCTGCATCAATCCAGTCACAGTGGTGGTGTCCTCTGCTGCCATATGTCCAGTATAGCTGTATAAGTCCAGTGTAGTGAAGATGTGTTGTCCTGCATCAGTCCAGTGGTGGTGTCTTGTGCTGGACCATTCCAGTCACAGTGGTGGTGTCCTCTGCTGCCATATAGCCAGTGCTGCTGTATAAGTCCAGCCTAGTGGTGCTTTGTTGTGCAGCATCAGTCCAGTGGTGGTGTCTTGTGCTGCATCAGTCCAGTCACAGTGGTGGTGTCTTCTGCTGCCATATGTTCAATGCTGCTGTATAAGTCCAGTCCATTGCAAGGGTGCTGTGTTGTCCTGCATCAGTCCAGTGGTGTGTCCCTGTGCTGCTTAATAAGTCCAGTGGTACTGCTGTATATGTCAAGTGAAACTGCCGTATATGTCCAGCTATAGTGCCATATATGTCCAGTATATGTCCAGTGCTGTATAAATCCAGTGATACTGCCGTATATGTCCAGTGGTACTGCAGTATAAATCCAGTGGTACTGCCGTATAAATCCAGTCCAGTGATACTGCCATATATGCCCAGTGATACTGCCGTATATGTCCAGTGGTACTGCGGTATACTGTATGTCCAGTGGTACTGCCGTTTAAATCCAGTCCAGTGGTACTGCCATATAAATCCAGTGATACTGCCGTATAAATCCAGTGATACTGCCGTATATGTCCAGTGGTACTGCCATATAATTCCAGTGATACTGCTGTATAATTTCAGTGATAATGCCGTATAATTCCAGTGATA
This sequence comes from Pseudophryne corroboree, assembly GCF_028390025.1. Taxonomy (NCBI): domain Eukaryota; kingdom Metazoa; phylum Chordata; class Amphibia; order Anura; family Myobatrachidae; genus Pseudophryne; species Pseudophryne corroboree. The sequence continues at coordinate 345,368,756 of NC_086447.1, forward strand.
CTGCCGTATAATTCCAGTGGTACTGGCATACAAATCCAGTGGTACTGCCATATAATTCCATTTATACTGCCATATAATTCCAGTGATACTGCCATATAATTCCAGTGGTATTGCCGTATAAATCCAGTGGTACTGCCGTATAATTCCAGTGATACTGCCGCATAAATCCAGTCCAGTGGTACTGCCATATAAATCCAGTGGTACTGCCGTATATTTCCAGTGTTACTGGTGTATAAATCCAGTGATACTGCCGTATAATTCCAGTGGAACTGCCGTATAATTCCAGTGATACTGACGTATAATTCCAGTGATAGTGCCGTATAAATCAAGTCCAGTGGTACTGCCGTATACTGTAATTCCAGTGGTACTGGCGTATAAGTCCAGTGATACTGCTGTATGATTCCAGTGGTACTGCCATATAATTCCAGTGGTACTGGCGTATAAATCCAGTGGTACTGCTGTATAATTCCCTTGATACTGCAATATAATTCCAGTGATACTGCCATATAATTCCAGTGATACTGCCGTATAAGTCCAGTGGTACTGCCGTATAATTCCAGTGATACTGCTGCATAAATCCAGTCCAGTGGTACTGCCATATAATCCCAGTGGTACTGCCATATAATTCCAGTGGTACTGGCGTATAAATCCAGTGGTACTGGCGTATAAATCCAGTGATACTGCCGTATAATTCCAGTGGAACTGCCATATAATTCCAGTGATACTGCCATATAAATCAAGTCCAGTGGTACTGCTGTATAATACCAGTGGTACTGGTGTATAAATCCAGTGATACTGCTGTATAATTCCAGTGGTACTGGCGTATAATTCCAGTGGTACTGGCGTATAATTCCAGTGATACTGCCGTATAATTCCAATGATACTGTGCCATATAATTCCAGTGGTACTGGCATATAAGACCAGTGATACAGCCGTATAAATCAAGTCCAGTGGTACTGCCGTATAAGTCCAGTGGTACTGTACTGTGCTGTATATTATTTACTCCATATAAAAGGGGTTATTAATATTTTATCCAAATAATGTTTACAGGGTTTGCCCTGTGTGGTGTAGGGATAGGCTGTTCTGTGCCGCATATTGTGTTATATAACTCCAGAAAAATAATGGAGAACAAAAATTTGGAGGATAAAATATGGAAATATCAAGAATCACTTGCTCCTAGTGCTGAAGCTGCTGCCACTAGTCATGACATAGATGAGGAAATGCTATCAACGTCGTCTGCAAACGCCGATGCCCAATGTGATAGTAGAGGGCATGTAAAATCCAAAAAGCCAAAGTTCAGTAAAAAAAACAAAAAACATTTAAATGGTCTGAGGAGAAACATAAACTTGCCAATATGCCATTTACGACACAGAGTGGAAAGGAACGGCTAAGGCCCTGGCCTATGTTTATTACTAGTGGTTCAGCTTCCTCCTCAGTCAGGAACGTCTGTAGTCCTGCAGGCCATGTCACTGGCAAGGCTGAGGAGTCCTCTCCTAAATGGGATTCGTCCGGAGGATCCTTGAGTGGTATGCCTACTTCTGCTGTTGCTGCCGCTGCTGTTGTTGCTGCTGGTAGTCGATCGTCATCACAGAGGGGAAGTCGGGAGACCACTTGTACTACTTCAACTAAGCAATTGACGGTCCAACAGTCCATTGCGAGGAAGATAAAATATGACAGCAGTCATCCTGTTGCAAAGCGGATAATTGACGCCTTGACAGCTATGTTGGTGTTAGACGTGTGTACGGTATCTGCAATTAGTTCAGTGGGACTTAGAGAATTGATGGAGGTAGTGTCTCCTTGGTACCAAATCCCATCTAGATTCCACTTCACTGGGAAGGCGATACCGAGAATGTACAGAGACGTCAGAAAAAGTGTCCTCAGTCTCCTAAAAAATGCATTTTTACCTACTGTCCACTTAACCACGGACATGTGGACATGTGGAACAGGGCAGACTAAGGACTATATGACTGTGACAGCCTACTGGGTAGATGTATTGCCTACCGCAGCAACAACAACAGCAGTGGCACCAGTAGCAGAATCTCGCAAACGCCAACTATTTCCTAGGCAGGCTACACAATGTATCACTGCTCTCGTAAGAGGCACACCGCTTACAACCTCTTGCGGAAACTGAGGGACATCATCACACAATGGCTTACCCCACTTATACTCTCCTGGGGATTTGTGATATCAGACAATGCCACCAATATTGTGCGTGCATTACATCTGGGCAAATTCCAGTACGTCCCATGTTTTGCACATACAATTAATTTGGTGGTGCAGAATTTTTTGAAAAATTACAGGCGCATGCAGGAGATGCTGTCGGTGGCCCTGAAAAATTGCGGGCCACTTTCGACATTCAGCCACTGCATGCTGAAGACTGGAGTGCCAGCAAACACTCCTGAACCTGCCCTGCCATCACCTGAAGCAAGAGGTAGTAACAAGGTGGAATTCAACACTCTATATGCTTCAGAGGATGGAGGCGCAGCAAAAGGCCATTCAAGCCTATACATCCACCTACGATATAGGCAAAGGAGGGTGAATGTACCTGACTCAAGCACAGTGGAGAATGATTTCCGTCTTGTGCAAGGTTGTCCAACACTTCGAACTTGCCATATGTGAAGTCAGTTCAGACACTGCCAGTTTGAGTCAGGTCATTCCCCTCATCAGGCTTTTGCAGAAACAGCTGGAGAAATTGAAGGAGGAGCTAAGATGGTGCGATTCCACTAAGTATGTGGGACTTGTGGATTGAGCCCTTCATTCGCTTTGCCAGGATTCAAGGGTGGTCAATCTGTTGAAATCAGTGCACAACATTTTGGCCACCGTACTCGACCGTAGGTTTCAAGCCTACATTGTATCTTTCTTTCCAGCAGACACAAGTCTGCAGAGGTTCAAAGACCTGCTAAAGAGAAAATTGTCAACTGTAGCAGAACGTGACCTGTCAATAGATCCGCCTTCATTTTCTCAAGCAACTGGGGCTGCGAGGAAAAGGATAAGATTTCCTAGCCCACACGCTGGCGGCGATACAGGGCAATCAGGAGCGAGTGCTGACATCTGGTCCGGACTGAAGGATCTGCCACCGATTACTGACATGTCTACTTTCACTACATGTGATTCTGTCACCATTGAAAGAATGGTGGAGGATTATATGAGTCACAGCATCCAAGTAAGCATGTCAGACAGTCTGTATGTATACTGGCAGGAAAGAGAGGCAATTTGGATGCCCTTGCACAAACTGGCTTTATTTTACCTAAGTGTGTACTCTGAAAGAGTGTTTAGTGCAGCCGGTAACCTTGTCAGCGATCAGTGTAGGAGGTTACTTCCACTAAATGTGGAGAAGATGATGTTCATCAAAATGAATTATAAATTCCTCCAGGAAGACCTTGACCAGCAATTGCCTCCAGAAAGTACACAGGGATCTGTGATGGTGGATTCCAGTGGGGATGAATTAATACTCTGTGAGGAGGAGGGGGTGAGGAATCAGAGGATGAGGATGAGGTTGACATCTTGCCTCTGTAGAGCCAGTTTGTGCAAGGAGAGATTGATTGCTTCTCTTTTGGTGGGGCCCCAAACAAACCACTCATTTCAGCCACAGTAGTGTGGCAGACCCTGTCGGTTTGTTAAAGTGTGCATGTCCTGTTTATACAACATAAGGGTGGGTGGGTGGGAGGGCCCAAGGACAATTCCATCTTGCACCTCTTTTTCTTCTTTGCATCATGTGCTGTTTGGGGACTAGTTTTTTAAAGTGCCATCCTGTCTGACACTGCCGTGCAACTCCAGGGGTACTGCTGTATAAGTCCAGGGGTACTGACGAATAAGTCCAGTCCAGTAGTGCTGTCTTGTACTGCATCAGTCCAGTTTTGTTGTCTTGTGCTGCCATAAGTCCAGTGGTGGTGTCCTGTGCTGTATATTATTTACTCCAAATAAAAGGGTTATATACATTACTTATATTATTATCCAAATAAATATTACAGGGTTTGCCCTGTGTGGTGTAGAGGTACGCTCGCCTGTGCTGCATATTATTATAATAGCTCCAAATAAAATGGTTATTATTATCCAAATAAATTTTACAGGCTTTGCCGTGTGTGTGTGGTTTAAGGGTACGCTCTCCTGTGCCACCAATATTGTGCGTGTATTACATCTGGGAAAATTCCAGCATGTCCCATGTTGTTTGTGCCCCACACTTGTGTCGTTTAGCTTAGTCATCCAGCTACTTCATTGCACCTCTTTTTCTTTTTTGCATGATGTGCTGTTTGGGGCCTAGTTTTTAAAAGTGCCATCCTGTCTGCCACTGCAGTGCCACACCTAGATGGGCCAGGTGTTTGTGCCGCACACTTGTGTCTCTTAGCTTAGTCATACAGCTACCTCATTGCACCTCTTTTTCTTCTTTGCATGATGTGCTGTTTGGGGCCGAGTTTTTTTAAGTGCCACCCTGTCTGCCATTGCAGTGCCACTCCTAGATGGGCCAGGTGTTTGTGCTGCACACTTGTGTCACTTAGCTTAGCCATCCAGCTACCTCATTGCATCTCTTTTTCTTCTTTGCATCATGTGCTGTTTGGGGCCTATTTTTTAAGTCTGCCATCCTGTCTGACAATGCAGTGTGACTCCTAGATGGGGCAGGTGTTTGTGCCGCACACTTGTGTCGCTTAGCTTAGTCATACAGCCACCTCAGTGCAACCTTTTGGCCTAAAAACAATATTTTGAGGTGTTCAGAATAGACTGGAAATGAATGTTACTGAGGTTAATAATACCGAAGAATCAAAATTACCCCCAAATTCTGTGATTTTAACTGTTTTTATGTTTTTTTCAAAAATCATCCAGATCAAAACCAAAACACGAAAGGGTGGTTTTGGCAAAACCAATACAGATCAAAAACACGAGCATGGAACCAGAACCAAAACCGAAACAAAAAACACGAAAAGTGCCCGCCGCACATCTCTAGTTGCTATTGGCGTAAGACCCTCTTACTGGCTCTAGGGGTCTCACGCAATAGTGCAAGAGTTCCTAACAGACAGTAGCCCATAGCACACTAATATTATTTTATGTTATTCTAAAACTATTTTATCTTTTATATATTATTAAATAAATACTTTTATATTTATCAAATACTGCATTGATCACCTTCTATTTGTGTGCCTTCAGAGGCAAAATAAGGGTTATTGCTATTTTTCTCCAGTTACCTTCAAAGGTCTGTGTGAATTGTTATTAGCCTGAGCATTAGCTAAACAAGTTTGCCTTCTAAGGTCAAAACAATTCCATATGCTATATTTTATATTGTTATTAAGTGATGGTAATCAATGCTGATTGTTTACATTATAGAGAGTTTCTATATATTTATATTTGAACTAATTTATGTCTAGCTGGTTTCATATATTTAAGTGAACATGTTTTTATCAAGCCTTCAGAGGGAATGGTGTACACTCCTATTAGTCAGTCTTTATACTACACTGGAATAAACACTGCTCTTTCTGCCTGCAGAGGTAATTGTTTACATTCCCATCACCAGTTTATTTACAATTGCATTATCAGAACACAAGTCCGAAAAGGCTATACAAGTAGTGCCAGTTCAAAAAAACTCCACCTTCTTTTTATTAGTTCTTATAAAGGGTTCTGGATAAACCCCAGTGAGGAGAATAGGTTGCTGGAACTCAATACAACACCTGCAAGTACCAATACCATTATACTGTACATAATGTAAAGATATATACAGCCTATAATATAACTCCCAACATTTTGAGAAGGGAAGCAGGACTCTCAGGCACAGCAAAGCCATGACATGGCCAAAGAGGGTGTGGCGTATACAGGTGGTCTTCAGTTTGCCGGCTTTCGGGATCACGGCGCACAGTATGCCGGCGCTGGAGTGCCGACAGCCGGCATACTGCACTTTATCTCCCTCTCGGGGGTTCATGACCCCCCTGGAGGGAGAGTAAATAGCGTGGCGCGCGTAGCGCGCCACCGTGCCTGCAGCGTGGCGAGCGCAGCAAGCCCGCAAGGGGCTCATTTGCACTCGCCACGCTGTCAGTATGCCGGCGGTCAGGATTCCGGCACCGGTATGCTGGTCGCAGGGAGCCCGGCCGCCGGCATACAATACGACACCTGCGTATACAAAGCGCACAGCATCTATTCACCGCTGCTCTGCTAGGCAAGCAGAGCAGTGAGTGACAGGAGTCTGTGATGAACTGGGTCAAAAAATCGCTCCCCTGACATCTTGACATACGTGCATATAGGAAATGTGGGCATGCACATGCTTTACAGAGGTGTGGCCTCACATCTCAGGGGCATGGTCTAATGTTACACACCGTTTAAGCATGCTGGTTGAGCAGAGCACCAGGAGAGTGCACCATTGGCCATTCTGATATGTGCCAACATTGCACTGGGGTTTATCCAGAACCCTTTATAAGAACTAATAAAAAGAAGGTGGAACCCCCGAGAGGGAGATAAAGTGTCAGTATGCCGGCTGTCGGCACTCCAGCGCCGGCATACTGTGCGCCGTGATCCCGAAAGCCGGCAAACTGAAGACCACCTGTATACGCCACACCCTCTTTGGCCATGTCATGGCTTTGCTGTGCCTGAGAGTCCTGCTTCCCTTCTCAAAATGTTGGGAGTTATATTATAGGCTGTATATATCTTTACATTATGTACAGTATAATGGTATTGGTACTTGCAGGTGTTGTATTGAGTTCCAGCAACCTATTCTCCTCACTGGGGTTTATCCAGAACCCTTTATAAGAACTAATAAAAAGAAGGTGGAGTTTTTTTGATTAACATGATAACATGAAACCACAGGCTATGTCCAAATGAGTTTACAATTTAGAAGGTGTAAGTAAAACGCCACATATAAGGTAACAGAATGGGTAGCTGCTGGTGGAGAAAATGTTCTGCAAGCCAGAAACATTGGGGTATATTTACTAAGCTCCCGATTTTGGCCGAGATGGTGTTTTTTCTTCAAAGTGTCATCTCGGTAATTTACTAAACTAAAATCACGGCAGTGATGAGGGCATTCTTATTTTTATTACGGCTGTGTATTAAAAATACGAATGAATACACCATCGGTCAAACGCGGCTGTTTAGGTATTGAACACGGTCATATACTAACCATTCGTATTTGAAATCTCTTGCGTGAAAATGCATGTGCGGCCGTGAAAAAATACTAATCGTACAAAAAGCCTAAAAAAAAGTAGACCTGCTTTTGAGAAGCTTGTTTACATGTGTTGCCAATTCTACATTAGTCACACCTGACTTTTTGGACCTTTAAAAGGGGCCCAAACACATTTTTCACCACTCTCAATCTGAAATGGCTGCTACTGTGTGTAGTACTGCTGTCTTGTTTGCTGGGGGATACCTGACACTGCTCCATGAGGCTACAATAAACCCAGGCCAGGAAAATCAACAGGGTAAGCAGGTTGTACATGTTCCGCGTAGGCTGGCCATGGCTTGTTGTTTTAGTGGCCGTTTAAACCATAACAAATTTGCTGATGACCATGTTATACAGATGCTCCGACTAAATGTAAATAAAATTTTCCCTCTGTATGACCTTGTCAAACTGAACCTAGACCCTGAGACAGCACGCTCTCGCTCTGTCTCAGGCCTGCACAAACTCCTGCCTGTGTTGCACTTTATGGCTACTGGCAGCTTCCAGCCTGTGACTAGCGATGTCATTAGTATCTCACAGGCCACCTTTTAGAAATATGTAATTCAGGTGAGTTAAAGCATACATACACGTCTATGTCTAAGTGGTGCTTCTGTAATGTAATAGAACACAGTATTGTATTGATTACAGGTCATGACACTCACCTTTAATTTTGGATTGTCCACTCAGGTTTTGGATGTCTTGGATGGCAACATAGATGCCTCTCTCTGCTTCCCTACCCAGGAGTCACAGTGGCATGCAGTCAGGGTAGCTTTATGTGATCTTGCGGCCATGGCCAATGTGCTGGGTGCCATAGATTAGACACACGTTAAGCTGAGGACACCTAGGGGCAGGAAATATATTTATACCAATACACATCTGGCCCAAGACACTAATGTGGAGGTGGTTTGTGGAGCGAATTAAACAATACACATATTCCGTGTTAACAATTTATTTTTTTTAACACACAAATTTATGAACAAAAAAAACACAAAACATTTTAATGGTCACCATATTCTGTGCACGCATTATTATTTGTTTTTTTTGTGTGTGCTGGGTGCCGAGGATTGTGCAGGCTCGTTGGTGCGGGTTCGACTTGAGCGTCGAACTGGGGATTGAACTGGGGTGTGGCTTGGTGTAGTTGTCCCCGAGCTCGATGTCACATGGTGTGATGCCAACACACTTAGGCTTTGACTTAGATTGTTCAAGCTTGCTGTGAGCTGCGTATTAGCGGCAGTGTTGTTAGCTATTATGCGTGATAGGTTGTCATTGATCATTTGGTTGTGTTGTATGATCTGGATTAGTGATTGTTGCTGCCGCTGTTGTTCATCCGAGATGCGTTGGAGGTTTGATTGCATTTGGCTGTTGTCTGCCCTCATCTGCTCCATGGAGTTTGCGATTCTGCCCACCTGCACTATAAGTCTGCCTGAGTTGCGACTCAGTCTAGGCAGATGATGGGGCAGACTTGACAGGTATTGGCTGTGGGTGTTGAGGCTTGCGCAGTATTGCGCCTGTTGTGTGGACCAACGGGTCCAAAACTCAGGGCCCATTTGTGTGTCCACTTGTGTTGTGGTCAATTGGGGGCTGTGTGATGTTTGGGGTGGTTGGGGTATGTCCTGCGGCGTGGTTGGCTGGGTTGGATCGATGGCCTGCAGGTGGAGTGTGAAGGACTCCTGGTCACGTTCCTGCTGGGCATCCTCGGTGATGATGGGTGGGTCTGTATGGGGTTGAAGACAGCTACGATTTAGTAAATATGTAGCATTGGTCTTACTATAGCTTTACATCAACATGCATTACTTATTAATATTAATGTTGTAATTGCTAAATAGATTGTGGCCTCAACTTAACTATGTTGTTCACCTTTTTTTAAAAATATGTGGCTTCTAACGTTCACTACTCATTTGTTTAAAGTTTGTGGGAATCAGTGGCGGATCCAGGGGGGGGGGGGCACTCGGGCCCGTGCCCCCCTGTCATTTGTGGCCTTCTGTCCCCCCTCCCCCCCCCCGTCTCCCTGCACAGCGCCCGTCTCCCTGCACAGCGGCAGCCGGAGGCAGGAGCTCAGTACTGAGCTCCGGCTTCCGGCGCTGTCACTGTGCGCTGTGCGCTATGGGAGAGACGTCAGTCATGACATCTCTCTCATAGTGCTGACTGAGGAGCGGACGCCCACGGAGGAGGAGGACAGCAGCGGCCTTGAAGCGGGAACGGGGCTCGGTAAGTATGTTTCTTTCTTCCTTAATGCAGCGGGGGCATCTACTGGGGGCAAACTACGGGGGACATTACTACTGGGGGGGGCATCAACAAGGGGCATTACTACTGGGGGGGCAAACTACTGGGGGTATTATAACTGGGGGGTATCTACTGGGGGCATCACTACTGAGGGGTCATCTATTGGGGGCAGCTACTGGGGGACATTTTTACTGGGGGCCATCTACTGGGGGCATTACTACAGGGGGGTCATCTATTGGGGCAAACTCGTAGGGGGCATTATTACTGGGGGTCATCTATTGGGGGCAGCTACTGGGGGCATTATTACTGGGGGGCATCTACTGGAGGCATTACTACTGGGGGGTCATCTAATGGGGGCAGCTACTGGGGGACATTTTTACTGGGGGCCATCAACTGGGGGCATTATTACTGGGGGGCATCTACTGGGTGCATTACTACTGGGGGGTCATCTATTGGGGGCAAACTCCTAGGGGGCATTACTACTGGGGGCAAACTACTGGAGGACATTATTACTAGGGGGCATCTACTGGGGGCAAACTGCTGGGGGACATTATTACTGGGGGCATCTACTGGGGGCAAACTGCTGGAGGACATTATTACTGGGGGGCATCTACTGGGGGCAAACTACTGGGGGACATTATTACTGGGTGGCATCTACTGGGGGCAAACTACTGGGGGACTATTACTGGGGGCCAACTACAAAGGTGCTAACTACTGGCGGCGTAACTACAGGGGCATTACTACTGGCGGCTTAACTACAGGGGTATTACTACTGGCGACTTAACTACAGGGGCATTACTACTTGGGGGCTAAACTACTGGGGGCTTAACTACAGGGGCCAAACTACTGGGGGATAACTACAGGGGCCAAACTACTGGGGGCATTACAACTGAAGGCTAAGCTACAAGGGGGCATAACTACAGGGGCTAAACTACAATGGGGCAAACTACAGGGGGGCATTACTACTGGTGGCTAAACTACTGGGGGCATTACCACTGGGAGGCTAAACTAAACGGGGGTGTAAACTACTGGGGTCATAACTGCAGTTGAATTACCACTGGGGGCATAATGACTGGGGGCATTACTACAGGCAACATTACTACTGGGGGCAATACGGGCATTGCAGAAGGGGCACCACTACTATGGGGTCTATATAAGGGGCACTACCAGTACAGTGGACATTGCATAATGAGCGCTACAACTGTGGGCATTGTATAAGAAGCGCCACCTCACATGCACCGAAGCCGCACGCAAATGTACTTGCCCCTTCCATGGTGCCCCCCCTATCATTTTCTTCTGGATCCGCCCCTGGTGGGAATAGTTGGATTCTGAGCCATAATTATTGTTTAAACACGAAGAACTCTAACAAATACAAATTACTACATTTACATATTGGGTATGAAGCTTCCTTTGGAACAACACACACAATACAATAAATGTGTTGACCAATACACTCATACATTGTTCAAGGCAGTCAGTGGTCTGCCCAAAACGTTAACAAATATAGTGGTCTAAAATGTACACATTAACAATGGGTGAAAAAGTATTAAGGTGCCCTATGTTTAGAACTGGTGATGTTGGTCATGCCAAACAATTGGATGAGACTTAACATTTATGTCGGTTTTTTTCGCAAAAATTTATGTCAAACAAATGTGTTGATATGGCCAACATCACATCTGACAATTAACCATCTAAAAATACCTTAACACCATGTGCTTGTTGTTGTTGTTGATTATTGCAAGGATGACTGGTCATTTGTGTAATATTTTTTGCTCTGCACTAACAGTGGTGCAGATGTATAAACCTGGAGAAGGCATAAGGAAGTGAAAAACCAGTGATATGTGCAAGGTGATAAAGGCACAAGGCAAACAGCTCCAATATGTAAATTAACATTTGTGTTTATTTTGTACTGCTGCCTTTATCACCTTGCACATATCAGTGTTTTTTCACTTCCTTATGCCTTCTCCAGGTTAATAAATCTACCCCACTGTTTTTTAACTTATTTACACGTAATTGTTATGTTTACTCACCAGACAACTGAGGGGATTGTGGATCCTCACTTTGTGGGCAGGCCAATAGAGCTAGTGGTGGCAGGGCCGACACTGCGGAGATGCGCCGTTGGGGTGGTGATGCTGGTGCTGGAGCTTCTGCCTCAAGACGGCGTCTCTTGGGTGGCCTCGTAGCCACAGTAACCGAGCCCTGTGATGGGCGCCTTAGTGGAGGGGGATTTGCCGAAGAAGAACCTATGTGATAAGATAAACATTAACATTTTGTGTTTCTATGTGTTTGCAGAATATGTGTTTACAGTAAAATCTTACCTGAATTGGCACCATCTGCATCTCTTGGCAGTGTGGGATGTGGCCTGGCTGTGCTGCTTCTCTTGCGTACTGTAGAAATATGAAGAATGTACTTATGAACATACTATTTTGTAGATATGTTTATGCAAATTCCTTATTGTGATGTAAACATATGTGGTACCTGATGAGAAGTAAACTAAACAATGCTTATGCTTTTCTGCCTGACTTCATTGGGTGTGTATCATTAAAATTAGAAAAAAAATTGCTAAATAATCCATACACAAACGCAAGTAATTAAAAATTTTTTACTACTTAAAACCAAAACGTCGTAGCTTGACACAACCAAAATATTGCACGCTAAGGTCCCAATGTTTGATGCTAACAATAAAACACTAGCCACAAATATCTGCGAAAACTTGGAAACATCACAACCAAATATGCATGAAAAAACACATGAAGCACACAAAGGACAACCCAGAACAACACACAATAAACATAAATGCTATGAAATGTATTTAAAAAAAAAAATATTCATCACACTACAAACATTTACTTTTGGCAAAAAACACCAGAAAAAGGACAAGGCAACCACAAAAAATCAACTATACAAAGGTTAAAAAAATACATAATTGAGAATAACACTACATCAGGCCTGGCCAACCTGTGGCTCTCCAGATGTAGTGAAACTACACATCCCAGCATGCCCTGCCACAGTTTTAGCATTCCCTAATAGCAAAACTGTGGCAAGGCATGATGGGACTTGTAGTTTTACAACAGCTGGAGAGCCACAGGTTGGCCAGGCCTGCACTACATCACCAACACATTAGAATAATGAACAAACTGACAACCACAATTAGCTAGAAGACATTTCAGACAACTAAGGACAAAGCACAGAGGTTTAAATTTAAAAAAAAAAATAACTCACCATCCTGCCTTGGCCGATCCGAATCCCGGACATAAGTGGCACCAACCACTTCTGGCGAAATGAGTGCACGCACAGGCTCCTCCCAATCACGGTAAGATGCACGGAAGGGGTGTCCACCCCCGGTTTGGCGGGCTGATTTAACCTCCTTGGCCATCTTCGCCTTGACGCAGCGCTTTATGTCGTAGAAACGCTTACGACACGTGTCCTCGGTCCGCCTCACCACACCCTCACTATTAACAGCCGCAATGACCTTCTCCCACAGAACACTCTTCCTGCGTGACGACACCTTTGCAGCATCATGGCCAAACAACTGCCGATGATGCCTCATCAGCTCCCGCACCAAAGCCATATTTTCAGCGTAGCTGATTATTATATTGCGGCCAGTCTTTGTAGTGGTGCGTGGCTGCGGAGCCACAACACCATCACTATCGCTGGAGGCCGCAGCAACAACCTCCCCCTCCTCCTCACTAACCTCCTCCACCTCACTTACCTCCTCCACCTCACTCACCTCCTCCCTCTCACTCACCTCCTCCACCTCACTCACCTCCTCCCTCTCACTCACCTCCTCCACCACACTCACCTCTGACTGGGACATAATCAGGACAAACAACAAATAACACTGAGAAAAAAAAACAGTAAACACACTCCTCCACTACCACTACACACCACACACCAACACACACACACACACACACACACACACACACACACACACACACACACACACACTCACACACACACACACACACACACACACACACACACACACTCACTCACTCACTCACAAACAATGACAATAGACGTGAAATAAAAAACAATGACAAAAAACTAGACAGACTTTTAAATAACTACACAACAAGTATGACAAGACTACTTACACACACAGTACAGCACTCAACAATCACAAAGAACCTCCTCAAAACCGCCAAAAACTCCAAACAACTCACCAACTCCTAACACACCTTCCTCTCACCTCTCCGCTAGCTTCCCAATGTCAACAGTTGAAGGAGCCATTTTGTATGTTGGTTATGTAATCGGTTTTTGGTCTTTTTACAAACCGACCATTAGTACAGTAAATCTGGTGATTCCACAGTCTTCTACAGTATGTAAAAGTATCGATTGTTGTCTGATGTTCGAACTTGATCAAATGACAGGTTTTTGGTTGATTTTCCGTTGGTTTTGACTTTAGCAAATCTCTGATTTTCAAACTCAATGGAAAATGAACATAAAAAACGCAATTGACCAAAATCAATCTCTAGTAATCATTTATACCCACAATGCTCAAAAATTAGTGACAGTGTTACAATACATTTTTAATAATCCCAAATTACAGATAGGTATGTTATGGTGTATACAGGTTTCATGGATGCAATTAGATGATATGGCTGTGCTATAATTTAAATTAGCAGATTTCTAATCATCTCTCTGGTTCTATGTTGCTAGGTGTATAATCAAGGTATGTAATCAAGGTCAATGCTTAGTCTTTGTTACCCATAATCGGGGATATCATAATATGCAGTTTTGTCCTAACACTTTTATCTTATGGTATGCAGTAAAATTTCCAACTTATTAAACATTTCTCTAGCAGGGAATATCTTGGTCTGTAAACAGAATTGTTGTATTTGTTACAAAGTATCCTTTCTTAATTCCTATGGATACTTTAGTTGTTATTTATGTATACATGGCCCACTTGTGGCTTGTCGGTCAAGTATCTGATATCTATTTCCACCTAATATACAATAGCTAGGTAATATATAGTATGTTAAACAAACTGTTAAAACACAGTGTATCCATGGCACACTTTGAGTTAAGACTTTGTTAGGGAGCACCAGCACTATTGTGTGAGACCCCTAGAGCCAGTGAAAGGTTCTTCAGCCTATAACAGTCCTCGTTGTTCTCTTACTGTGCTATAATGTGGACACTGAAAGAACCAGGGCAGTGCTATAATGTGGACTTTGAAGGGGCCAGAGTGTGGGCGAGGGGATAGTTCTGTGATATGGACATTGGAGGGGCCTGGTGGGAAGAAAACTGTGTTATGGACATTCAAGGGGCCTGTGGGGAGAATACTGTGGTATGGACATTGGAGGGGCCTGGTGGGGTGAGTGCTGTGGTGTGGACATTGGAGGGGCTAGGGAGAGTGCTGTGGCGTGGACATTGGAGGGTCCAGGTGGTAGTGGAGAGTGCTGTGGTGTGGACATTGGAGGGGTAGGGTGCTGTGAGGTGGTTATTGAAGGTGCAGGAACTGCAGCTGCAATGGGGCCAGAGCTGAGAGGGGCCCACTTTCCCTGTCAAAGTTACATGTGTTATATACGTATTTCGTCATTGGGTGATACATAGTGGCCCTTACAACTTTTGCCTTGTGGCCTGCAATACTGTATATATTGTTATGCCCATGGATCTTCTCATTGCAATGTGGTATAAAATGAACTGGAGGGCAATGTAATGTTACATACTGTATTAAGACCTGGGGCACAATATAAAATGGAGGCACTATAGTGTGGCATAATATGAACTGGGGGCAGCTCTGTAATATGACATAATATGAACTGGGGACACTTTATGACATAATGTGAATTGGGAGTACTGTGCTACAGAATGTATACCAGAAGCCCTACAATGTGACATAATGTAAACTAGGGTACATTATGCCAGAAATTCATATAATAAACCATAATATTAACAACTGCAGACGAGAGGTGTTTCTTGAGAAGCATTGGGTCATGGGCCCCTTCAAAAGATTGCTATAGGGTCCACAAAGTTCTTACTACGCCCCTGTACTTTCAAGTCTTGTTGGGTCGGCTCTTCAATTTGCTTGTTACACTTACTGTACGTGTGGATACTCTCACTTAGCTTATACTTCGCCATCCACATTCCACCTCTCCAGACACGAGAGATACGGGCATGGGGTCAAATCCGTGAGGCATGGCCACAAACCATATAAAAAAGCCTGAAAATGATTTACAGTTGTCCTCCTCAGCTGCTGACTCAGACCACCAATCAATTTGTTGTGCGGCCAACCCTAATTTATTCCCTTAATGTGGAAACAGGCCCGTATTCAAAGGAAAGCAGCCAAAACAAATGTAACTCGGGTGACTAGACCACCTGAGGTACACTACAGTCCAAAATTTCTGCAACCTCAGCCAAGGAATGTACTGTAATGGAAAGTGATATTTCCTGTGAAATATATTTACCTAATAAAAGTAAAGGCTAAATTGTTCTGCTTTGTTGAACACAATCTGCAATACATGTCTTCACTTTTACCATGTATGAAAAGACATAGGGATTTGATTATGAGATGTGATTTTGCAAAGCTGTCAAAATAGTTCAAGTATGTACATTTGAAGAAGCACCTGTCTCTACACAAGAATATTCCATACTAATCGCTCACTGAGCAGATATGATTGCAAGTTTTTCTTCTAGATGCTTTTTATTATGTTAAATTATGTCAATCATAATTTACTTTAATTTCACCTTTGCTTGATAGTCTTAAAGTATTTATCATTCAAAAGCAAAATGCATTTCAGTAGTTTGAATAAAATGTACTTTAAAATGCACAGCAAATTTTAGAAACAACTTATGCTTTTGTCAGGTTTAATATACGTGCAAATGATACTCAAATATTAGATACATTATTTCCTGGGCTTAAAATTGATGTGCTGTAGATATATACAGTATATAGAATTTTGTAATGTCTTGTTTTGTTTTTTTTATAAAATTTGGCGTATGAATATTATAATGTTGCTCTTTTCATTTATCTTTATTATTGACATATTAATTATTCATGAATACTACATTCCATAATTACATTCAGTTAATTGCTACTTAGGTTTAAATGTTCCAGATTATTTCTGACTGGTAAAATAAATACTGAGATCAGGGCACTATAACATGGTGAATGCTGGGTATTGAATAAGATGGGTTCTAATTTTTGAACAGTAATCTCCCCTTGGCATAAAGATGACATTTGAATTACTATGTAATAAATACTGTGAAATATAATAGTTACT
Organism: Pseudophryne corroboree; assembly: GCF_028390025.1. NCBI lineage: Eukaryota > Metazoa > Chordata > Amphibia > Anura > Myobatrachidae > Pseudophryne > Pseudophryne corroboree. The sequence goes on from NC_086447.1 coordinate 345,385,337, forward strand.
TTGCGCTGCCCAAACACACTATTAATATTTCAAGTTGTACTGTATTAACAATGTTACATCCACATATTACTACTGTGCATAGGCGTGCGCAGACACCGACATGGGGGTGCCAGTCAGGACTTCCCCCCTCCGTCGGGTATCGTTCTTCCTCCTCCACCCCTTGCTCTGGGAAATAAAACTGCTCACCTGGTCTGCCCAGGTGAGCAGCCTATGTCCTGGACAGGGAGAGTTGACCATAATGCGGCAGAGGGGGAAAGTCCAGAATGGCACCCCCGTGTTGGCGTCTGCGCACACCTATGCTACTGTGTATATTATACAGTATGATAAGCTGAATAACTGTGCCAAGGTCTTCACAATACAGCCAGTCACACACTACATATAATAAACAAGATAATTACTATGCTTTTTGTTGGGAAGTGGTTACAATACCGCTTGTCGGGATCCTGGAGGTCACAATGCCTATGCCAGAATCCCGACTAGTGCTGAAATTCTGCTGCCGGACTACCTGCGCCACAGGCTTTTCTCCCTCTGTGGGTGTCCATGACACCCATACAGTAGAGGGAGAATATAACCTGTGCCCGCAGCGTGGCGAGCACAGCAAGCCCCGCAAGGAGTTTTTTAGCACTTGCCCCGATGCTGGCATACTGGTGGCCGGGATCCCACTGTCTTTATACTGATGGCCGGGATCCCGACTGCCGGCTTTTCACACTGAACCCTTTTTGTCTGGGTTGAATCTGACCTGATACTTGTTTCTAGGATTCATTTCAGTATAGAGTACAACTTGGCATGTTTAATGTGTATTTGGTGAGTGCAGAGTTTCTGGCCCAATTTATCAAGCTTTGGAGAGTGATAAAGAGCACAGTGACAAAGTACCAACCAACCAGCCCCTAACTGCTGTGTTACAGGCTGTGTTTGAAATATGAAAGTTAGGAGCTGATTGTTTGGTACTGTATCACCGTGTAATTTATCACTCTACAAGGTTTGATAAATCTGGGCCTCTGTGTTCTGTGTTTATACAATGTGGTCCCATTTCTTTTGCACCAGCTATTGATGTGACACGTGCTACGGATCAATGTCTTATAGGTTATAGAATTTTTGTGGTCACATCTCTTCTGCACCCCAGTTTTTAGATTACTAAATCAAACATTTTCCAGATGATTCCTTGTTTGCTTAATAGCTGCTATTGCCTGGGGGAATGCTTATTTTGTTTTTACAATGATGTCATATCGTTCATGCACCCCACCTACAGTATGTATGCAGATCAATGTCTTTGACCTGGGCACTGTCTGGCTATAGATTTGTGATTGTAGCTAGTGTAAATCTAAAGCCAATTATGTTATAAGCAATCTGAGAGGTGAAAGTCATGTACTTTTGGCATCAGTGTTCCTCTTTCCATAGCTCCCAACTGTCCTGGCTGATATAGACAGCTACGTTGTGATTATGGGGATTGCTCCATCATTTCTTGACTGCTGAATATGATGAGATCACATGCAGCTGTTGAATGTTTCTTTGCAAGGGTATTTTCGGGGAAAGGAGGGTTTAACATCTTAGATGTGATAGACCCGCCCTCCAACCCCCACATTAATATTTGAAAATATGAGTGCCCATTTAAATGCTATACACATAAATGCTATATATTTATGAAGCAGCGATAACTCCTTTGGATTTTTGTAATTCTCTTCCAGTCAGTTTGCTTTCACTGTATACAACATTTCACATAGTCTGATATGCGACTGCAGTTTCTGTTCAACTTACCATTCACAGAAAAACTAAACTAATACTGTATACTTCAATGGAGGTCCTGCAATGCTGGAGAGGATTTTGCCGGATTCTATCCGGGTTTTGTCTCACTGAGCAAGTGTGACATTATTAGAGATGTGCGGTGGGCACTTTTTCTGTTTTGTGTTTTGGTTTTGGATCTGGATCCCCGCTTGTGTTTTGGATCTGAATTGGTTTTGCCAAAACCACCCTCTCGGGTATTATTAACCTCAATAACATTAATTTCCACTCATTTCCAGTCTATTCTGAATACCTCACAATATTGTTTTTAGGCCAAAAGGTTACACCAAGGTCACTGGATGACTAAACTAAGAGACACAAGTGGGGGGCACAAACATCTGACCCATCTAGGAGTGGCACTGCAGTATCAGAAAGGATGGCACTTTTAAAAACTAGGCACCAAACAGTACATAATGCAAAGAAATAAAAGAGGTGCACCGAGGTCACTGGGTGACAAAGCTAAGCGACACAAGTGGGCGGCACAAACACCCGGCCCATCTAGGAGTGGCACTGCAGTGTCAGACAGGATGGCACTTTTAAAAACTAGGCCCCAAAGAGCACATCATGCAAAGAAAAAACAGAGGTACAACGAGGTTGCTGGATGACAAAGCTAAGCGACACAAGTGAGTGGCACAAACACCTGGCCCATCTAGGAGTGGCACTGCAGTGTCAGACAGGATGGCACTTTTAAAAACTAGGCCCCAAACAGCGCATCATGCATAAAAGAAAAAGAGGTGCAATGAGGTAGCTGGATGACTAAGCTAAGCGGCCCAAGTGGGTGGCGCAAACATCTGGCCCATCTAGGAGTGGCACTGCAGTGTCAGACATGATGGCACTTTTAAAAAGTAGGCCCCAAACAGCACATCATGCAAAGAAGAAAAAGAGGTGCAATGAGATAGCTGGATGACTAAGCTAAGCGACCCAAGTGAGTGGCACAAACACATGGCCCATCTAAGAGTAGCACTGCAGTGTCAGGCCGGATGGCACTTTTAAAACTAGGCCCCAAACAGCACATCATGCAAAGAAGAAAAAGAGGTACAATGTGGTAGCTGGATGACTAAGCTAAGCGATACAAGTGTGGGCACAAACACCTGGTCCATCTAGGAGTGGCACTGCAGTGTCAGACAGGATGGCACTTTTAAAAACTAGGCCCCAAACAGCACATCATACAAAAAAGAAAAAGAGGTGCAATGAGGTAGCTGGATGACTAAGCTAAGCGACCCAAGGGGGCGGCACAAACACCTGTCCCATCTAGGAGTGGCACTGCAGTGTCAGACAGGATGGCACTTTTAAAAACAGCACATCATGCAAAGAAGAAAAAGAGGTGCAATGAGGTAGCTGGATGACTAAGCTAAGCGTCCCAAGTGGGCGGCACAAACATCTGGCCCATCTAGGAGTGGCACTGCAGTGTCAGACAGGATGGCACTTTTAAAAAGTAGTCCCCAAGCAGCACATCATGCAAAGAAGAAAAAAAGGTGCAATGAGGTTGCTGGATGACTAAGCTAAGCGACCCAAGTGAGTGGCGCAAACACCTGGCCCATCTAGGAGTGGTACTGCAGTGTCAGGCAGGATGGCACTTTTAAAACTAGGCCTCAAAGAGAATATCATGGATTGGACTTATACGGCAGCACCACTGGAGTGGACTTATACAGCAGCACCACTTGACTGGACTGATACGGCAACATCACTGGACTTATGGCAGCACAGAACACCACCACTGGACTTATGGCAGCACAGGAAACCACCACTTGACTGATGCAGCACAACACAGCACCACTGGACTGGACTTATACAGCAGCACTGGACTTATGGCAGCACAGGACACCACCACTAGACTTATGGCAGCACAGGACACCACCACTGGACTGATGCAGCACAGGACAGCACCACTGGACTGGACTTATACAGCAGCACTGGACTTATGGCAGCACAGGACACTACCACTAGACTTATGGCAGCACAGGACACCACCACTGGACTGATGCAGCACAGGACAGCACCACTGGACTGGATTTATACAGCAGCACTGGACTTATGGCAGCACAGGACACCACCACTGTGAATGGACTGATGCAGCGCAAGACACCACCACTGGACTGATGCAGCACAAGACAGCACCACTGGAATGATACAAAAGAGCAGGTCACCATCCCACGCACCACACCACTTTCACGAACAGACACTGAGGAGATACAGCCTCTAGCTACACTCTCCAGGACTGTAGTGAAAATGGCGGTGGCACGCGTCTCCTTATATGGAATCCAAAATCCTGCGAGAATCCGACAGCGGGGTGATGACATTTTGCCTCGTTCTGGTTTCCGAGTCTGGCGGGAAAACCCCAGCCGGACTTGGAGAGTGAAGTTGGGAGGGGGTTCTGTTCTCAGGGAATCGAACCCGCTCATCTTTATACATTATGGTGCAGGTGAGCTACAGAAAACCTCCAATAGCAGCAAGGTTTTTGCCAGACTGATTCATTTGTTGTAAAAAGCATTCCATATGCCTGTGATGTGTGACAATATAGAATGTTAATGTGCATGGCTACATAGCAAATATGAATACAGTAAATGTAGCCATAAACCGTTAGATGGCATAGAATGATTACAGCAAAAAATCCTCATTTCCACTTCCAAGAACTTTGAAGCAATTACAGTTGTTTTTCAAAGTAGTGTCAAAAATTGTAGAATTCACAATGGTGTTTTATTTACATTTCAGCTATTGGAAAGAATAGTGTGAGCCGGGTTTCTTATTTAGGAGAGAAAGAGCTCACACTAGTTTAGAGCTGCAGCCACCAGATGATTTTGCTACAGCCTCAAAAAATGTCAAAGCTTTTATAAAGCAATCAGTGTGTGTCTTGTATAATAGAACACCTTAAGAACTGTTATCTGGTTTCCATCACTTGGAAGCTTAAAGCTGGTCCGGTGTGATTGCTGCTTTATTGAAATGACTTGGTACTGTGTGATCAGGGGATCTATTAATGAAGCAGCAAAAAGTGTATTTTTCAGTAAAACTGAAGGAAAAAAGACTCTTTGCTGTAATTTACTGAAAGATAAGGGAGGGATAAATCAGATATGTCACTGGCCTTGACTCATTTACCTGTGCTTACCGGAGCTTGCCTGTAGTCTGTAGTCATGTTATTGGTATACAGTATATGTACCAGAGTTCCCATGGAAGGGTTAGGAGGGAGGGGGGAGGGGTGGGGGGGAGGGGTGGGGGAGTACTAATTTCTTGGGCCCAGGCCAGTTGAAGGGGCAGGATTATTATTATTATGATTATTATCTTTAATTTATATGGTGCCATATCTGCAACACCCATTACAGAGTATATAAACAAATAAGCAAAACAAGAGAAAAAAAACACTTGTGATTTGTGCCCGCACTGTAGAGCCACCGCCACTGGACTCCGGAGGGGTAAGTATACTCTATGGGTGCAGTGTGTTTGGTGTGCCCCCCCCCAGGAACTAGAGGTTCATGTATACCCATTATTGAAATGCCTATGGGTTAGGTGCCATCAAAGGGTGTATTGAGTATAAGATAGTGTAAGTAAGAGAAGGAAAGGTACATGAGGGGAGAAGACCCTGCTCTTGCGAGCTTACAATCTAAAAGGTGAAGGGCTAACAGACCGTGGTTACTCAGAAGGCATAGGCTGTGAGTGTGAACAAGAGGGTTAGGAGGACAGTTGGCTGGGTTTGGTGAAGAAGTACATCTTGAGAGCCCGTTTGAAGTTTTGTAGAAAGGTGGATAGTCAGATGGGGAGAGGTAGAGAATTCCAGAAAAAAATCGGTGTGCATTAGCAGAGTGAAGAGGACGGGTGGGAGTGTAGAGAGAGATAGGGTCAGAGATGTAAAAGGGAGAAGAGTGGGTAAGGGCTTTGAAGGTGAGTGTGAGAAGCTTGAATTGGATTCTGAATGGGAAAAGGGAGCTAGTGAAGGGCTTGTAAGAGAAGGAGGTGGATGTAGTATGTTTGGTGAGGAAGATAAGATGGGCTGCAGCATTGAGGATAGATTGGAGTGGAGAGAGACATATGTCAAGGAGGCCAGAAAGGAGTAGATTACAGTAGTCCAATCTGGAGATGACCAGTGAGTGGATAAAGGTCTTAGTAGCATCCTGGGTGGAAAGGGTATGATCCTGAAAATGGTTTTGAGATAAAATGGCAGGTTTGTGAGAGGTACTGAATGTGTGGTTTGAAGGAGAGTGAGGAGTCATTACTCCAAGACAGTGCGCTTGGGGAGCTAGAGAAGATAGTTGTGCAATCAATAGATGAGAAATTGTGGGAAGTGAGATTATGCAGGAGGGAGGAAAGATGATCAGCTAATTCTTAGACATGTTAAGTCTAAGAAAGCGCTGGGACATCCCGGAAGAGATAGCGGACAGACAGTTGGAGATACAGTACGAGTGAGGAGAGTGGGGGAGAGGTCCAGGGAGCAAAGGTAGATTTGAGTATCATCAGCATAGATGATTTTGTAAGGATTTCGTAAGTCAAAAGAGCTAATGAGCTCACCTAAAGATGATGTATACAGAAAGAAAAGAAGAGACCCACAAAAAAAACCTTGGGGGACACCTACTAGTAGTGGAAGTCAGTGGGGTGTGGGGTGTGGGGGGGGGGTTGAGTCAGGCATTAGGATAGCCAAGAGAGGGCAGTATCACACAGACCAAGGGAGTAAAGAATTTGAAGGAGGAGAGGGTGGTCCACAGTGTCAACTGCAGCAGAGAGGTCAAGGGGAATAAACAGAGAGTAGTGGCCCTTGGATTTAGCAACAAGGAGGTCATTGCAGACTTTCAAAACCAGACTGGAATGGGTCAAGCAGTGAGATGGAGGAAAGGTTGTAGACTACAGTATACCCTCAGAGAGTTTGGAGGAAAAAGGGAGGAGAGAGATGGGTCGGTAGTTGGAGAGAGTGGTTAGGTCTTTTAAGAATAGGGGTGACAAGAGCATGTTTGAAGGCAGAGGGGACATTGCCTGATGAGATGTAGAGATTGAGGAGATGGGCAAGATGGGAACATGCAGAAGTAAAGAGGTAGCGGTGGAGGCGGGAAGGGATAGGATCAAGTGGGTTGGTGGAGGAGGGTGAGGAATGGATGAGGGCCATGACTTCCTCAGCAGATACAGGGAAAAAAGGTGTCAGAGTCGGTAGGAGTGAAGAAGAGCCCGGGCCAGCTGCTGAGTGGGATGAATACATTATGGAAGCATGCATTGCCCTTTTTTTTCAATAGAGGGTTTTGCCACATCTCCAGGATTTAGCTACACCCCTCAGTATCACCAAGGCCCCACAGTTGTCTGAATGGCCCTGTATCTGTGAAGTACTTTATAAACCTGCATCAACCATTGACTGTTTTATTTTCAAACTTCTGTTACAGAGAAGCAAGGGTGATTTCTGAAGTTGTAAACCCACAGTGCAAATTACCAATTGCTATGACACTTGCATCCATTTTGTCGGTAAATTAATGGATTTGCAAGCCGCAATATCGCTATGCTGTTGTGCAAAAGTTTACAACATCTGATGAAATTATTTGGAAAAGATTTGGGGTGTTTGCTGCTAAGTTTGCAAGTTTAAAAAAAAACATGTTTTTTTGGAATGGAATAATGTATGAATGAACACGTAGGAGCTACCTAGAAGTCAGGCAGCACAGGGCCATCTTAACATATAGGCATGCTGGACAGTTGCCCAGGGACCCACAAATCTAGGGGCCTTTGAGCAGGGGTGGGTGGTGGTCATACAAACAGAATGGCCAGACAGCTATCTCTAACTGCTTCCCAGCTTGCAGCCAGACCGTGAATGGCTGTCAGCATGCCATTGGTAGTCGACTGGAGCTATACACCAATCATATTGCTGACAGCCATTTACTGTATGAAAGCATGTACTGAGATGGTGTGGAAAAGCAGTAGGGACAAGTTGCAGAATGTTTTTTTTAAATGATTTCTGTGAATGGGTGTGAAAGGGCACCATTGTATTGCTTTGCCCAGGGCCTACTATGTTGGTAAGATGGCCCTGGGGCAGCACACAGCCAGCAAAACTGCTTAAATTCATTATCTACATTGCTCAGGGCACATTGTGGGCCTAATTTTAAGTGGGACACAAGTCCAACTGCGGAGGGATCCCAGAGATATCTGCACACTGTGCATGCACATCAGAAAGCAGTCGCAGTCTGCACATGCGCCATACCATGCACATGCACAGAGACTGAAAATGCGGGCGGATTGAGTCATCCATTGACAGGTCTCTCTATGTGAGAATGATCATTTTACAGGAGTGTTCCCGCTTGTTTGAAGCAATGACAAGGAGATGGGAGACATGTTTCTCACAGATCTTTTTCACGAGGTGAGTGTAAGTCCAGACACTAATGATTACTGCTGCAGATAGAAAAACAGTGGGCAGTGTGGCAAAAACACATGATTTCCAATGGATAAATGGCAAAGAAGAGAATTGTTGGACCCCTTATAACACACACCCCCTGTCGCCAGGTGGCATTTGTGGCAAACGGCTCCTCCACTCCTGCCACAGCCTCTGGGATCCACTGCACAGGCCACACTACTCTGCCCAGAAACTGGTTGTTCATTATAGGATTGTCCCCTCCTGGATCTCCCTATTGATAGACAAACAGATAAGTAAGCAGGCTGACACAGCCATACGAATAGCTGCTTCAGATGTGTCTGATGCAGCATCATGTCCTATGCACCTTAAACATATGTAATAAATACATTCATATACATACAAATGATGTATTTCTAAGACAGTATACTCTCAATGTCATGAGTAATTTAAGATATAAATGAGATTAAACTGAGCATTATGTTAGGAGATAAAGATGTTAGGATTTTTATGTTTCCACAAGGATGCAGTTCATTTGACGGCTGTTGGCATCCCGGTTGTCAGAATGTATTCCCAATTGTGGGTGTCCATGACACCCATAGAGTGGGTACAGAACCTGTGGCGAGCGCAGCGAGCCACTGAGCCCACAGCGTGGCAAGCACAGCAAGCCCACAATGGGACTCTTTGCGCTCACCCCGCTGCCGGCGTACTAGTGGCTGTGATGCTGTTGTCGGTATACTTCATACTGAACCCTTTCCTCCATGTGTATTTTCCTGGGCATCCACTAACCCATCAATGTAGGTGCAGATAGAGTGTATGGGGCTATTACTAAAGACCTAAAAGTAATTATAGCTTTAGGCATACAAGATGGCACATTAACAAAACATAGAAAGTGTTGATCTGCATCTTTTGCCATCTGTAAATAAACTTTGTATTAGTGGAAGAAAATACTTTGCTCACTATAGCAGCTTCACCTCACTTGCAGCTCAAGTGCTTTACAGGGCATTCAGTCCTAAAAACAGCCCATTATATATATATATATATATATATATATGAATAGGAGGAGATGAGGGTTTGTAGCGACCTTGGTGTCAGTAAGGTAATAACTAGCAGTAAGTTTAAAAAGTTAAAAACTATTTATTCACATAAAAATTCAAACATAAAAGAGATACATAAAAAATGGGACAATTTAAAACACAACTGAACTAAAAGCACCACATAAAAGAGTATAAAAGATCCTTATCTTAGAGAGAGGTAGGTACAGGTCTCCCAACGCGTTTCATCTGATAAGACTTCTTCACAGGGTAGGGACAAAATGAACCTTGGCAGCTATTTATAGCCCTAGCCCTCAGTGGGAGGGTAGTGACATCATTAGGAATCATGTGACATAATTTGTTAACACTTATTCTTAGACATATACATCAGGACACATGGCAGTGGATTACAGCTAACAGTTCAAAACAAGTGTTTTTAGGACCCAATGTGTAGAAATAAGTCTTTAAAGTCATAAAATGCGGCATTTCCGCCACACTTCCGGTTGCGGCAGACGCGGAACGTCACTTCCGCCCTACATACGGTTTCTTCTGCGCATGCGTCCGCGGCAATCCAGCGCGATCACATGGGCTGTATGCTTGTGCAGAGTTCGGAGGCTCATGGGTCATAGAAAGAGGCTGTGGTAATCAGTGTCTCCATACGGCGGCGGCCATTTTCGGCAGGATTATGTCCATAGAATTCCAGTATGTGGCGGCCATTTTTCAGTACTTCATTGTATAAAAATGATACTCCAGTAATCCCGGTTGTCATGGCAACGGTTCAGTACATGGAAGTAATAAATGAGAATATCAGAATCACATTACTCTTATTATGAAATATCTAGTAGCTTTCTAGTAGTACGAAAACTTAATTAAAGACAGTGTTATTATTGAAGCAGATTAGAACAGTAAACTATTATAACATTAAACTACAAAGTGTGTATTACATCGTGACTGTATATATATATATTTTATGCTTACCAGGGGAGGTGGTAAGCTTATAAACAGGGGGGCTTCCTTTTCCTATGTCAATGTACAAATAAATTACAGGTTGAGTATCCCTTATCCAAAATGCTTGGGACCAGAAGTATTTTGGATATGGGATTTTTCCGTATTTTGGAATAATTGCATACCATAATGAGATATCATGGTGATGGAACCCAAGTCTAAGCACAGAATGCATTTATGTTACATATATACCTTATACACACAGCCTGAAGGTAATTTTAGCCAATTTTAGCCAATATTTTTTATAACTTTGTGCATTAAACAAAGTGTGTTTACATTCACACAATTCATTTATGTTTAATATACACCATATACACACAGCCTGAAGGTCATTTAATACAATATTTTGAATAACTTTGTGTATTAAACAAAATTTGTGTACATTGAGCCATCAGAAAACAAAGGTTTCACTATCTCACTCTTACTCAAAAAAGTCTGTATTTCGGAATATTCCGTATTTCGGAATATTTGGATATGGGATACTCAACCTGTACCACATATTCATTTTCCATATACTGTACACGTTTCCAAACTATATAAAGGAATCAGTTAAAATATATCTACTGTAGTTTATCACCTTGCCAGTTCCGATACAGGGCCACTCGTGCCTTATACTTTGTTTTAGTGTTTGGCACATGCTGAAATCCATAGTAGTCTTTCATCCCCTCCCTTCCACTTCTCTGACACATTCTTGTTAGAAACACTGCAATGTAAGGTGACTCTGTCCAAGTTAACCAAGTTTCTGCATGTATTACCTTACTGTCTGCACCATCAGGCCATTCTTCTGCACAGTAGGACAATAAGGTAATGCAGCTGGAAGGTAAAAAGAGGTCATCACAGTGGTGTGACCCACAGGGTAAAATGACACAGTGACAAAACAACAAATCCTGCCACTCTTGCTGTGCATCTCAGAAGATGGATTTGAATGCAGTCAGTTCCAATTAGAGAACATAAGCAGAGATGATGAGAGAACATTGCTGTCTTTCCAACTGAGCAAACTGAGAAAATAACCATGAAAACATGAAATGAAATAGTTTTGGAGAATGAAATTGAAATTTCAGAGTGGTCTATGAAAGTAAGCCCTGATATTCAGAATGATGTTATTTCCAAATGTTCAGGATATGAAAGTTTCATACCAACAAGATCGGAGGGTGAGAAATTATTTTCACATATATTTTAATTACAGTAAATGGCATGCCTAATGTCTGTGCTATCTGTTACCAGTAGTTTTTTTCAGTTTATTACACTAGATCACAGGTTCTCAAACTCGGTCCTCAGGACTCCACACGGTTCATGTTTTGCAGGTCACCTGTACATTTTTAAAATGTGACAGTTGGTGATACACAGTGCACCCGTCGGGTGACATGGAAAACATGAACCGTGTGGGGTCCTGAGGACCGAGTTTGAGAACCACTACACTAGATCATGTTTGCTCGGCCGCTCCAGCATCTCATAGACTATTGGCCTGATGTACAGTTGGATGCCATTTACATTAGAAACGCAAACGAAAATTGCTTTTGAAAAAATAAACAAGGTACGCGCAACTCTACATACTGTACTACCGAAAATGCTTTGCTGGAGAGAGATTCTCTTAAAATGTATCGTCTTTTTAAGCGCATCATATGGTAGAGAAATTATAATCATCATTACCTTGATGATGATGATGATGATGATGATGAAGACTGGGAATTTAAAGGTCCTTTTGTTAGAGGAAGAAAATGGGGAAAAACACTAAAGGCAGACAAAATCCATGTACATACTGCATCTCAGTGTGTACTAAAGAGATTTTCTTTATCTGCAGCCTGCTAGCACTAATAGCAAGCTACAATATCATGCTGCACCTGGGTCACTTAGCGCTGCCATAGGCACCTGTATGAGTGGCACTGACCACTCTGAAAACTGCAACTATCGATTTCAACAGCTGCAGTTGTCGTTGACCACATAACAAAGCACTGTCCTTGGCTGTTGGCTCCAACAGCCAGGGACTGTGCATACACAATGAACAATTAAGTTTTTTTTTTCTTCATTGTGCTGCCGGTGACGCTGGGAGAAGATGATTGGTGCATGCGCAGAACCTCAGCAAGCGCAGTCACTAGCCGACAAAGGGAGAGTGGAATTTGCTGACAGGTGAATTAACACTCTACCTCTTCACCAACGTACTCCTTCATACATGCGGGTGGTATCTGGAGCCGCTTAACCGCAATCTGAAATTTATAAAGACATTTATAAAGACAGGTTTAGAAAATTCACCAAACCCTCAGAAACAGAGGATGAGTATGACTCCACCCCAGGAAACAAAGTTTTTTTTAGGGGGGAACAGGTACCTGGGACCAGACTCTTGGCAGATAACAAAATCCCAGAGAAAGAGGGAAAGAAACGGAGAAGAAGAGGATGTAGAGGAGGAGGAGGTAAACAGAAACAAGACTCCATGCAGAAGATAGACCCCAAAGAAAAAACAGGAAAAGGCATATTTAATTTATCTAAAAAAAAATTGACACAAGAGGAAATAAATGTTCTAGAAAAGGGTATGAATTATGCCCCAACCGCAAAACCCAATTTATTTAGATTATTTGTGGATCTCAACCGCTATGTCCGAACTTTAAGTCGAAAAAGGTATTTTGCGTTAAAAGCATTAAAAACCCAAAAGAGTGAAGAGAGTCCCATCATTTTAGATGGTGATGATGACATAGCGATTGGGATTCTACAATCATTACAACAGGAAGCGGAGGGGGAATGTGGAAAAGAGACACGTATATATGATGTCACTAAATCATTCAAGAAAAGATCTGATTTTTACCCGTTACAATACAGGGGTCCTTATGTAGACAGCTTCTATGAAGCAACTCTTGCTAGCTTTAGAAAAATATGTGAAAAATCAGAAAGAAATCCGTATGGGGACAATCTGACCCCGGGGGAAAGAAAAGCGATGAAAAGTCTACAGCGTAATAAAGAGATTATAATTAAACAAGCGGATAAGGGCGGTGGGGTGGTCATACTGGATATAGAAGACTATACAAAAGAATGTTATAGACAACTCAATGATAGTAAATTCTATTGTAAATTGACAACGAACCCCACCGCCCGATTCCAAAAGGAGTATATGGATTTGCTGGATAATGCACTTATGTGTGGCGCTATATCCAAAGAGACCTTTAATTTTTTGTTGTGTCCACACCCCATCACTGCAACATTTTATTCTTTGCCCAAAATACACAAAACACTTATTAATCCACCTTGGCGCCCTATTATTTCGGGAATTGGATCACTCACTAATGATTTATCATTTTTTGTTGATCACTATTTACAGGACCACGTGGGAAATCTGAGGTCCCATATCAAAGACACACAGCATTTTCTTAATACAATCAATAAAATCCCTTGGAAAAAAGAGTATTATCTGATTACATGTGATGTTGAATCTTTGTATTCAAACATTCCGCATAGCGGTGGGATTAAAGCAGTAGAAAAATATTTGCTGAAGGATGGGATCTCGGATTCCCTACGTGGTTTTATATTAGATTCTATCACATTTATATTATCTCACAATTATTTTTTATTTGATTCACAATATTATTTACAGACACGGGGTGTGGCCATGGGTGCCAGATTCGCGCCGAGTCTCGCGAACCTATACATGGGGGTTTTCGAGGACCACCATGTGTGGGGGGGGTGGACTCGGTGCTGATCTGGTATACTATGGCCGTTTTATAGATGATTTATTTATTATTTGGGGTGGTGATTTAAATACACTTTACAAATTCATGGAAGGATTGAATGAAAATGAATTTGGATTAAAATTCACACATAAATATAGTAATATGATGATGAGTTTCTTGGATATAGAACTATACGTAGAAGGAGAAGATCTTAAGACTAAAACATTTATTAAGTCTGTGGACCAAAATAACTATTTGCAATTTACCAGCTGTCATAGAAAAAGTTGGAAAGAGAATATTCCCAGGGGGTCAGTTTGTCCGAATTAGGAGGAATTGCAGCTCAGTGGAGCTGTACCGTATACAAGCTAGAACCCTTTTGGAATCCTTTTTAGAACAAGGTTATATGCGAGAAAAATTGGAAAAAGATTTTGTTGAGGTAGAAAAGATAGAGAGAGAAACGTTATTGGAGTCTAAAAAGATGAATAAGTTAAAACAAAAAGAAAAAGATACTAGAAACTTGTCATTTATTACACAGCATAATGGCTCTGCCTATCAAATAGAACAAGTAATTAAAAAGAACACAGCCCTTTTGATGCTTGATAATATTCTAAAAACAGAAATTGATCCGAAAGGCCATACAATCTTTCGGAAGGCAGAGAATCTGCGGTCTAAATTAGTGCCTAGTCACTTTGAAAATATAAAGATGAAAAGAACAGACAGTATGTGGCTACCTGAAAAACCTGTGAGGTTCCACAAATGTGGAAAGATAAATTGTTTATCATGTGCTAAGATGCCAAGAAGTAGTAAAATATATACATCATCCAATATGGGGGAAGAGTTTCAAGTGAGGAATTTTCTGAATTGTAGTTCAACATATATTATATATGTAATTACCTGTCAATGCGGAAAACAATATGTGGGGAGGACCACAAGAACCATGCATATTCGTTACATGGAACACCGGAGGAATGTCATTAGGGGCACCAGGCATCCATTATCTAGCCACATCGTGCAATGTCAGAATTCCAATTTTGATAATTGCAGGATGATGGCTATAGAACAAATCAACAATACAACACGGGGTGGAGATCGGTACAGTCTACTATGTAGACGTTAGGCATATTGGATTTTTAGATTGGGAACCTTGATGCCTGGTGGCCTGAATGACACAGTGGAATTGAATGGGGTATGATCCTCATGTTCATATATGAAAATGGCTGTATCAAGTTATTCATTTATCTGTAGGCAAACTGGTCATATAATAATTAAATATGTGGTGGGTTAACAACTATAAATGTTTTTTTGGGGGGGAGGAGGGGAGGGTTTTTAGGTATATATTGTACATCATAGATGCGGACAACCTTTGGCATCCTATATGAGAGGTTAAATAATTTATTATAATTGTAATTGTAAGTATAATTGCAATTGTAATTTTAATCTTAATTATAATTGGAATTAATTTAAATAAATTAATTAAATAAAGAAATAATAAAAATTAATAATAGTATTTACATCATAAAGAGAGATAATTAATTATTATGTACCTTGCAAATTGTATATATAAAAATTTTTATGCATTGTATGTGTTTAGGTGTATATCTATGCTGCTATTATAAAAGTATGGAATGCAGATAATGTTTGTATATTTATAACCCATATAATACCCACTGATTGAGAGAGAGGCTTGGTTCGGTGTATTAAATATACTTCCTATAAAGCCAAATTGAAAACGAGGTTTGGATATGCTGAACATAAGGGAACCAACAAACCTGAAATAAAGGCTTGAATCGCGGGCTCAGTGCGCATGCGCGAGCCGCGAAAATGGGTATTTAAAGATCAAATTCTACATCTAACACTACTGACACTGAGGAAGCCGCCGATACTAATTAGGAGGCGGAGAAACGCGTTTGTCATGAGCAAGACATTCGGGAGAGATACATTACCACTCTTGCAGCATCGTCTGCTAAGCCGGCTGGCGTACATTCAATACAAATACCCCAGTGCTAAGGGGGAATACAACGGACTCCACACTGCAGCCTGAGAACACAGGCAGAGCCACAAGTGAGAGGAGCAGCTGTGAGAGGTATTTGGTGCTTTGCATGGTGCACCTAAAAGAACTGTTTATTAACCAACCAGCAGCTCAATTGGTTTATGATATTCAAGTACTGGGAGGATTTGCTTTTTACCAACACGCATAACATCCTATCCTAGCTTGGTACGCATTAAAAACTGCATATCACCTTTGAATTGATTGGTAGAGGTGCATGCTATACCCATAAAGAACTGTGATGGAATTATCTACAGTGGGACATTAATTTGCAAATTACATCGATCCATTTGCCTCCAGAAAGGATAGAGTGTTACCTCTGCATTATAACACTGCAGCTTTATTGTATAAAATAGTTAGATCCAGCAGCTCCATAAAGGGTTAAGCTATATTGATTTTCATAGAAGTTAATCAGATTATATGCATATTTTAAAGAATACTGGCCGGTATTTATATGTGATATTGTAAAATTGTGTTTTAATTATATATAAAAAGACGTCAAAGTAATTAGCGCTGTCTCACATTCTCTTTTTTCTGTTATCAAATTTGGGGGAATTGGAACTTAATCCCCGAGACTAGCTGCTAATACTTTGAGGGCGGTGGCGCCAGGTGTATACAGTTTTTGTAACGTTGATATTTTAAATGTTGGTATTTTGACCATGTCGGGATTTATACCGTGTTGATATTTTAAACGCCGGTCAATGGTTGTCGGTATTTTGATCGTTTGGATTTGGCTTGTAGGTAAATTGACTGCATCCCTAATACAGTACTTATCTTCTTGTTAAAACCCTTGATATATTTGACAGTTTCCATCATGTCCCCCCTTTCCTTTCTCTGCTTCAAACTGTACATACAATATTAAGATCTTCTAGTCTTTCTGAGTAAGATTTGTGATGTAGTCCGTGCACCATTTTAGTTGTGCTTCTTACAATAATAACAAAATAAACACAAACATCAAAGAAAATGTTCTAATTAAACTTATATATCTATTTCTATGGAATTATTTAGTCCTTTGGGACTCAAAGTCCAAGTTCACAAGCTATGGTTCTAAAAATTCTCTTGCAATTTTCAAACAAGATCCCCACTCCAGGGAGTAGAAACTATGAGTTTTAACCCAGTAATTTTCACTTCAGATGGATGGTTATGAAGTTTCTTTTCAAGATGTGTAGGAAGAGTACTGTATATGTATTATTCCTTTGCAAAATATTACTTTTTATTGGTAGGTTTAGCGCAGAGCCGGATTAAGGGGGGGGGGTCCAGGGGGTAAGTACCCGGGCCCCCCTCCCTGACAGGGCCCCCCGTCATCCACCACAAATCGGATCTCTTGTTGTTCCGATCTGCAGCGCTACAGCCATCAGCCGCTAACTCTCTGACAGCCGTCATACAGACAGCGCCACAGAGCAGTGGCAGAATGCTGACGGCTGTCCAATGGGATGCCAGCGAGTGTCTGCATCAGCCGCGCGGGACATTGAGAGGAAGGGGGCGGTCAGATGGAATCCACTGTTGCTTGCTTCATCAGCGGCCCTGCGTCTGTTACTTCATCACCTGGCTGGCGGGTGCCGGCTTTTGTGCTGTCCTGCATCAAGCCACTTCTCTCCGTGGCTCAGGCAAGACCACCCCATATATACTAATATATGTGTGTGTGTATATATATTATTTATATATATATATGTGTGTGTGTGTGTGTATATCTCTATTTATTTGTATGTGTGTAAATGTATGTCTCTCACTATATATAATATATGTATATATATATATATATATATATATATATATATATATTTCCAAAAGCATCACTCCTCAAACCTTAATAAATGTAGCAAATGGCTTTAAAAATTGTTGCCCTCCAAAATAGGCTGTATGATTCCATGCAGCATAATACAACGTCTTCCAACGGCGGCACTCAAAATAACCACACCATGCAGTAAATTTCTACCAAGGTTTCAATGCTCCATGTTTGGCATTTTCGTTATACACCCTGACAAAAATGCCAAACAAGGAGCATTGAAATGTCGGTAGAAATCTACTGCCTGTTGTGGTTATTTTGAGTGCTGCCGTTGGAAGACGTTTTATATATATATATATATATAAACCAACTAGCAAATGTCCCGGCACTCCACTCCTCATGAAATCAACTGCTGAGGTGCCATTCCTATGGGTAATGCAGCGCAGACCCAGATAGCTAGTGTGGGTGTGATGGATGGCACTCATTCAGACTCCACGCCATATGCGAAAACGGTGAAACTTTAATCAGCCGACATGTTTCGGGGAACACAGCCCCGTCCTCAGGGCCAGACGAACAAAACATACTAATGACATGACTTATATAGTGAACACAACATTAAGACATTAAGACATTACATGCAAATCATACTCACCTGCCACGAGGCGCCGCCGCCCGCCGGACCGTCCAGCCACACTTGCCGTGTCTCCTTCCAGTGACGTCAGCGGTGCGCCGCGTCGCAGGCGAGTATCCTAGGGAACCAGACTGTTTAAGCTGGAAGTAACCTAGGGAACATACAAAGCAAAAAACTTTATGTAAAGTTGACATGTGTACACCAACATAGAAAATATAGTTGGAATAAACGTTAACACACCAACATTACGAACATATTAAAATCACTGATTATGTCTAGGGCTGTCACGACTGCAGTGTTGGACCTGATAAAAAGTAAAAAGTACAACTTACAAAAAGTAATTATTCTGCAATTGAAACATGTGGAGATATGCCCATACCCACTTGCCAGAAATGGTAATACTGATACTCTGAACATATGCATGACAATAGTGTACAGAAACAAAAAAATGAATATATAAGGATAAAGGAATAAAGTTAATGTTAATGACATCATTATGTATGTCATACGTGAACTGTACTGGATGGCTGGTCTTGTTGTGATTGCTTGCGCAAGGGACTCCCGTACTCGCAATTTTTGCGAGTCCGGAGGATCACGTCTGATCCAGTAGAATCCTCCAGAGCACTAGATTGCATGCAGTACAAGTTTGCGGAACGAGGCTACCCCCTAGCAGACCTTGAGGTGTCCAAAAGACGGGTGTTAGACATGACCCGCCAACAAGTTTTGGAACCCAGCCATATTAACAAACCCCCTGACAGGGAAAAATTTCCCTGGATTAACAAATACACGACTCGTAGCAAACAACTGGTAAAAAAAGCCAAACAGATGTGGCCAATAATCCAAACAGACACATCCCTGTCCTCCCTGTCTAACACAGCACTTTTACCTAGTCACACCAGGGGGAGGAACATAGGAGACCGAATAGTTCAATTGGATATCACCAACATGGCCAAGGAAAGGGAGACTCACTTTCTGAGAGCCAAAAATGGTTGCTATCGGTGTCTGGGGTGCGCCACATGTAATACACTATTGGTGGGCACCTCATTCAATCATCCATCTACAGGTCGTAAAATACCCATTCTACACCGGTTGACGTGCACCACGACACATGTGGTGTACATGCTCACTTGTCCCTGCGGATTAGCCTATGTGGGTAAGACCATTAGGCAATTCCGGGAGAGAATGGCTCTCCATAGGAGTGCCATTAAGAAAGCATTTGAAAAGAAAAACAGCGAACAACCATTCGCCAGGCACTGCTTAACAATGGGACATAGGGTAGCAAGCATCAGGGCAATCCTTATTGACCATGTTCCCCCCAAACTTAGAGGAGGGAACAGGGATAGGGCCCTACTACAAAAAGAGTCCAGATGGATTTATAAATTGGGGACCTTATCACCTGAGGGGCTTAACGAAAATTTGGGGTTACAATGTTTTCTTTAAGTTTATCCTTTAAAAATTATTTCCCATTATTTCCTATTAATATTCTTTAAAAGCATTCCCTAAAAACCCATTATAGATACATTGATCTAACCCATTTTTTGCGTTGTCCCTTTATGCCTTTATTCCTTTATCCTTATATATTCATTTTTTTGTTTCTGTACACTATTGTCATGCATATGTTCAGAGTATCAGTATTACCATTTCTGGCAAGTGGGTATGGGCATATCTCCACATGTTTCAATTGCAGAATAATTACTTTTTGTAAGTAGTACTGTTTACTTTTTATCAGGTCCAACACTGCAGTCGTGACAGCCCTAGACATAATCAGTGATTTTAATATGTTCGTAATGTTGGTGTGTTAACGTTTATTCCAACTATATTTTCTATGTTGGTGTACACATGTCAACTTTACATAAAGTTTTTTGCTTTGTATGTTCCCTAAGTTACTTCCAGCTTAAACAGTCTGGTTCCCTAGGATACTCGCCTGCGACGCGGCGCACCGCTGACGTCACTGGAAGGAGACACGGCAAGTGTGGCTGGACGGTCCGGCGGGCGGCGGCGCCTCGTGGCAGGTGAGTATGATTTGCATGTAATGTCTTAATGTCTTAATGTTGTGTTCACTATATAAGTCATGTCATTAGTATGTTTTGTTCGTCTGGCCCTGAGGACGGGGCTGTGTTCCCCGAAACATGTCGGCTGATTAAAGTTTCACCGTTTTCGCATATGGCGTGGAGTCTGAATGAGTGCCATCCATCACACCCACACTATATATATATATATATATATATATATATAGTATCCAAATAATCCGGCACTCTTGCTAATGTCCAACTACCTGGGTGCCATTGTCAAATATTGCATACATAGTAGAGTCCGAACAATCAAATGCTCCAGACAGGCACGGCACTCCAGGACTAGATGTAAAGATATTTAATGGTTCAGCTTCAAAGCACAAGCATGTTACAATGCTGCATTTCGGGCCATGCAAGGCCCTTCATCAGGTAATGCTGGTGTTGGCAACAAAACGTCCACATCATCACTAGCCAATACCTCACTTTTACCTAGCCACACTAGGGGAAGAAATATAGGAGACCACATTGTTAAACTGGATGTTTCCAACATGACAGGCACACAGGAAACCCATTTTTTAAGAACTAAACTGGGGTGTTTCAGATGTCTGGGGTGCGCCACTTGCAACACGTTAATGACTGGTAACACCTTCAATCATCCCCTTACGGGTAAGAAGTTACCTATCCGTCATCGCTTAACCTGTACATCCAACCATGTTGTATACTTACTAACTTGCCCATGTAGCCTAGCCTATGTGGGCAAAACAGTTCGTCAGTTTCGGGAACGTATGGCATTGCATAGAAGCGCCATAAAAAAAGCATTTGAAAAGGGTAGCAGTGACCAACCCTTTGCACAACACTGTTTGGCGCTTAAACATGGGGTACCTAGCATCAGGGCCATATTAATTGACCACGTTCCCAGAAGCCTGAGAGGGGGTGATCGAGATAGAGTCCTTTTACAGCGAGAATTCAGGTGGATTTTTAAGTTGGGTACCCTATCACCACGGGGACTTAATGAAAACCTGGGCCTGCAGTGCTTTATGTGAATAATTTCCACATGAATGTGATTGCTAACGCTTTATTGAGATCATGTTACTGCGTTTTTCTTTAGCTTCTATTAGCTTATTTATTGCATATTAGTTCACTCATTTTAGCCTTTAGATTGCTATCTAAACTATGGACAGTGTGGGTTGGATTAGGTTGGTATTAGGTTAACATGTTGCACTGTATTTGTTAGTGTTTTTCCTTAATTGTGTTTGTTTTTGTTGCCTAGACACCATCCTGCACCGCGCAGCCATATGTCGTCACGGGGTGGCAGCGCAAAGTCTGTATTTGCATCCAGAGTGAACAGAGAGCGTGTCCGGCGGTTTCCATGGGAACCGGGTCCTGGCGCGGCTTAATGACGTCACCGGAGTGCGACGCGGAAGCGCTGCTGAGCTTCCGGTGGATCAGAATGGCGTGGTGGAGCAGGTGAGTAGGATTAGAGTCTTGATTGTTAATTGTTGTGTGTATATATGTATGTCTAATGGTTCAGTTTGGGCTATGATGACCCTGAGGACGGGGTGATTACCCCGAAACATGTCGGAATAAACTGACCACAGTTGTAACTGCACAAAACGTCTGCCTGAGTGCCGCCTTCTTTACCTACCAGTATCCAGAGGTATTTGCCTCCAGGAGGGCACCGCAGCATATACTACTCAACAAGATTGAGTGCCAGGCACACAGTACAAGATATATATATATATATATATATACAGTATATTGGTGTGTTTGTATCTCTATATATATGTTGGTGTGTTAGTGTCTCTCTCATGGCATGGTTTGCCTTGTGACTGCCCCTTTATAAAAAAAGTCCAAGATTGGCCGGCATCCAGTCCATAGAGAGAGAGACACAAACACACACACCAACATATATACGTATACAGAAACACAAACAGCACTCCATTACATCCCACCGCATGTATGCATAATATATATATATATGTATATATCGTCCGGAAACAGGTGGCACTAGGAGACTTTCCAGTGCATAAAGTGCTTTAATCTGCATTAAAGCACTTTATGCACTGAAAAGGACCCCCCTCCTCTGTAAAAATGCCCCTGATCCTACAGTAGATTTGGTCTTGTCTAACCAACTGACCCTGTCAGAGTAACAGCGACAGGATGGTGCCAAAATTTTGATTGCACGGCTGTTCCCAAGGTGATTGACAGGAAGAGGACGTTTGTGGGTGGTAACTGACTGTTTTCATAGAGAGTCTAGAAAAACGCAAGCGTTCCCAAGTGTTTTTAGGGCAGGTGTGTGGATGTCAGCACTGGCCCCGATCAGCCTGATTTCTTCGCACTGGAGGAGTAAGTATTGAGCTACGCACAGACTGCATACACTGCACAGAATGAGAAAAACATTTGATGGTGAGTGTGATGTGAACGGTTTTGCAGCTGTCCCTTGACTGAGGGGATTTTTCACACAACGTACACATTCAATCGCACACTTGCACGGAGCGAATTTTCACTCCCACTGGGTGGCGACTATCTGATTGCAGGACAGTGTAATTTGCAGCACAGCAATCAGGTCTGAAATAGGCCCATTGTAGGGATCATGATACAAATGAAGGGCACACAATGACATGAGACAGAAGGTAAAGATAACTAAACAATTTTGCAAATCTTTCAATGAGGTGTACACATCATTGAACCTGCCGCTCTGAGATTCAGCTTTTTGTGCTCACAGCTTGTATGCACACCACCTTAGATAGGAGCACAGATGAAGTGGCTAGAATGATGTACCCATAATGCTTTCTGCTTATGTAATGGGGTGTGACACAGGTGACAGTTTGGTGGTTTGAGTCAAATAGTTTCTGCTGAAATACACTGCAGAGAAAAATAATATCCCCTTTGTGAGAATATATGATATCTGGAAATTTTATGAAGATGATGACAGCACAGTAGGCTGCCAATTATTATCACTACATCTACCAGCTGCAATCCTAAGGTCGCAGTCTCTGTTGTTTCTATCCTTCCAATCACATTGTTCTTGCTGCATTAATAAAGCTGCTTGCTTCACGCTGTTAATTGTCAATTCCAGTAGTATGAGTATTACCTAATAATGCAGCACAAGGCACCCTGCTTCTCCGCAGCGCATAGAAAAGGTTCCAGGTGAAGTCAGTCATTATTGATATCTGTAACGTGTTGTTTCTCAGTTTGATTGTTTGATTGTTTCTTCTGAAAAAAAATCTATTTTTAATTTATATGTAATGGTTCTCAGGGTCCAAAGCAGCAAATACCCAAGTATTTATAACTTTGCTGACTGTTCTTTAGATAGTTTCACTCATATCTTCTGCAGATCCAGAAAAGTACAGATGACTCTAAGAAATGGTTCTATAGGACTAGAACATCAAGCAAGGTCCTGCCTATTATCACTTTCATGACACCCCCTCATTTTTATTGGCAGATCCTATAGGTGTTGATATAATTGCCAATGGTGTGTTATGGAAATCAGTCCACATGGAGAATAAATTAACCAGCTTCTGTTTTGTTAACCAAGTAGAAAGAGTTGTGTGATGATAACACAGGGTGAACACTGTAGGTACACAATACAGCAGGTTCTTTAGATCCATACAGGAATGTGCAGGGGTTAATGCAGGAGGTGTGCATATAGGAGAGCACACCCCTGTATACATACAAACAGAGCACCCACATGTACACAGGGCTGGATTAAGGCTCATGGCGAACTAAATCTGTGGGGGCCCCATTCCAATGAAATTGGCCACTTTGCCCCTTATCTTGAACCACAGTGCCCGCCTGTATTACTATACAGAGTGCCCCACCCCCATGCCTCAGAGTGCTCATGGCATGGCTGACTCCAATTAAATGCTCCGTGGGGGTGATTCAGACCCGATCGTAGCTGTGCTAAATTTAGCACAGCTACGATCATTCACACTGACATGTGAGGGGAAGCCCAGCACAGGGCTAGTTCGCCTCGCATGTCAGGCCCACCACACAAGTACAAAAGCATTGCACATTGGCGATGCTTTTGTAATTGAAAAGTAACAGCGCAGACCCTGCTGCTGGCCGGGAGTTACTCATCGTTGTGATGGTTGCAGCAGCTGCATGTGATGTCACGCAGCTGCTGCGGCTCACTACCTACACGGTCCGGCCAAGTCTGCATTGGTCGGACCACCCCCACAAAACGGCGACCAAACCAGCCGTGCTGCCCCCTCCCACCCAGCGAATGCCTCTGCCTCTTAATCAGGCAGAAGCGATCGCTGGGCAATGACAGCCGTCGGCTGTCTGGCATGCGCTGGCGCACTGCGGCGCCAGCGCATGCGTACTTCTGACCTGATCGCTGTGCTGCGATGAATGGCAGCGTGCGATCAGGTCAGAATGACCCCCTGTGTTCTGTATGCACAGTGCATACAGAGCAGAGCGGCTCATAAGTTTCTTCATCAGCATCATGAACCTGACGTGTCAAGGGATGCTGATAAGGAGACATGGGGGCCACTCTGGACTGTGTGCACCGTGCATACAGAATGCAGTGATGAGGTGGCCCCATCCGGGAACAGTAGCACATTCAGGCTGGCGGGTCCCAGCAGCACAAAAGAGAAGACAGCACAAAGCGCTCTCCACCAGCAGCACATACTGTACACACAGCATGGGTGTAACTACAGTGGTGGCAAGGGGTGCCATTGTTATGGAGTCAAGAGGCTTATGGGGGCGAAAGGTGTGTGCAGTGGATGTTATAATGGTAAAGGGGCACTGTGATGTGTTATAATCTGATCTGCTTATTGTAACATAGAGGACACTATAATAAGAACTGGGGCACTTTAATGTGGCACAAAATGAAATGGAGGCACTACAGTGTGGCATAAAATGAACTGGGGCACTATAACTAGTGATGTGCACCGGACATTTTTCGGGTTTTGTGTTTTGGTGTTGGATTCGGTTCCGCGGCCGTGTTTTGGATTCGGACGCGTTTTGGCAAAACCTCCCTGAAAATTTTTTGTCGGATTCGGGTGTGTTTTGGATTTGTTTTATTTTTACAATATGCGATAAATATTAAAATTATTTATTTCATTTATAAATAATTGTACAGTACATCACGCCTTTGATTAATTTCGATGATATCATCAAATAATGCATATATTATCACAATGACTGTCCGGTCTAACGCTTCAGCAAAGCAGAATTCGGCGCGTACATTCCCCGTTCTGATGCGATAGGTGCTCAGCGCATTCCTGTTCAGGCGAAAGATCAAAAGCGAATAGCGTGTAACCGTCGAGGTACTCTTCACGGTCAATTAGTATACCTGAATCTGATTTCTGCTTATTTGTGATCTGTATGAGTGACATGTACTCGCGAACCGCATTACCATGCTCAAAGTCAGGTTGAAATGGCTTGGCTGGATGCAAGGTTCCATCCAGGTAGAGGGATGCAAAGTTTAAATTTTTATGTTCAAAACTTAGAGGGTTTATGTCATAGGCTCCTGAAAACGCTTCGTTGTCTACAAACGCAGCTATAACTGTTTTTGGTACTTGGCCTAAAAACTAGTGACATGCACCGGACATTTTTCGGGTTTTGTGTTTTGGTTTTGGATTCGGTTCCGTGGCCGTGTTTTGGATTCGGACGCGTTTTGGCAAAACCTACCTGAAAATGTTTTGTCGGATTCGGGTGTGTTTTGGATTCGGGTGTTTTTTTTACAAAAAACCCTCAAAAACAGCTTAAATCATAGAATTTGGGGGTCATTTTGATCCCATAGTATTAATAACCTCAATAACCATAATTTCCACTCATTTTCAGTCTACTCTGAACACCTCACACCTCACAATATTATTTTTAGTCCTAAAATTTGCACCGAGGTCGCTGGATGGCTAAGCTAAGCGACACAAGTGGCCGACACAAACACCTGGCCCATCTAGGAGTGGCACTGCAGTGTCAGGCAGGATGGCACTTCAAAAAAATTGTCCCCAAACAGCACATGATGCAAAGAAAAAAAGAGGCGCACCAAGGTCGCTGGACGGCTAAGCTAAGCGACACAAGTGGCCGACACAAACACCTGGCCCATCTAGGAGTGGCACTGCAGTGTCAGGCAGGATGGCACTTCAAAAAAATTGTCCCCAAACAGCACATGATGCAAAGAAAAAAAGAGGTGCACCAAGGTCGCTGGACGGCTAAGCTAAGCGACCCAAGTGGCCGACACAACCACCTGGCCCATCTAGGAGTGGCACTGCAGTGTCAGGCAGGATGGCACTTCAAAAAAATTGTCCCCAAACAGCACATGATGCAAAGAAAAAAAGAGGCGCACCAAGGTCGCTGTGTGACTAAGCTAAGCGACCCAAGTGGCCGACACAAACACCTGGCCCATCTAGGAGTGGCACTGCAGTGTCAGGCAGGATGGCACTTCAAAAAAATTGTCCCCAAACAGCACATGATGCAAAGAAAAAAAGAGGCGCACCAAGGTCGCTGTGTGACTAAGCTAAGCGACACAAGTGGCCGACACAAACACCTGGCCCATCTAGGAGTGGCACTGCAGTGTCAGGCAGGATGGCACTTCAAAAAAATTGTCCCCAAACCGCACATGATGCAAAGAAAAAAAGAGGCGCACCAAGGTCGCTGTGTGACTAAGCTAAGCAACACAAGTGGCCGACACAAACACCTGGCCCATCTAGGAGTGGCACTGCAGTGTCAGGCAGGATGGCACTTCAAAAAAATTGTCCCCAAACAGCACATGATGCAAAGAAAAATGAAAGAAAAAAGAGGTGCAAGATGGAATTGTCCTTGGGCCCTCCCACCCACCCTTATGTTGTATAAACAGGACATGCACACTTTAACGAACCCATCATTTCAGCGACAGGGTCTGCCACACGACTGTGACTGAAATGACTGGTTGGTTTGGGCCCCCACCAAAAAAAGAAGCAATCAATCTCTCCTTGCACAAACTGGCTCTACAGAGGCAAGATGTCCACCTCATCATCATCCTCCGATTCCTCACCCCTTTCACTGTGTACATCCCCCTCCTCACAGATTATTAATTCGTCCCCACTGGAATCCACCATCTCAGGTCCCTGTGTACTTTCTGGAGGCAATTGCTGCTGGTCAATGTCTCCACGGAGGAATTGATTATAATTCATTTTGATGAACATCATCTTCTCCACATTTTCTGGAAGTAACCTCGTACGCCGATTGCTGACAAGGTGAGCGGCTGCACTAAACACTCTTTCGGAGTACACACTGGAGGGAGGGCAACTTAGGTAGAATAAAGCCAGTTTGTGCAAGTGCCTCCAAATTGCCTCTTTTTCCTGCCAGTATACGTACGGACTGTCTGACGTGCCTACTTGGATGCGGTCACTCATATAATCCTCCACCATTCTTTCAATGGTGAGAGAATCATATGCAGTGACAGTAGACGACATGTCAGTTATCGTTGGCAGGTCCTTCAGTCCGGACCAGATGTCAGCACTCGCTCCAGACTGCCCTGCATCACCGCCAGCAGGTGGGCTCGGAATTATTAGCCTTTTCCTCGCACCCCCAGTTGTGGGAGAATGTGAAGGAGGAGATGTTGACGGGTCACGTTCCGCTTGACTTGACAATTTTCTCACCAGCAGGTCTTTGAACCTCTGCAGACTTGTGTCTGCCGGAAAGAGAGATACAACGTAGGTTTTAAATCTAGGATCGAGCACGGTGGCCAAAATGTAGTGCTCTGATTTAAACAGATTGACCACCCGTGAATCCTGGTTAAGCGAATTAAGGGCTCCATCCACAAGTCCCACATGCCTAGCGGAATCGCTCTGTTATAGCTCCTCCTTCATTGTCTCCAGCTTCTTCTGCAAAAGCCTGATGAGGGGAATGACCTGACTCAGGCTGGCAGTGTCTGAACTGACTTCACGTGTGGCAAGTTCAAAGGGTTGCAGAACCTTGCACAACGTTGAAATCATTCTCCACTGCGCTTGAGTCAGGTGCATTCCCCCTCCTTTGCCTATATCTTGGGCAGATGTATAGGCTTGAATGGCCTTTTGCTGCTCCTCCATCCTCTGAAGCATATAGAGGTTTGAATTCCACCTCGTTACCACCTCTTGCTTCAGATGATGGCAGGGCAGGTTCAGGACTGTTTGCTGGTGCTCCAGTCTTCGGCACGCGGTGGCTGAATGCCGAAAGTGGCCCGCAATTCTTCGGGCCACCGACAGCATCTCTTGCACGCCCCTGTTGTTTTTTAAATAATTCTGCACCACGAAATTCAATGTATATGCAAAACATGGGACGTGCTGGAATTTGCCCAGATGTAATGCACGCACAATATTGCTGGCGTTGTCCGATGTCACAAATTCCCAGGAGAGTCCAATTGGGGTAAGCCATTCTGCGATGATCTTCCTCAGTTTCCGTAAGAGGTTGTCAGCTGTGTGCCTCTTCTGGAAAGCGGTGATACAAAGCGTAGCCTGCCTAGGAACGAGTTGGCGTTTGCGAGATGCTGCTACTGGTGCCGCCGCTGCTGTTCTTGCTGCGGGAGGCAATACATCTACCCAGTGGGCTGTCACAGTCATATAGTCCTGAGTCTGCCCTGCTCCACTTGTCCACATGTCCGTGGTTAAGTGGACATTGGGTACAACTGCATTTTTTAGGACACTGGTGACTCTTTTTCTGAGGTCTGTGTACATTTTCGGTATCGCCTGCCTAAAGAAATGGAACCTAGATAGTATTTGGTACCGGGGACACAGTACCTCAATCAAGTCTCTAGTTGCCTCTGAATTAACGGTGGATACCGGAACCATGTTTCTCACCACCCAGGCTGCCAAGGCCTGCGTTATCTGCTTTGCAGCAGGATGACTGCTATGATATTTCATCTTCCTCGCAAAGGACTGTTGGACAGTCAATTGCTTACTGGAAGTAGTACAAGTGGTCTTCCGACTTCCCCTCTGGGATGACGATCGACTCCCAGCAGCAACAACAGCAGCGCCAGCAGCAGTAGGCGTTACACTCAAGGATGCATCGGAGGAATCCCAGGCAGGAGAGGACTCGTCAGACTTGACAGTGACATGGCCTGCAGGACTATTGGCTTTCCTGGGTAAGGAGGAAATTGAAACTGAGGGAGTTGGTGGTGTGGTTTGCAGGAGCTTGGTTACGAGAGGAAGGGATTTAGTTGTCAGTGGACTCCTTCCGCTGTCACCCAAAGTTTTTGAACTTGACACTGACTTCTGATGAATGCGGTCCAGGTGACGTAAAAGGGAGGATGTTCCTAGGTGGTTAACGTCCTTACCCCTACTTATTACAGCTTGACAAAGGCAACACACGGCTTGACACCTGTTGTCCGCATTTGTGTTGAAATAATTCCAGACCGAAGAGCTGATTTTTTTTGTATTTTGACCAGGCATGTCAATGGCCATATTCGTCCCACGGACAACAGGTGTCTCCCCGGGTGCCTGACTTAAACAAACCACCTCACCATCAGAATCCTCCTTGTCAATTTCCTCCCCAGCGCCAGCAACACCCATATCCTCATCTTGGTGTACTTCAACAGTGACATCTTCAATTTGACTATCAGGAACTGGACTGCGGGTGCTCCTTCCAGCACTTGCAGGGGGCGTGCAAATTGTGGAAGGCGCAAGCTCTTCCCGTCCAGTGTTGGGAAGGTCAGGCATCGCAACCGACACAATTGGACTCTCCTTGGGGATTAGTGATTTAGAAGAACGCACAGTTCTTTGCTGTGCTTTTGCCAGATTAAGTCTTTTCATTTTTCTAGCGAGAGGATGAGTGCTTCCATCCTCATGTGAATCTGAACCACTAGCCATGAACATAGGCCAGGGCCCCAGCCGTTCCTTGCCACTCCGTGTCATAAATGGCATATTGGCAAGTTTACGCTTCTCATCAGACGCTTTCAATTTTGATTTTTGGGTCATTTTACTGAACTTTTGTTTTTTGGATTTTACATGCCCTCTACTATGACATTGGGCATCGGCCTTGGCAGACGACGTTGATGGCATTTCATCGTCTCGGCCATGACTAGTGGCATCAGCTTCAGCACGAGGTGGAAGTGGATCTTGATCTCATTCTGGGAGAGTAGGCAAGTATGATATATAAAAGCATGTCACCTGCATTGCTACTGCAGCAGCCAGTCTGTGTGGCCATAGGTCAAACCTAGCAGTCAATGTTCCTCTTTCCCTTTATTTTGGCAGCAACAGAAATCATATCAAGTAGCAGATTAAAGTAGTATAAGAAAATCACACGGCATGGCTATGTCGCAGATTCTATTGCATGACTGATTTGGCTATATGGCTAAATTGGGGAAAGGTGTATGTGGACATATACATTTGTATATGTGTAGGCAGTTGCGAATGAGTTTGAGATGGCTCCAGTGGGCGTCTATCTTCTTTTCTGGGCGGCAGCTTCACTTGCGACAATTATCAGTTCCGCAGCATAAAAAAATTGCAGCTGTGTAGGCAAGTGTGTACAATCATGAAATAGGCCCAATATGTACTAGCAGCCCTACAGTGTGACATCATGTAAACTAGGAAACTACAATGGTTCACTGCTGTGGAGAGGTATCTCGGAAGAAGCATTGAGACAGGTGCCCCTTCAATATGTTGCTATGCGGCCCACAAAGACATACATTATCCCTTCTAGAACATCCCTAACCTTCAATAAATCTATGATGTAACATTGAGACTGTCTATATTACATGTGTCACAATTGTACATTTCAATATTTTTATCACATTGGTAGAAATGCATTTAGACAGGCACTTCCGTGTAAAAGTTGGCCTGAAATGTGCAGCTGTAATCCCATTGAAAGTATAGGCCGAGACCTGATCTCCATTACTTTCAAGGATATCTAAAATTAATTCCTTCCACATTAAGTCACCAAACAGCATTTGTGTGGCTGGTTTACATTTTGATGCACTATAAATTTATTTTATTAAGAAGCACGGATACACAATTTGTTTTAAAGCCTGGCCAGTGCAGCAGAGATATTCTGCTGGTACAGTAGGAGGCGTTTTATTTTTTTATTTATCTAGCTTACTGTAATTTCACCCAAGTCTGAAAAACATTCTTTTTAAGAGGGAATTTTGATTTATAGCCTAGGTAGTTGTTCTTATAATATTTTTCAGTGTTTTTATTTCAAATTTCAGCTCGTTTTCACTAACGTGATTGGAGTATAGCCATAATAGATAGTTTCTTAAGTCATATATAGTACCTCTGTTGAAAAAGACTTCTTAAAGCAGCTTCCATGGCACTCATTATGTTTTAAACACTCTGTTATTTGGGTTTAGCATAAAACTGGTTTAGAGAATGTGACTGACAACATAATGCAAGGATTTTATTGGTACATGCAAGGATTTTTCTGTACATAATGTTAGGTATAATGTAATTGTGCACTAGTGTGTATGGATTGCAGATGCCATATCCATGATTCCATTGACCCCTTCCTGTGAGGTACAACATGAATTAGGGGTACCACTGTGTGGCATAATGTGAATAAGGGTCATTACTGTGTGGCATAATGTGAAGTGGCATGACTGTGTGGTGTAACATGAATTGTGGGCACTCATGTCTGGCATAACTGGCATAACATGAATTGTGGGTTCTACTGTGTAGCATAATGTGAATTGTGTGCATTCCTATGTGGCATAACATGAATAATGGGTACTAAAGTGTGACAGGTGAATTAGGGACACTACGGTGTGGCATACTGTAAATAAGGGGCACTACTGAAATGATTGGTTTGTTACAGTGTGCATGTCCTGTTTATACAACATAAGGGTGGGTGGGAGGGCCCAAGGACAATTCCATCTTGCACCTCTTATTTTTTTCTTTGCATTATGTTCTCTTTGGGGCCTAGTTTTTAAAAGTGCCATCCTGTCTGACACTGCAGTGCCACCCCTAGATGGGCCAGGTGTTTGTGCTGCCTACTTGTGTCACTTTGCTTAGTCATCCAGCGACCTCGTTGCACCTATTTTTCTTTTTTGCATTATGTGCTCTTTGGGGCCTAGTTTTTAAAAGTGCCATCCTGTCTGACACTGCAGTGCCACTCCTAGATGGGCCAGGTGTTTGTGCCTCACACTTGTGTCGCTTAGCTTAGTCATCGAGCGACCTCGTGCAACCTTTTGGCCTAAAAACAATATTGTGAGGTGTGAGGTGTTCAGAATAGAAATGAGTGGAAATGAATGTTATTGAGGTTGATAATACCGTAGGATCAAAATTACCCCCAAATTCTGTGATTTTAGCTGTTTTTGTGTTTTAAAAAAAAAAATCATACAGATCCAAAACCAAAACCTGAAAGGGTGTTTTTTGGCAAAATCTATCCAGATCCAAAACACGGGTGGGGATCCAGATCCAAAACAAAAACACAAAGGGGGTCATTCCGAGTTGATCGCTAGCTGCCGTTGTTTGCAGTGCAGCGATTAGGCTAAAAAATCAGCATTTCTGGGCATGCGTATGCACCGTAATGCGCACGAGCGATGTACGGGTACAAAGGCCTTTGTAGTTTTGCACAGGTTCTAGCGACATTTTCATTCACACTGGCGGCCACAAGAAGATTGACAGGAAAGGGGCGTTTCTGGGTGTCAACTGACCGTTTTCAGGGAGTGCTTAGAAAAACGCAGGCGTGCCAGGGAAATGCAGGCATGGCTGGGCGAACGCTGGGCGGGTGTGTGACGTCAAAAGCCAACCCTCCAACGTTAGAATCAATGCACACAAAGAGTAAGTACAGGGCTGGTCTTGTTTTGCACAAAATGTTTTTGCAGGTGCTCTGCTGCACAGGCGTTCGCACTTCTGCAAAGTGAAAATACACTCCCCGGTGGGCGGTGACAATGCGTTTGCACGTATGCTAAAAACTGCTAGCGAGCGAACAACTCGGAATGACCACCAAAGCACGAAAAATGCCCGACGCAGATCTCTAATATAAAGGCATGTTCCATACTGTGCAGAGGGGTAGGCAACCATTTCATTTTACAGAAAGACTTAACTTT
Source organism: Pseudophryne corroboree (assembly GCF_028390025.1). Lineage (NCBI taxonomy): Eukaryota > Metazoa > Chordata > Amphibia > Anura > Myobatrachidae > Pseudophryne > Pseudophryne corroboree. Next base: position 345,418,483 of record NC_086447.1, read on the forward strand.
TGTACCACAGAAAGAGAGTGGAGACATATATTTCAAAAATTCAGTAAAACAATTCACCACAATGGTCATTTTCTCAATGATTTTTTCAGCTCTGCAGCTAGCGCCTAGCCAATGGATCGGTACTTATAATTAAGTGCGTGCATGGTGTGTGGGGTGGGTGGCCCCCCTGTACACAGGGGCCCGTGTGCACCACTCACCTTGCATCAATTAGAGATATGCCAGTGACTTTCACCCTGTGTGTATGTCCTCTGCCACCCAGTGCTGGATTTGTCACTAGGCACGTGCCTATGGGCGGAACCTGTGGGTGGCAGCAAGGCAGTCCTCCCCTCCCCTGTGCACTGGATCAGTGGCTTTGCAGGGCTGGATTCCCAAGCCCCCCCATTGAAAATAGGCCCACAAGCCGCCCCAGTGAAGAGGTCCACTAACCGCCGGCATTACAATAAATCACACTGACTCATTGTATTCCACCGCCAGACAGTGCCAGACAGTGCCCCAACCCCCCCCCCCCCCCATCTGTAAGTCCCGGCCAGAGTAGGAGGAGTGCCGCCCTGTGTATATGCCCCTCTGTCACTCTTTTTATGTTCTTCTGTCACTCTGTGATACAAATAAGAGGGGTGTGGCTCATTGGGACAGCATATCCTGTGAGACCACGCCCCTTGTAGTGATCTCACGCCCTTTTTCTGCGAGCATGCTTACTGAAGGCCTATAACCTCCCCTCTCGCCCTATTATGATGTCCCTCCTCTTATCTTCTTCAGACCTGCCTCTGGATGTGGACCTTGATATAAGCTGGACAGACCATCCACGCACACCACAGTGAGACTGACATTTTTCAGTTCACATCAGGTGCACCGTAGATGAGGTCATATACCTGTAAGCTATTTGTAGATCATTTCAAATTATATACTTTTCATAAATAAATAAATAGTAGCTAAATGTTCTCAAGCTACTTACAATGACCCAAGGTCTTGACTAAATGGTGTTATGGCTATAATACATCTGATTTTGATTATTCCTACCTTAATGTGGTGTTATCATGTACCCCTATAGTACAGTTATATTCACTTAAGCCAGACTTGCTTGAAATTCATAGATATGAAATTGCCACAAAGAACAGATTCTAACTGGACAGCTAATTGCAGAGGCTTGCTCTGTACTTATACTGTATATGCTGGCAGGTTTGAGCATCTCTATTCTGCAGTGACTAGTCCGACTCTAATGTAAAAACAACATGATTATTCCGTCTGAAAAATAATGATGGATGTTATTTTTCCTGCATGCTGTTTCATAATTACATCTATATTCACTCTTAGGACCTATTTCCATGACAAATTATGCTCTTGCGGTGGACCAATTGTGTATAATTTTGCAGGAAAAGTGTGGTAAAGCTCAGCAGGACAGCCAATTAGAGCTGCAGAATTTGAATACTGGGTTTTGGGCAAAAGAATTTGTGTTTATGATGATTTCTATAAGGAAAAAGAAAATAATTCCTTTTGGCTGGAGTAAGGATGTGCAGCAAGAACTAAAACAAAGTTCAATCACTGAACAGATTTTTGAAGCAAAAGTAATCATTCTGCTTCTAATGTTTATTTTATGTTATTACTATTATTACTACCAGTTATTTATATAGTGCACACATATTACGCAGAGCTCTATAGAGAATATTTGGCCATTCCGTCCTGCCCCAGTAGAGCTTTCAATCTTTATTACCTACCACATGTACACACAGACACAACCCGGATGCGGGGCAGCTTTGACCTGTTCTGGGTGCACCCCTCCCCACAAGTTAGTGGAATGAGTTATAGTTATGCAAATTTTCGCACAACTAAAACTCATGCTGAATTAGGCCTTAAGATCAACTTTTATTTCATATTAGAAATATTTAGTGTACATCTTGATTGCTGTTATATGCCCACATGCTCATTTATGTTGAGTTCTGGCATGTTTGCATTTTAAAGATTGTAATTGCACCAGTGGCATCACTAGTGTTGGTCTCAACCAAGGCGGTTATTCATGTTGTCATTCCCACCCCTCCACACACACATAAACAATAGCACACAGCACAAGAGAGAGAAGTTTGCCTCGTGGTGTGCATCACCATGAGACAAACTTCCATCTCTTGTGCTGTAAAAAAAAGAATGTACTGTGGCTCCCTCTCTTACCTGCAGCCAGGGCTGCCATCAGACATAGTGGTGTCAGGAACTGACAAAATAGACGGGGCCTCCCTCCCGCTACCTTATTCAACCCTTTGTTTTACTTAGGAAAAGAGGACCGACTGCAGTAAAAAATTTTGGGAACTGGGGGGATGGGTTGCAGTCAGGACAGAGTGAGAGGGGATGGAGTCATGACAGTGTGGGTGGGCAGGAGGGGGTACAGATAAAGTAGAGGGCAGAGATTTAGGGCAGCATCCGATTATCCGTGGTCATCGACCGCGTGTAATTGCTTCGCTGGCAGCTATCCAAGTAGCCTCGATAAGCGAGTGAGCCACGCCAGGGATTTTGTTTCACCTGCCGCAGGCAAGCGGAACTAGATCACTAAATGCAATACCGTGTTTCTGCGAAAATGGGGCTGTGAATGACGTAAACACACAGGTTTCACTGAACTTTGTGGGAAACTATTTTTTTTTATGGGCGATCCCAAGTGGATATCCTGTAAAAAAGTATTGGTGAAACATAGGGAAATATCACGAAAAAAGTAAATTTTTTGCTTCCATTGTTTTACTGCACGTAAGTTGATACCACCCTTAGTATATATACAAAGTGAATTGGATGCAGAGTTGATGGGAGCACTCTGGGAGTAGCAGATAGAGAGACGATAAAACTGGAGACACACTGGGTGGTATGGGAAAGCAGGGTGCAGGCTGAGGTGACCCTGAAAATGCTATGCACACACACAAACACACAGAAATATATATATGGCACCCCAAAACTTGGAGTGTGTGCCCCTTTAAGAACTTTTGTTATAGCTCCGCGCCAGCAGGAGAAGTGATGGGGATGGAGGCGTTAACTACAGCCCTGGGTCCGGTCATGTGGCCTCAAGTGAGAAAGCTGATTGGTGAGAGGCTGCTGGGAGAAGCAGAGAGCGCTGGGAAAAAGAAGTTGGAGAGCTTGGTGTGACCTGGCAGATGCAGGAATGCAGAGCGGGAGCTGTAAGCTGGAGAGAGCTGCAGGATGCTGGGCATTGAGAGCAGTGCTGTTACGGAGAGCAGTGCAGTGTTGCCAGATAGTTTTGCCGGAGAGCAGGTGTTGAGATGCTGCAGCTGGAGGACTCGACACTGCCAGGCCTGGTGAGAGGTTCGGACACCACGGCCATCTTGAGAGAGAGAGAGAGAGAGAGAGAGTGCAAGATAGGAGCCATTACAGTGGGAATAGCCAGTTTGAAATTCCGTTCCCTGGGTCTAAGTGAGTACTGTTTGAAACTGACAGCCAGCAACAGACAAGTGTGCCTTTCAGCCTCCACCAACTGTGTACAAACTAACCAGTGTTTTAAGAAGGGTGCAGCCAGCAGCTCCATGTTGTGCCAGCTAGGACCCAGAGAAAGAGAGTTAACCCAGGACTGAGTTTATTACGAATTCAAGAGAAATGTTTGTGCTCCAGGGCAGAGTTCAAACGCAAGGATAAGAGACATATCTGTGCTGAAGGACTGAGGGGTAACCCAGTCCTGATCGCTTGGGTGCGTTTTTTTGCATCTCTGCGATCAGGTAGTTGCCGCCTACAGGAAGAGGGGGAATTTACTGTGCAGGTGTGCAATCGCATGTGCAGGTATGCTGCACAAACAGCAGTTTGTGCAGTCTCTGCACAGCCCAGGAGTTACTCAGCCACCCACAAAATACTGGGTTCCTTCTGCATTTTTATGGACACTCCCTAGAAATGGTCAGTTGCCACCCACAAGCGCCCTGTACATGTCAATCTTCTTGTGATCGCCGGTAAGATTGGGTTTGTCGCACCATCCTGTCACTGCCCGGCGCCCCCCATCACGCCTGCGCATTGCAGTGTATACGCATGCTCAGTTCAGACCTGATCACCCACTGTGCGAAAATGCACAGCAGTGATCAGGTCTGAATTAGCCCCTGAGTTTGTGCAACGCAGACAGTTATTGCTGGAAGGACTGAGCAAATTATTCAAGTGTTGATCAAGCCCTTCAACTGAAAGAGACTGAGTTTGTTCAGTACAAAAGCCCCCTTATTGTGACATATTGAGACATTGCTATTCCTTCACTAGGTACTGTACATCCTCTTTGAAATAAAGAACAGAGATGTATTGATATTTTCTATACCAGGATCCCCTCTGTAACTATGTGCCCATTTCCCCCCACTGACACACTGTGGCACAGCAGAGTTTAACAAGAGCTCCAACAATAATTATCCGTAAAGATACTTGTTACCTTGGCTAGGGAAAGTTAAAAAGTCAGCGTTGAGGATTACTGAAATATATTGGCATTATTCCTCTTGTGATCATATTTTAGAATGGAATGCACAGTGTCTGATTTTAACTCCTGATTTCAATGATTTTATGTTAATTTTGTGATTCCAATTGTTTCTCATCCTGATCCTAATTATCTTCTTTGTGCTTCTAAAAACTTGTCTTTTGCAAATTGGATCATCTCTTGTGGTGTGAACGCTAGATAATTATACATTCCTGTTTTTCTTGTAGGCCCAAAGTCTTCTTTTTTGTGATTTACAACCCAAGCAAACCCCTTTTAATTAACCAATCACCCCAAATCCAGAGATCATTGTAGATCAATAAAAAGACTTCCTGTTTACAATAATGGATAACACGATGGCTGACAGTATTCTGCGGGACGTGCTGAATATACCGAAGCCACAAATCTTTGATGCCGCGGCAAGTTGTTATGACACCACTATACAGACTGGCAAGGCATCTGATGAGCGAGCAATTTGGAAAATTGTGAAAGAAAAAAGAAAGCTCAAACACTCGAGTTTAAAGAAAGTGTGTAATCAAACATTATGTGGCATATTGTTATACAGCAACTTAAATTCTGTTTTTTGTGCCTCTGTGTTTATAACTATTTTATAATATATGTATTACAGATGACGCTGTAGCGCGACGATATGATTCAACGATACTGGGGGATAATCATGCAGTTGCACAAATGCACAGGCCAAGCGCAAGTGTGAAAACAACGATTTGCACAACCGTTGCTGCAATGGAGAACCAGCGATTCGCAACACCGTTGATCAGACATAACCACCTAAAGGAGAAAGCTAGGCCGTTGGATATGGGAACGCATCACAGTGTTATCAACCCAAACAAACACAGGCCGACTCGACCAAGAACAAATGACAAAGGTTATAATTCAGCATTTACAGATCTTAAAAGAAAATTTGCCATATTCCGAAGATGATATGCCTCAACGGAGAAGGATTGCGTTACAAACTGTATCAAGCATAAGTAACGAGGGCAATGTAGCTGTAAAACACACGTCATTTGACATTGAAGACCGGGATGTTGCTGGTAATACAAAGACTGTAAAGGTTAGGAGAGCATTGCACCTCTCAAGAAGGAAAGCTAAGCAGCTGGCACAGCCCAATGTAATCATAATTCCAGATAAACAGGGTTGCTCTGAAACAGAAGCACGACACATACCTGTAATTATAAGTTATCAAATATTGAGGACATAAATGCTCAAGAGATTTTTTACCCCCAGTGTAGAGACAATGACACAAGAACAGCAGAATAATTCTGATGATGTGTTATCATCGGTTGCAGGAATTCTTGGTAATAATACCGTGGTTGATTGTGTAACATCAACGCCCAATATTTTTACCACGTGCAATGGGGCACAAACATCGCCCGATGTGATTGCCCCGTCGTGTGCGGTATCACCCGACATAGGCCCTCCTTCCGAGTTGTTTGCTTGCTAGCTGCTTTTAGCAGCATTGCACATGCTAAGCCACCGCCTACTGGGAGTGTATCTTAGCATAGCAGAATTGCGAACGAAAGATTAGCAGAATTGCGAATAGAAATTTTTTGGCAGTTTCTGAGTAACTCCAGACTTACTCCTACACTGCGATCAGTTCAGTCAGTTTCGTTCCTGGTTTGACATCACAAACACACCCAGCGTTCACCCAGACACTCCCCCATTTCTTCAGACACTCCCGCGTTTTTCCCAGAAACGCCAGCGTTTTTTCGCACACTCCCAGAAAACGTCCAGTTTCCGCCCAGAAACACCCACTTCCTGCCAATCACACTACGATCACCAGAACGATGAAAAATCCTTGTTAGGCCGTGAGTAAAATACCAAACTTTTGTGCTATTTTACTTGGCGCAGGCGCACTGCGACTAATCGCTCCGTAGCGGAAAAAAAAATAACGAGCGAACAACTTGGAATGAGGGCCATAGTTGACGGGAGTCAAAATGCAGAACAAGTAGGCCAAGATGCTGAAATACAATTTTATGCTTTGATGGGTAAGATACGGGAAGATGTTTAGAGCATGGGGGAAAATGCCAGATATTTGTTAAAATGCATAAAAGATGAATGTCACGGGTCTAAATGTAAACAAGACATAATTAAAGAAGTTGTTGAGACATATATGAATGTCATGTCAATATACATAGATCGGTCATTTAAGACAACTGCATTTATTAAAGCCAACATACATCATTTTGCAGAAATAATTGAAACCAATCCGTGACTAGGCATGTTAGGCTACGACTTGAAACGTGTTTTAAATTTAAATGACTGTAAAATAAATCCACGACTTAAAGCCTGTGCAACATACAAAACCTCACAGTTATTCCGACGTGCAAAGGTGAAACAGGCTGTAACAATGTTATCCAGATTGAGAAAGTGCAAACAGCACAGGGAACAGGAGGTAGGCCTGGAACAGTGTACGAGGATTGTGGAGTTAGAGCATTCACCACCCCTTGCATTACCGATTGACGAACCACAGCCTGACAATATTGAACACTCTGCAACCCCCTTACATAAGGATGCACAAAGGGTTGAGTCACCCAGTAATGATGAAGGGCGGCGACATGTGTACTTACAATCGATTAACAGTTATGAGCAACAACGACCTAATTTCAGAGCCATGGAGTACCACAACCATTATCAGTTTGTTAATTTGGACAGGGTTACATCATTTGTAGAGTGGGTTCGAGCCGTTCATACGGCTACACAGGCCATGCTCAATGGCTTCCAGGCTGGCGTTGATCCTATCGACCACGTGCAGCTAAGATTGGAGGGCGGTGGTTAACATAACGCCATCTATTCGCATTGTAAGCCGCAAGAAACATTAGATGCAGTCAGTTTTTTTTCATCAGATTACAAACGTACTTCAAAGTAACGCTGAATTCTTATTATCCACAAGTTTAAGGTTTGTGATCAGTGTTTTTAGAAACAAAGCAGAAAACTACAGTCAAGATCCTATATTATAGTAATGGTGATTAGAGATACCATTGTATAGACAGCCGTTACAAGAGACATCCTGTTTGTGCTATATCACGATTGTCATTTTTATGGGATACTCGATATCAAAGCATTTCTTGGTGCCCAAAATTACTGCAGCTGTTGTCATAGCGCTTTCCATCATAGAAATAATCACAATTGTGTTTTCTTTTGTAAGTCTTGTCACAGATCGGATTGTATTAATGATGGTGTGTCCGCGTTAAGGTGTTCGGTATGTAGGGTATTTTGTCAATCAAACGGCTGTTTAGAGCTACATAAATCTTTAGCTATTGATCACAAAATATCCTGTATTGAACATGTATATTGTTACAGGTTCCGTCTCTACCGGCATACAGACCATTACTGCCAAGGCCTAAAGTGTCCCATCTGTAAGGTGAACGTTAATGGGTTTTCGAATCATTTGTGTTATCTACAAACCATCAAGCTAGAAGAACCCACTAAGAAATACATCTTTTATGATTTTGAGTGTATGCAGAAGATGGGGGTGCACATGCCAAACTACTGTTATGCTCTAACATTAACGGGTGAGAAAGATTGGGAGTTTAAGGGTGTTGCATGTATCGAAGATTTTGTAAAGACGTTTATGAAACCAAAATTTGCGCATTACACATTCATAGCCCAAAATGCCGGCCGATATGATGCGTATTTTGTGATGCGCCAGCTGATTAAGGAGAAATTAAAGATGCAATTATTATCTAGAGGCGGCAACATAATGTGCATCACGGTAAAATATTTGAAGATAAGATTTATCGACTCTTTAAACTTTTTACCTATGCGACTTAGCAGGTTACCAAAGGCAATGGGCTTTGACGGTACCAAAGGTCATTTTCCACATTTTTTAACATTGCAGATAACCAAAATTACATAGGCGCTATGCCCTCAATAGAGTATTTTGGTCTACAATACATGATACCTGAGGAAAAAGCTGATTTTACAGATTGGTACAATAAGAGTCAACACAAGCCATTTAACTTTCAAAAAGAACTCATCCGATATTGTAAAGACAATGTAAAAATATTACAAAAAGCTTGTGAGGCTTTCAGGTCAGCTATTATAGCCATGACCGAACAGGAGTTACTAATAACTAAGGAAAAAAGAGATGTTGTGGTTAAGAGACATATAGACCCTTTTCAATTGACGACATTGGCATCCATTTGCATGACTATGTACCATTGTAAATTTTTACAGAAAAACACACTGGCCTTTGTAGCGGGCGATAACTATCACAAAACTCAGAAGCGTTACTCAACGCCAGCCATACAGTGGTTAATGTACATAGAGCACAAAGAAGGCATGAGTATAAGATACGCTTTACAAGGGGGTGAGAAGAAAGTCAGTAAATACATCCTGGATGGTTACGCTGCGATTAACGGCGTACCCACCACTTTTGAATTCCAAGTTTGTTTTTATCACGGTTGTTGTGCTTGTTACAATGCCAAGGATGAAAACAAACTGACTAAAACGAGCTACGGTCAACTGTACCACAAGATGCAGGTGAAGTTGCACTACCTTAAACGATGTGATTTTCAGATACATGAAATCTGGGGTTGTGAATGGAAGGCTATGCTAGTCTGATGAGTGTCTATGGGCTTTTCTGAAGGGTAATCAATTACCCGAACCCTTGGAACCATGTGATGCTCTTTACGGCGGATGCACGAACGCCATAAAGCTGTATCACAAAACAGATTGTGATGAAAAAATTCGTTATTTTGACTTTATCAGCCTGTACCCTTTTGTCAAGAAAACCAAAACATATCCTATACAACACCCGCGCATAATTTATAAGGATTTTGGTGATGTCACAAAGTATTTTGGTTTTGCCAGGGTTAAAGTTTTGTTAGGTTTCTGGTGCTCAGAACAAGAGAGATGTTGCGTAGTGAGTCCAGAGCACCAGAACGTGATGCTGAAATAAGGTGTGGTGTGGAAATAGCCCCTAGCACCCTACCTCCATTGTTTCACCCGTGTGGTCAGTTCACGCCTGAGTGACTATGGTTTCTTGGGCCCACGGCAGCCGCGTTTGAAGGGCGGATTAGGTCTGCCCAACTCCGATGTCCCCAGGTCTTAGAGTGAGACAAGGCATGAACCGAGACAGGATAATAACAAGGGGACCTCTAACTAAAGCAAACAGAAGGCTAGGGGCTACTAACAACCCTAAAACTAAATATATGTGCGGCACGCCGCCAAAGGAAAAGAACAACAAAGGAAATGCTGTCCACTCGCCGACACAATACTGTTGTGTACCGGCGGTGACAGCATAAGCAGAACCCTCTGCAAAACACCAGTAACAAAATATAACCAAAGAATACTGCGGCCTAGGTCGACGGACACGGCAAAGCCGCTACTCATGGAACCGGTACCAATACTGGCAAACGGACAGGAACCCCCAATGCAGCCGACACAGACTCTCAGAACCGGAGGACAGGCAGAATCCCAAACGACAGACCGGTGGGCACCAAGAAGCCAGATACTCGACCAGGAACAGACAAAGCCACAGGACTTCTGGACAGGAACGCTTCACGGCAGGACACGGGATCAGACACTGGAACCGACACTGGAACCGACACTGGAACCGACACTGGAAGCAGCTAGACAAACACTGCTAGACAGGAGCTCAGGAACTGGCAGGGACTAGCTCAGAACTCAAGAACCCTGGAACTCTGGAACTCTGGAAATATCACAGCCGTGGCTCATAACAAGTTTACCCACCTTGTGGGCTTTTCTTTCCAATTCTACTGGTTAAAATGGGTGGTAAGTTAATGTTTACATTATGTCGCACATGCGCTGAGTCTGGACAGACTGAGCCGTGCATTCATGATTCAGAAAATCGTGCACTCATCGGTACTTGGTGTACTGTGGAACTAAATTTGGCTGTAGAAATGGGGTACAGTGTATGTAAAATCTATGAGGTGTGGCATTTTGATGAGAGATCTGATGATTTGTTTTCAGGTTACATGAAAACTCGCCTCAGGGATAAACAAAAGGCATCTAGTTATACCGATTGGTGTACAGAATCTGTGAAACGGCAAGAGTATATAGATGCCTATAAAAAAAGAAGGCATGTCTTTACGTCCCGATCACATAGAAATCAACTGCGCCGAAAGACAAATTTCAAAATTGTTTTTAAATTCCTTATGGGTTAAATGTGGTCAATGTAGCAACATACCCAATACGTGTCTAGTGACTGATCCCGAAAAGCTTTTTGAATACACATTTTTACTGCACTATTAGGTGTCCGCTTTGGACTTCGTTGGTGATGATATGGTTATAGTGAATTGGAGATATATAAAAGACCACTACGCCGGGGATACAAATACGAATGTGTATATTGCTGCCTTTACAATGGCGCATGCTCGTGTTGAATTGTACAAACTATTGGATAGATGACAAGATAGATGCCTGTATCACGACACAGATTCTGTAATTTTTGTCAGCAGACCTGGTGACTGGAATCTGCCATTGGCTGATTATTTAGGCGAGTTGACTAGCGAACTACCCACAGGGACTCATATAACAAAATTTGTCTCAGCCGGACCCAAGTCATATGGCTATCGACTAAACAATGGAAAGACCTGTTTAAACGTTAAAGGTATAATGCTCAATGTTGATAATGCGCAGAACGTTAACTTTGACAGTCTGAAAGAACTGGTCTTAGATTATCCTTTAAACCCTGAAGGCGATGATCAAAAAAAGGCTGTGATCCATCAACCTGGTATAGTACGTGTGAAAAAGTACTGGCAGATTGAGACGTGGACTTTGCAGAAGACGCAAAGTTGCGTTTATACTAAAAGGGCTCTTACAGACAACTTCACAACACTACCGTTAGGATATTAAGATGGACACCAGATTTCATCATCCCTTCTCCTTTATTTTAGCAGGCCTGTCCAATTCGGGTAACAGTTATTTTGTGAAATTGCTGTTGCAGCACGCTGCTACGCATATGACGCATGTACCTGATAATGTTGTTTGGTTGTACGCATGTTGGCAACCTATATATGACCAACTTCTGAGCAATTTCCCAGGTATGCATTTTATAGAGTGTTTACCCGAGTCTTTTAGCAATGACCAACTTTTTCCCCCTGATAAGGTTAATTTAACAGTGATTGATGATCTAATGGACGCTGCTAGTAATAATTCTGAGGTTGAGAAATCTTTCACAAAGTACGTACCCCATCGTAATCTCAGTATCCTGTACCTTGTCCAGAACATATTTTGTCAAGGTAACAAGAGCTGGACTATACATTTAAACACAAAATATATGGTCCTATTCAACAATACCAGGGATAAAATGCAGGTGGGCATTCTGGGCAGACAAATGTATCCATCGAAATATCGCTTTTTTCTCGAATCCTATGAATCCGCGATGGAGGTCCCTTACGGGTATTCACTGGTTGATGTGAGAAACAACGCTCTTGATGATTATCATTTATGAAGTGGCTTATTCCCACTTGACACACCAGTTGCTTTTGTCATTAAGAAGCATGGTTCTATAAAGCTATAACCATACAACCTTTAGTAATTTGTTGTCATTCTAACTACAGTGAACATGTCGGTAAGGCGTAATTGGGCGCTTTTAAAAATGTTAATTAAAGCCAACCCATCCCAAAGAAACGCTATTTTATCCAATGCTTCAAACAATTTAGTCACAGCTATTTGTGAGATAGCACTCAACACGCTTAAAGGTATAATACCATTGTCACAACGACAGTTGAACTACCTTAAAAAGAATCGGGAGCTTATAAAATCGCTTTGTAATAAGAAATCTGCCATTGGAAAAAAGAACAGGTTGGTGAAACAGTCAAAGTCGGCTTTATCAGATCGCTGCTTGGTTTTGCTATTCCGTTAATTACAGGCCTATTGTCTAATCGCTGATGGAGTACGCTTTGAAAATGTATCTGGTGCCTCAGCATCAGATAGACCATTTACATAACGAGCCGAGCAGTGACAACATATGTAAATCAGCCACGCATGGTCAAGATGTAGAGATCGTGAAAATACTACAGAATAACAGTTTATCAGAATATGAAAAGGCAAAGCCATATACAGCATTGTTGCAGAGGTATCTGGTGTTGAGTAAAGTAGTGAAATGTCAACTTTAGCTCTTTTATCCCCCGTTGCAAATCCTGTTGATGAATCAAATAACACGGCACAGACGGTTGCTACCGATGCTGTTTATCATGAGATTTTGAGTGGTGTTAATGCACGGTATAAAAAAAACCTGTGAAATACTATTGAATAAAATGACGCGCTCTAAACACATCACAGACTGGAACACTAAAGGGGAGCTTCTGTATAAAGGCAGCGCTGTACCAGGTTCCAACATGTTAGATTTAATAAGAAGCATCACGCAAAGCCATGGCGTGTTGAGTCGTAATACACCGAGCAGTTGGCCTGAATTTATGCGGCCTATGTCTGAATTAAAAATTCCCTCAACCGTCATTGGCAATGCGGTGAATAGAATGTAACTAGATCTCTTAAAAGCTGAGAAGATGGACAACTCTGATTGTAGTGTAACATCACCAATGTCACTACAAACCCTTAATAAGAGTTGAATAAATGTTTTAAGTTCCTTGGGACTACATGGCTACTTACTACCTAGGAAATTATCTGAAAATCTATTTCAGGAACCACAGTGGCTGAAACTATAACATATAACTAATTTATATTATTTTTATACAATGTATTTTGTGTGGGTATTTTGCACCACAATGTTTAACTTGTATTGTGTCAATAATGTAATGTTTTAAATGTGAAGCTTTACCGTGTTATTCAACGCCTATATTTCTGTAACTATAATTTGCATATACCAATAAAATATACTTATGATTTATAAAACAATGTTTTGTTATTTGGTTCTAATTGACGTACACAGAAGAAACCACAATCGTGCAATGTAAAGTTTAAAAACAATATTGTTTATTATAAAAGCATCATAGCTATGACACGTTGTACATAAAATGCTTCAAACACAACGCTGATTACAAGTTACGCAAACAATGCAGCATTATACATAAAATACACGCATCATAACCGCTGTTTATTAGAAATTCATCATACAGTAGTTATGACGCGTTGTACATAAAACGCTTCACACACAATGTTGGTTACAAGTTACACAAGCCTGTATATATCTATCCGCATAATGACTCAGACAATGACTTCTTGGGAGACGTCTTACAAAATTTGAAACAAAACGATCATTACATTTTGTATCAACACTAAAACGGGCCAGTACATCCGCATATTTATAATTTTTGCACATGAAAAATATAAAGTATACGCAATATTAACCGCAAACGGTGCTGTTAAAATTTTGCAACTGTTTATTTTGATGATAAATACTTTTTGAATTCAAGTTTAAAAAGTATTATAGCCTTTTAGAATAGGGTGCTGTCAGGGGCTAGACCATAAGAATAAAAAAAGTAACATTCACGCCATTCGTTAAAATAAACGGCCAACCAGTGCTCCCCCGGCTGTCCGCTGCTATGCATATTGATTACAAACGCGCAGGAGTATTGCGACAGTTTACCGGTCGGTAACATATTGCACGGAAAGGTACCTTTAAAAATTAGTCGCGTCATTGGGGCTATGTACAGTATGCAGTTTATCTGTAATGTGTTCATCTTGCTGTTGCGTGATGAATGTTTGTTAAAATATGCGATAAATGTGTTAAAATATGCGATAAATATTAAAATTATTTATTTCATTTATAAATAATTGTACAGTACATCACGCCTTTGATTAATTTCGATGATATCATTAAATAATGCATATATTATCACAATGACTGTCCGGTCTAACGCTTCAGCAAAGCAGAATTCGGCGCGTACATTCCCCGTTCTGGTGCGAGAGGTGCTCAGCGCATTCCTGTTCAGGCGAAAGATCAAAAGCGAATAGCGTGTAACCGTCGAGGTACTCTTCACGGTCAATTAGTATACCTGAATCTGATTTCTGCTTATTTGTGATCTGTATGAGTGACATGTACTCGCGAACCGCATTACCATGCTCAAAATCAGGTTGAAATGGCTTGGCTGGATGCAAGGTTCCATCCAGGTAGAGGGATGCAAAGTTTAAATTTTTATGTTCAAAACGTAGAGGGTTTCTGTCATAGGCTCCTGAAAACGCTTCGTTGTCTACAAACGCAGCTATAACTGTTTTTGGTACTTGGCCTAAAAACTAGTGACGTGCACCGGACATTTTTCGGGTTTTGTGTTTTGGTTTTGGATTCCATTCCGCGGCCGTGTTTTGTATTCGGACGCGTTTAGGGAAAAACCTACCTGAAAATGTTTTGTCGGATTCGGGTGTGTTTTGGATTCGGGTCTTTTTTTACAAAAAACCCTCAAAAACACCTTAAATAATTTTGATCCCATAGTATTATTAACCTTAATAACCATAATTTCCACTCATTTCCAGTCTATTCTGAACACCTCACACCTCACAATATTATTTTTAGTCCTAAACTTTGCACCGAGGTCGCTGAATGACTAAGCTAAGCGACCCAAGTGGCCGACACAAACACCTGGCCCATCTAGGAGTGGCACTGCAGTGTCAGACAGGATGGTATTTCAAAAATAGTCCCCAAACAGCACATGAAGCAAAGAAAAAAAGAGGTGCACCAAGGTCGCTATGTGACTAAGCTAAGCGACCCAAGTGGCCGACACAAACACCTGGCCCATCTAGGAGTGGCACTGCAGTGTCAGACAGGATGGCACTTCAAAAAATAGTTCCCAAACAGCACATGATGCAAAGAAAAAAAGAGGTGCACCAAGGTCGCTGTGTGACTAAGCTAAGCGACCCAAGTGGCCGACACAAACACCTGGCCCATCTAGGAGTGGCACTGCAGTGTCAGACAGGATGGCACTTCAAAAAATAGTCCCCAAACAGCACATGATGCAAAGAAAAAAAGAGGTGCACCAAGGTCGCTGGATGGCTAAGCTAAGCGACCCAAGTGGCCGACACAAAAACCTGGCCCATCTAGGAGTGGCACTGCAGTGTCAGACAGGATGGCAGATTTAAAAAATAGTCCCCAAACAGAACATGATGCAAAGAAAAAAAGAGGTGCACCAAGGTCGCTGGATGGCTAAGCTAAGTGACCCAAGTGGCCGACACAAACACCTGGCCCATCTAGGAGTGGCACTGCAGTGTCAGACAGGATGGCAGATTTAAAAAATAGTCCCAATACAGCACATGATGCAAAGAAAAAAAAGAGGTGCAATGAGGTAGCTGTGTGACTAAGCTAAGCAACCCAAGTGGCCGACACAAACACCTGGCCCATCTAGGAGTGGCACTGCAGTGTCAGACAGGATGGCAGATTTAAAAAATAGTCCCCAAACAGCACATGATGCAAAGAATAAAAGAGGTGCACCAAGGTCGCTGGATGGCTAAGCTAAGTGACCCAAGTGGCCGACACAAACACCTGGCCCATCTAGGAGTGGCACTGCAGTGTCAGACAGGATGGCAGATTTAAACAATAGTCCCAATACAGCACACGATGCAAAGAAAAAAAAGAGGTGCAATGAGGTAGCTGTGTAACTAAGCTAAGCAACCCAAGTGGCCGACACAAACACCTGGCCAATCTAGGAGTGGCACTGCAGTGTCAGACAGGATGGCACTTCAAAAAATAGTCCCCAAACAGCACATGATGCAAAGAAAAAAAGAGGTGCACCAAGGTCGCTATGTGACTAAGCTAAGCGACCCAAGTGGCCGACACAAACACCTGGCCCATCTAGGAGTGGCACTGCAGTGTCAGACAGGATGGCATTTCAAAAAATAGTCCCCAAAGAGCACATGATGCAAAGAAAAAAAGAGGTGCAACAAGGTCGCTGGATGGCTAAGCAAAGCGACCCAAGTGGCCGACACAAACACCTGGCCCATCTCGTAGTGGCACTGCAGTTTTCAGCGAGAGGATGAGTGCTTCCATCCCCATGTGAATCTGAACCACTAGCCATGAACATAGGCCAGGGCCTCAGCCGTTCCTTGCCACTCCTAGAGTGGCAAGGAACGGCTGAGGCATATTGGCATATTGGCAAGTTTACGCTTCTCCTCAGACGCTTTTAATTTAGATTTTTGGGTCATTTTACTGAACTTTTGTTTTTTGGATTTTACATGCTCTCTTCTATGACATTGGGCATCGGCCTTGGCAGACGACGTTGATGGCATTTCATCATCTCGGCCATGACTAGTGGCAACAGCTTCAGCATGAGGTGGAAGTGCATCTTGATCTTTCCCTATTTTACCCTCCACATTTTTGTTCTCCATTTTTTAATGTGTGGAATTATATGCCAGTAATATATAAATAGCAATGGCCTACTGTACCATACTGCTATATATTATATACTGGTGGTCAGCAAAATTATGCACTGTCCTCCTCCTACTGCGCACAACAACTAAAATGCACCACAGGTATGGATGGATAGTATACTTGACGACATAGAGGGGGTAATTCCAAGTTGATTGCAGCAGGAATTTAGTTAGCAATTGGGCAAAACCATGTGCACTGCAGGGGAGGCAGATATAACATGTGCAGAGAGAGTTAGATTTGGGTGGGTTATTTTATTTCTGTGCAGGGTAAATACTGGCTGCTTTATTTTTACACTGCAAATTAGATTGCAGATTGAACACACCCCACCCAAATCTAACTCTCTCTGCACATGTTAAATCTGCCTCCCCTGCAGTGCACATGGTTTTTCCCAATTGCTAACTAAATTCCTGCTGCGATCAACTTGTAATTACCCCCAGAGTTAGGTAGAGCAGTGGACTACTGTACCGTACTGCTATATATTATATACTGGTGGTCAGCAAAATTATGCACTGTCCTCCTACTACTGCGCACAACAACTAAAATGCACCACAGGAATGGATGGATAGTATACTTGACGACACAGAGGTAGGTAGAGCAGTGGACTACTGTACCGTACTGCTATATATTGTATACTGGTGGTCAGCAAAATTATGCACTGTCCTCCTACTACTGCGCACAACAACTAAAATGCACCACAGGTATGGATGGATAGTATACTTGACGACACAGAGTTAGGTAGAGCAGTGGACTACTGTACCGTACTGCTATATATTATATACTGGTGGTCAGCAAAATTATGCACTGTCCTCCTACTACTGCGCACAACAACTAAAATGCACCACAGGTATGGATGGATAGTATACTTGATGACACAGAGGTAGGTAGAGCAGTGGACTACTGTACCGTACTGCTATATATTATATACTGGTGGTCAGCAAAATTATGCACTGTCCTCCTACTACTGCGCACAACAACTAAAATGCACCACAGGTATGGATGGATAGTATACTTGACGACACAGAGGTAGGTAGAGCAGTGGACTACTGTACCGTACTGCTATATAGTATATACTGGTGGTCAGCAAAATTATGCACTGTCCTCCTACTACTGCGCACAACAACTAAAATGCACAATAGGTATGGATGGATAGTATACTTGACGACACAGAGGTAGGTAGAGCAGTGGACTACTGTACCGTACTGCTATATATTATATACTGGTGGTCAGCAAAATTATGCACTGTCCTCCTACTACTGCGCACAACAACTAAAATGCACAATAGGTATGGATGGATAGTATACTTGACGACACAGAGGTAGGTAGAGCAGTGGACTACTGTACCATACTGCTATATATTATATACTGGTGGTCAGCAAAATTATTCACTGTCCTGCTACTACTGCGCACAACAACTAAAATGCACCATAGGTATGGATGGATAGTATACTTGACGACACAGAGGTAGGTAGAGCAGTGGACTACTGTACCATACTGCTATATATTATATACTGGTGGTCAGCAAAATTATTCACTGTCCTGCTACTACTGCGCACAACAACTAAAATGCACCACAGGTATGGATGGATAGTATGTATACTTGACGACACAGAGGTAGGTAGAGCAGTGGACTACTGTACCGTACTGCTATATATTATATACTGGTGGTCAGCAAAATTATGCACTGTCCTCCTACTACTGTGCACAACAACTAAAATGCACCACAGGTATGGATGGATAGTATACTTGACGACACAGAGGTAGGTAGAGCAGTGGACTACTGTACCGTACTGATATAATACTGGTGGTCACTGGTCAGCAAAATTCTGCACTGTCCTCCTACTATATACTACAATGCAGCACAGATATAGAGCGTTTTTCAGGCAGAGAACGTATAAAACTGGTGGTCACTGGTCAGCAAAACTCTGCACTGTCCTCCTACTATATAATACTGGTGGTCCCCAGTCCCCACAATAAAGCACACTGAGGACAGATATTTACAGCACACTGAGCACAGATATGGAGCGTTTATCAGGCAGAGAACGTAGATATTTTCAGCACACTGAGCACAGATATTTGCAAGCACACTGAGCACAGATATTTGCAGCACACTGAGCACAGATATTTGCAGCACACTGAACACAACTGAGAGAACGCTGCACACGTCCTCTCCCTATCATCTCCAATGCACAAGTGAAAATGGCGGCGACGCGCGGCTCCTTATATAGAATACGAATCTCGCGAGAATCCGACAGCGGGATGATGACGTTCGTGCGCGCTCGGGTTAACCGAGCAAGGCAGGAGGATCCGAGTCTGCCTCGGACCCGCGTAAAATGGATGAAGTTCGGGGGGTTTCGGATTCCGATGAACCGAACCCGCTCATCTCTACTAAAAACAGATTTTCTCAATTAAATACTCTACTTCCCGCTGGTATGCTGTATATTTTCGTACCAACACGATCACTCACGTATTTTGCGTTGCCATTTAACAAAGCCTGAGCGTGTCTGATCCGGACAGCTGGTGAGACCTGGACTCTTTTCACAAACAGGGACGCCGCAACTATCTGAATTTTAAAGGGGTCCTCCTCTGCCGACATTAAGCAGAATGAGTATTTGTTTCTGGTGAGTTTTATCTTCAAATCAACAGCATTTAAGATTAGCTTATGTTAATGGAAAAGGTCGCAGTGTAGTGGTCCTAGTAATTCCACCGTTCGACTTTGCGCCGTTGCTCTTGCTCTTTTTATAAGTACGGTGTTTAGACCATCCAGCGCCCTGGTGTTGTGTTCTCCAGCCACATCTTTGTAAAATAATCCTGTTATGTGTTTTGTGGATAATGCATTTGAGCTATAGTTCAGTATGGTCTCTATGTAGGTCCTATAAGCGTAAAGATTATTGGATTGTGATATGAGTCTATCACCCAAATAAACATCCACCTGGTTGAATAAAGTTGGTATGGGGTAATTAATAAGGTTGACCCATGCCCCTTGGAGTATCGGGATTTTATTGGACCGTATGATCTTACAGGTTACGTACAGCAGCGTGTTGTTCAGGTTGTAGTAGTGATCACTGCTGGCCGCTATCTAGAATTCAAGTTGCGCTGTCTCGGATAACAACGCCAAAGGTTGAACTTCGACGTATAGACTTTACGCTGGTTTGCGTCGGGGGCATGTCAAAAAGATCAAGCTCATGGATTTGTTGTGTATGAAAGACATGCTTAAAAAATATCACGAACCCTCCGCTTCGGATTCCTTTTTTTATTTAAGTTGCGCTTGCCCCGGTTTTTGTATAAAAGGGGCATGCACCAAGGCAGAAGTTGCGTCAAACGCTTCCATTTTCTTTTAGCTGCCCCTTTCTGCGTATAAATTAATCCGGATCCATCTTGCTTTGCTTGGTTCACTTTGTGTAATTTATTCACAACAGCCGTTGTAGCTTGTCTGATGACGTCTTTTGAGATATTGCGCGCTGCGTTCTTCATGTGGGGTTTTGCTAACTCCAGGCCTCTTCGGAAAAGCGGCACAGCTTTTCTGAACAGACTTCAAAATATACTGCCTAAACCGCAACCGTACATGTTTGCACTGCTGTGAAAGCCGGGTAATCTATTACCGGCTTCAGCTTTATAATATTGCGCATAGAGAACAGGATCGCCATAATTTTTAATGGCGACCATGGTCTTTAATAAAATTTGGTTTTGCGGCGTCTGAAGTGTAGTTTCATGTTCACTTTCCCAAACTTAAATGCAATGTTCTCGTTCTGGTCGTTCTTTATCTCTATGGCTATCGTGTCAAAATGCGTTATGCACAGTGGTACATAATCAGGCTTCTAGTATCGTATAGTCACCATCTCATTTTACAACCCTTTATTTCAACAGTCCGCAGCAGCGGTACATAACTGTCAACATCCCTCTGGTATTCGATAACGTCTGTGTACACGTACAACGTGTATTGACCGCCGTTGATATCTGCGCACGGTTTTAAAAACTTGGTTTTAGGTAGCAAACCCGGTATCCTGGTCAGTTTAGCTAGTTTAGGCGTTGATTTGATACAAAGGCTTACTATCAAATGATACCCTCCATTCCAAGGGCTCATAGCGTAGTGTTAATCCACCCTCCAGTTTATGTCATACAACTTTGGCATTGATTACCTCGAGTAGTGCATCGATTGTTTCATGAAAGCCTGGTTTCACCCACATGTTCATGACGCTAACAATAGGTTCATCTCATTTTGATATTTGCATCATACAATCTTGTACATTCAATGTATTCCAGGTGTGCAGATATTGTATTTCTGTAAGAGCCACGTCCCATTCGCCATTTAAGTCTATCGGCTTAGCCAACTTTGACGTATAGTTAGATATCATATTTTGTGGAAATGTAGCAGCTGAGGCGTTACTCTGCAGTGTTATCTAGAATGATTTATCATCCATCGTCCTCTTTATTTATATATCTTTTATCTCCGATGCCGCGACCCAACTGTTGAATTTTGCGGGGTATTCACACCCCTTGACTAACGTGTATTTCCTACCTCTGACCGTCTTATTTCTTTTTTTTTTTTCCACTTTGTAAACCCTGTTATAGTTTTTTGGTATGCTTTGAAGCTCTTCGGGATAAACGCTGCCTGTAATAGTCTCACCGTAGAGATCCGTCAATGTGTAAAGTGGCTTAAGACCTTTCGTGCTCACGCCGTGTATTACAGATATTTTCTCAGAAAAGTTCTGTTTGTAGCCCCTCTGAAATATGTCCTTATATTTGGAAATACGGACGTGGTCACCAATTCCTAAACAAACAGGTGTTTTCTTACTTCTAAAGTAATCACCGTAGGTCGTCTTGAAGACACTCAAAGCGTTAGAATCATTCACATCGTTTGGAGCGCACTTAATCGTTCTATGGTAAGTGCTATTATAGCAACGTATGAAGTCTTGTAAAACGTCTATATATCTGTAGGTATTCTTTGCCGTGAAATAGCGCCACATTCGTGTTTTTAAAGTCCTATTGAAGCACTCTATAACCGCTGCTTTCACATCGTTATTGGTTGTGAAATGATTTATACCGTATTTGTTAATACCTTTTTTAATCCACTAACAATCTAAGACCAGACCAGCTATTACTAATCTTTTATTTTATGTGTGCATGATATGGCCCATATTGTGTGTGTTTTATGGAAAATATGAACTATATTTCCAATATATTGTATGTAAATGTATTTTTTTTAATTAATTTATTAAACTAGCAGCTACCAGAGTCATATCATACAATATACACAAATTGATATTAATTATTTATAATTATTATTCTACATTGTGCGCTCGCACTAATTCCCTATTTTAATATTTATCAATACTGCAAAAACTACCCGGTTTTAATACTATGTAATATACTTCTTTCATTTGATTGTTTTGATGCGTGGGGTTGCGTGACATTCTTTTAATTATCTTTTAATAAAGTTTATATAAACTTATCAAAACATTATGTACTTTAATGATAACCAGCTGCTTTTGTTATTTTGCTTGTTATAAACAGTCACGATGCCGGACAGGCTATAGTTGGTACTCACACCACCGGACATAGGTCATGCTATAATTGTTCCATGCTGTGAACTGCCAACATTAATTATGGCATTTTTGGTTTGAAGAGCTCTACTGCGTACATCTAAGCCTTTTGTAATTTGCTCTGACATCATTAATCACGCATGAATCTGGTAATTAAAATCAATGCTCTTTTTGCAGGATATCATATATCCTTAAATTGTTCCATATGTAAGCAGGTCTGAAATATTAACCGTTGGAATGTGAGACTAACCACATTTGAGTTACTTTAAATATTTTAATTGTGTCATAATATGTATCAGTGCTGATGTTAAAATTAACAGTGATGTATTTAACATAATAACTCACTGTTTATCTGTCAGAATTTCTGCGACAGGTGCTATTCTTCTTTTCAAATCAATTCTTTTGATACAGTTTGATATCAAGCTCTATAAACTTTATATCAAGCTGTATAAACTTGATATCAAAGGGGGCATGGTACCTTTCAAAACCAATTAACTTGATAAAAAGATGTTCTTTTTCTACTACTTGCTCAAATCCTTTTGTCTCTTCATGTAATCCCAGACAGACTAAATGATGTTGAGATCAGGGCTCTGGGGGGCCATATCATCGCTATCTGGACTACTTGTTCTTCTTTACACTGAATAACAGTTCTTATTGACATTTGCTGCATGTTTGGGGTTCGTTGTACTGCTGCAGAAAAAATTTGGAGCTGATGAGACACCTCCCTGATAGTATTGCTGATGGATAAGTACCTGCCTGTATTTCTTTGTTGCTGACACCATGTCGATCATATCCCCAAAGTTAGTACTAAATGTGTCTGGCAGGAATAGGTGACAATGAGCAACAAGGATATCACTAGAAGAATGTAGAAATGACAATGAGGCACAAGGCATGAGGGTATTACTGAAACAACGTAGAGATTAAAATGTGGCAACAGGCAGGATCTAACAGTGTCCAGGAAGCAACATAAGACTGAAACTCTGACACCAGTCAAGGATTCAGAGCAGGTTTAAATAGGCTACTTCCTAACGATTACATGGGCTTTGACTGGGCCTTGTCATCTCACCATGTTTTTAAAGTGTACCTGGCGATTTGGTGTGTGACTGCAGTATGAAGAATTTAGGATATTATACTCAATTTGTCTGTTCGACTGGGAATGTTACCAGATAGAGAAATGGAATTCCCAGCTGCTTGCAGAAGGCCCTCAGAAACTTAGCCACTGAGTGCAACCCTTTGACAGAGACCATCTCCAAGAGAAATCCACGTAGCTAGAAGATTTTTTTTCAAGGTCATAAACAGGAAATGCTTGAAGACATTTTTCACTGCAGGATGGTGAGGTTGCCTTGGGCATGAGGTGGTTTGTGTGATAAAATCCATGGTCTAGGCAGTGGGGAACTGACCAGTGCTAGAGTGTTCAGCACCTCCCTGTCAACTCTAAATTTGCACTAATCTACAAATATATACTTGTCAACATTCTGGCAGCATTGTTACAGTAATGATTGCATCCCGTATCCTGCATCCCATTCAAATGCTCCTGGTCTTCTACATATTAAATGTTAGCTTTGTAAGGATTCCATATGATTTTGCATTTGTTTTGTCTTAAGGTCAAAAAGACAAAAGATACAGTCCCGGTATTGAATATAAATTCGGTGTGTAGGCATCAAGCTTGGATCAAATTAACGAAGAGATTACAGACCTCACCTACTCTGCAATAGATAACAGAAGTGGAGCACCTGAGATATTGCATTGTAATTAGAGAAATAAGGCTATAAGAAGGTAAAAGAAAAATAAAGGCACCAGTGGCAGGAAATGGAGGAGAGGGGGATGGAAAAGGGGGACAAAGAACAATTTGAAAAAAACAAAACAAAAAAACAGCAAGACAGCAGTACAGTAAGAAGGAGAGTGCTGACTTTAACAAGAGACAAAGGAAAAGGGGCACAAAGAGATGAAAATGAAACACATGTAATATGCAGCACAATTCTAATTAGCCTAGTCCAGACAGTAGAGGTTATGTATGGTACAAACTGCAAAGAATAGCATTTCTTCTACAGCTAAACCCACCCCCTAATATCTCATAGGCCATCCCATCCAAAGCAACCTGTCCATCAAACCTGGCTTCCAATAAGCACAGCTATCTGATCTTTGCCATACCACTCTACAATTCTAGGTACAAATGTGCCATTGGGATTATTTAGTCAACAGTTATTTTAGTGTAAAACCTGGACTGCTGTGGTAGATATGACAAAGTCAATGTCTGATTTCAAGATACACTCTATACATAAAACATTAACATTGTAGGATATTTAACATAACATTACTGAGGATTTGGGATAAACCATGAATAATACAGAATGATAGTCTGTGAATTATTTAATCATGTCCAAACAGTTAGCTGATGAGCAACGTTTGCATTATTTAAGTAAATAACATCGGCTTAGATTCATTCTCACTTTGAATTTTAGCAAGCCTAGTGAAACAAAGTATATAGCCTAGGGTAAAATCGGGCATTTTAGACACTATATCAAATTACCCCACATTGGAGGTGTCCCTGGGCATGATGTATCAATATGTTTGTGGCTGTTGAAAATATTTAACAGTTACACCATCTAAATGCTAACCAATTCCTACTATACCCTTGAGTCCCAGTATATAATGCTGAACAATTAAAGTAATTCACACTCCTGAATCTACTGTATGTGTATTATTTTGCATGCATGCAATTTGGCTTCACTTACCCACCAAACCTGCCACCAACCTGCACAGGGCATTCAATAATATTTTGTTTATTATTTATAAATCACTGACATATTGTGTAGTGCTGTAAAATGAGGAGATCGTGACACAATCAAATTACATATAAAGCATCATCACATGCCCGAGCCCGGATCCAAGTCCATCTCAGGACTTCCCGCCAGACTCGGAAACCAGAACGAGGCAAAACATCATCATCCCGCTGTTGGATTCTCACAGGTTTTGGATTTCATATAAGGAACTGCGTGTCACTGCCATTTTCACTCCAGTCCTGGAGAGTGTAGTGAGAGGACGTGTCTCCACAGTGTCTGTGCGGGAAAGTGGTGTGGTGCGTGGGATGGTGACCTGCTCTTTTGTATCATTCCAGTGGTGCTGTCTTGTGCTGCATCAGTCCAGTGCTGGTGTCTTGTGTTGCATCAGTCCAGTCACAGTGGTGTGCTCTGTGCTGCCATAAGTCCATTGCTGCTGCTGTATAAGTCCAGTGCAGTGGTGCTGTGTTGTGCTGCATCAGTCCAGTGCTGGTGTCTTGTGTTGCATCAGTCCAGTCACAGTGGTGTGCTCTGTGCTGCCATAAGTCCATTGCTGCTGCTGTATAAGTCCAGTGCAGTGGTGCTGTGTTGTGCTGCATCAGTCCAGTGGTGGTGTCATGTGCTGCCATAAGTCCAGTGCTGCTGCCATATAAGTACAGAGGTACTGCCGTATAAGACTAGTCCAGTGGTGCAGCCGTATAAGTCCAGGGGTACTGCCGCATACGTCCAGTGGTACTGCCATATAAGTCCAGTGGTACTGCCGTATAAGTCCAGTTCAGTGGTGCAGCCATATAAGTCAAGGGGTACTGCCATATATGTCCAGGGGTACTGCCGTATAAGTACAGTGGTACTGCTGTTTAAGTCCAGGGGTACTGCCGTATAAGTCCAGTCCAATGGTACTGCCGTATAAGTCCAGTCCAGTGGTGCTGTCTTTTGCTGCATCAGTCCAGTGGTGGTGTCTTGTGCTGCCATACGTCCAGTGGTAGTACCCTGTGCTGTATATTATTTACTCCAAATAAAAGGGTCACAGTATATACATATATTATTATCCAAATAATTTTTACAGGGTTTGCCCTGTGTGTGTGGTTTAGGGGGTACAAGGCCTGTGCTGCATATTATTATAATAACTCCAAATAAAAGGGTTATTATTATCCAAATAATTTTTACAGGCTTTGGCGTGTGTGGTGTAGGAAAACGCTCGCCTGTGCTGCATATTATTATAATAGCTCTAAATAAAAGGGTTATTATTATCCAAATTATGTTTTTAGGGTTTGTCCTGTGTGGTGCATGGGTACGCTCGCCTGTGCTACATATTCTTATAATAACTCCAAATAAAAGGGTTATTATTATCAAAATAATTTTTAAAGGGTTTGCCCTGTGTGTGTGGTTTATGGGTACGCTCGCCTGTGCTGCATATTATTATAATAGCTCCAAATAAAAGGGTTATTATTATCTGAATTACTTTTACAGGCTTTGCCATGTGTGGTATAGGGATACGCTCTCCTGTGCTGCATATTATTATAATAACTACAAATAAAAGGGTTATTATTATCCAAACTATTTTTACAGGCTTTGCCGTGTGTGTGGTTTAGGGGTACGCTCTCCTGTGCCACCAATACTATGCGTGTATTGCATCTGGGCAAATTCCAGCACGTCCCATGTTTTGCATATACAATTAATTTGTTGGCGCAGAATTTTTTGAGAAATGACAGGGGTATGCAGGAGATGCTGTCAGTGGGCCGAAAAATTGCGGGCGACATTCGACATTCAGCCACTACGTGCCACTCCTAGATGGGCCAGGTGTTTGTGCCGCACACTTGTGTTGCTTAACTTAGTCATCCAGCTAGCTCATTGCACTTCTTTTTCTTCTAGTTTTTGAAAATTGCCATCCTGTCTGACACTGCAGTGCCACTCCTAGATGGGCCAGGTGTTTGTGCCGCACACTTGTGTCGCTTTGCTTAGTAATACAGCTACCTCATTGCACCTCTTTTTCTTCTTTGCATAATGTGCTGTTTGGGGCCTAGTTCTTAAATATGCCATCCTGTCTGACACTGCGGTGCCACTCCTAGATGGGCCAGGTGTTTGTGCCGCACACTTGTGTCGCTTAGCTTAGCCATCCAGCTACCTCATTGCACCTCTTTTTCTTCTTTGCATGATGTGCTGTTTGGTGCCTACTTTTTAAAATGCCATCCTGTCTGCCACTGCAGTGCCACTCCTAAATGGGCCAGGTGTTTGTGCCGCACACTTGTGTCGATTGGCTTAGCCATCCAGCTACCTCATTGCACCTCTTTGTCTTCTTTGCATGATGTGCTGTTTGGGGCCTATTTTTTAAAAGTGCCATCCTGTCTGCCACTGCAGTGCCACTCCTAGATGGGCCAGGTGTTTGTGCCGAACACTTGTGTCACTTAGCAAAGTCATCCAGCAACCTCGGTGCAACCTTTTGGCCTAAAAACAATATTGTGAGGTGGGTGGTGTCCAGAATAGACTGGAAATGAGTGGAAATGAATGTTATTGAGGTTAATAATATCGTAGGATCAAAATTACCCCCAATTTCTGTGATTTTAGCTGTTTTTGTGTTTGTTTTTTCCCACAAATCATCCAGATCCAAAATTAAAACCCGAAAGGGTGGTTTTGGCAAACCCAATCCAGATCCAAAACACGAGCGAGGATCCAGATCCAAAACCAAAACACGAAAAGTGCCCGCTGCACATCTCTAGTACAGATAGAGCTGTCAAAATCTGTTGCAATCAGAAAGGTGGAGGGACACATTAATACATAAGATTTAATTGTACAGTAGTTGTTGTTGTTGTTGGGGAGATTCATTTGGCTATTGCTATGTAGCAGCATTATAATAAATAATAAAACAGTTATAGATGACATTGACATTTCTTTGCTGTTTCTACTGGTGGGGTAGTTGCAGGGACTATGGGGCAGATATATTAAGCCTGGAGAAGGGATAAAGAAGTGATAAAGCAGTGATAAGTGCAAGGTGATAATGCACCAGCCAGTCAGCTCCTGTCATTTATCAAATCTGTAATGATTGGCTGGTGCATTTTTACCTTGCGCTTATCACTGCTTTATCACTTCTTTATCCCTTCTCCAGGTTAACACATCTGCCCCGTAGTGTGATAGCAGAATACAGACACACAAACATAAACAAGTCACTGTTGAAATGGAATGAAGTCAGAATCCTGACAGTAAGTATCCTGACAGTCAGAATACCTACAGTGGAATCCCAGCCATCAGGATCCCGATGTTAAGCACAGGGGGTTAGTCCCTAGGGGGCGGGTTAGGCTGCAGGGGTGGGGGAAATTAGGTTTAGGCCGCACATCTCTAGTCTAAATAAGTTCCCACATTTGACAGTGCATGTCTGAGCACAACCAAGCACGAAGTCAAATGAATTGTCTGAGGATTGTCTCGAGGCACAATCTGTGGAAGGGTACAGAAAAATATCTGCTGCTTTGAAGGTCCCAATGAGCACAGTGGCCTCCATCATCTTTAAATGGAAGAAGTTCAAAACCACCAGGACTCTTCCTAGAGCTGGCCAGCCGTCTAAACTGAGTGATCGAGGGAGAAGGGCTCTAGTCAGGGAGGTGACCAAGAACCCGATGGTCACTCTGACATAGCTACAGCATTCCTCTGTGGAGAGATGAGAACCTTCCAGAAGGACAACCATCTCTGCAGCAATCCACCAATCAGGCCTGTATGGTAGAGTGGCCAGACGGAAGCCACTCCTTAGTAAAAAGCACATGGCAGCTTGCCTGGAGTTTGCCAAAATGCACATGAAGGACTCTCAGACCATGAGAAACAAAATTCTATGGTCTGAGGAGACAGAGATTGAACTCTTTGGCGTGAATGCCAGGCGTCATGTTTGAAGGAAAGCAGGCACCGCTCATCACCAGGCCAATACTAAAACTTTAGTGAAGCATGGTGATAGAAGCATCATGCTGTGGGGATGTTTTTCAGTGGCAGGAACTGGGAGGCTAGTCTGGATAGAGAGAAAGATGAATGCAGCAATGTACAGAGACATCCTGGATGAAAACCTGCTCTAGAGTGCTCTTGACCTCAGACTGGGGCGACAGTTCATCTTTCAGCAGGACAACGACCCTAAGCACACAGCCAAGATATCAAAGGAGTGGCTTCATGACAGCTCTGTGAATGTCCTTGAGTGGCCCAGCCAGAGCCCACACTTGAATCTGATTGAACATCTCTGGAGAGATCTGAAAATGGCTGTGCACCAACGCTTCCCATCCAACCTGATGGAGCTTGAGAGGTGCTGCAAAGAGGAATGAGCAAAACTTCCCAAAGATAGGTGTGCCAAGCTTGTAGCATCATATTCAAAAATACTTGAGGCTGTAATTGCTGCCAAAGGTGCATCAACAAAGTATTGAACAAATGCTGTGAATAATTATGTACATGTGATTTATTAGTTTTTTTTTATTTTTCATAAATTTGCAAAAATCTCAAAAAAACTTTTTTCACGTTGTCATTTTGGGTATTGTGTGTAGAATTTTGTTGGAAAAAAATGAATTTATTCCATTTTGGAATAAGGCTGTAACATAACAAAATGTGGAAAAAGTGAAGCACTGTGAATACTTTCCGGATGCACTGTAATTAGATGAAGAACATGTATTTAATCTATCTAAAATTATTTAATTCAAAAAAAAAAAAATATATATATATATATATTTGTAAAAAAAATTGTTTTTCTTCAAACATCGGATGGCACCATCAGAACATTAAAAACATTGTGACCATCGTGACTTTGATTTTAATAGCCCAGGCAGCCACCAGGTATACATGGGGGGCTTAGGGATGGGGTAAATGTACTCTTCCCCAGCGGCTGCTATTGTCTGCAGCCGCTGGGTAGCGGTCCTGCTGTGCTGACTGGGTGAGGTAGCAGGGAGGCAGTGGGACCTTCCGGTTCTCTGCAGTTGCACATATTGTCTATCTGACTGGTCGCATCCTGTGCGACCAGGCCAGACAAAGTGCTTGCTGGTGTGGTCACATCTGATGTGACTAACCAACACTGACGGTGACTAACCAGAAAACCACTGTGTCTAGTTAGTGCCACAATGCTCTGCTCCTGGACTTTCCTCTTAATTTGTGATTGCCATCACCTGTTTTGAACAGGTTAGTGGATAAGAAAGGTGTTTCAGCACAGGTGATGGCAATCATAAATTAAGAGGGAAGTCCAGGAGCAGAGCATTCTGTCCCTCCTGGAGAGGGTCATGTTGGGAGGTATGTGTATATGCCATCCTGACAAACCTGCCATTTTTCTGAATAATCTACAGCAAGCTTGTTCAGCAAGACGTGTGTGGATAATCAGTTGTTGCTGTGCATACCACAATGGTTAATAAACCGAAGACTGGTTAAGCTATTCAACGTGTAGACTGACCTCTATCACACACCGCTGACACCTATCAGCATAGTAAATTGGTTGTATTAACTAAAGAGACTGAAAAAAACATGGAATACTACAGCCCTTGAAGTCAGTGTGTGTCTGAGGCATAAAAAAGTGTTTTTCATCTTATCTACAGGGAACTGCCATAATAAAATGATTAGTTTTGCCCATTCATTTAAAGTGAAATAGTGAAATGTACCTTTTTCTTTATATTTTTCTTTATATTTTTCTTTAAATAGATGATAAAACATGATGCTGCTGGCTGGGCTGGACTACCATGTTCTTAGTAGCCATCGTACCCTTCGGTGTCTTATTATTCTTTTCTGCTTCGTAAAAAACAATCAAAAAGTGGGCGCTAAAAATTAATTTCTCTGACGTCCTAAGTGGATGCTGGGACTCCGTAAGGACCATGGGGAATAGCGGCTCCGCAAGAGACTGGGCACAACTAAAGAAAGCTTTAGGACTACCTGGTGTGCACTGGCTTCTCCCACTATGACCCTCCTCCAGACCTCAGTTAGAATCTTGTGCCCGGCTGAGCTGGATGCACACTAGGGGCTCTCCTGAGCTCCTAGAAAGAAAGTATATTTTAGGTTTTTTATTTTACAGTGAGATCTGCTGGCAACAGACTCACTGCAGCGAGGGACTAAGGGGAGAAGAAGCGAACCTACCTAACTGGTGGTAGTTTGGGCTTCTTAGGCTACTGGACACCATTAGCTCCAGAGGGATCGACCGCAGGACCCGACCTTGGTGTTCGTTCCCGGAGCCGCGCCGCCGGCCCCCTTACAGAGCCAGAAGCAAGAAGTGTTCCGGAAAATCGGCGGCAGAAGACTTCTGTCTTCAACAAGGTAGCGCACAGCACTGCAGCTGTGCGCCATTGCTCCTCATGCA
Organism: Pseudophryne corroboree; assembly: GCF_028390025.1. Classification (NCBI taxonomy): domain Eukaryota; kingdom Metazoa; phylum Chordata; class Amphibia; order Anura; family Myobatrachidae; genus Pseudophryne; species Pseudophryne corroboree. The sequence goes on from NC_086447.1 coordinate 345,449,822, forward strand.
CACCTCACACTCCGGTCACTGATGGGTGCAGGGCGCTGGGGGGGGGGGGGGGGGCGCCCTGAGGGCAATATAATACACCTTGGCTGGCAAATCATCACAATATATAGTCCCAGGGCTATATATGTGATAAATTACCCCTGCCAGAATCCATGAAAAAGCGGGAGAAAAGTCAGCCGAAAAAGGGGCGGGGCTATCTCCCTCAGCACACTGGCGCCATTTTATCTTCACAGTGCAGCTGGAAGATAGCTCCCCAGGCTCTCCCCTGTAGTTTTCAGGCTCAAAGGGTTAAAAAGAGAGGGGGGGCACTAAATTTAGGCGAAATATGTGTATACAAGCAGCTATTTGGGGAAAAATCACTCAGTTATAGTGTTAATCCCTGCATTATATAGCGCTCTGCTGTGTGCCGGCATACTCTCTATCTGTCTCCCCAAAGGACTTTGTGGGGTCCTGTCCTCAGTCAGAGCATTCCCTGTGTGTGTGCGGTGTGTCGGTACGGCTGTGTCGACATGTTGGATGAGGAAGGTTACGTGGAGGCGGAGCAGAGGCCGATAAATGGGATGTCGCCCCCTGTGGGGCCGACACCAGAGTGGATGGATAGGTGGAAGGTATTAACCGACAATGTCAACTCCTTACATAAAAGGCTGGATGACGTAACAGCTGTGGGACAGCCGGCTTCTCAGCCCGCGCCTGCCCAGGCGTCTCAAAGGCCATCAGGGGCTCAAAAAACGCCCGTTACCTCAGATGGCAGACACAGATGTCGACACGGAGTCTGACTCCAGTGTCGACAAGGTTGAGATATATACACAATCCACTAGGAACATCCGTTACATGATCTCGGCAATGATAAATGTGTTACACATTTCTGACATGAACCCAAGTACCACATAAAAGGGGTTTTATTTTTGGGGAGAAAAAGCAGCCAGTGTTTTGTTCCCCCATCAGAGGAGTGAATGAAGTGTGTAAAGAAGCGTGGGTTCCCCCGATAAGAAACTGGTAATTTCTAAAAAGTTACTGATGGCGTACCCTTTCCCGCCAGAGGATAGGTCACGTTGGGAGATATCCCCTAGGGTGGATAAGGCGCTCACACGTTTGTCAAAAAAGGTGGCACTGCCGTCTTAGGATACGGCCACCTTGAAGGAGCCTGCTGATAAAAAGCAGGAGGCTATTCTGAAGTCTGTATATACACACTCAGGTTCTATACTGAGACCTGCAATTGCCTCAGCATAAATAGTGCTGCTGCAGCGTGGTCTGATATCCTGTCAGATAATATTAATACCCTAGACAGGGATAATATTTTGCTAACATAGAGCATATTAAAGACGTCGTCTTATATATGAAGGATGCACAGAGGGATATTTGCCGGCTGGCATCCAGAATTAATGCAATGTCCATTCTGCCAGGAGGGTATTAGAGACCCGGCAGTGGACAGGTGATGCTGCCTTTAAAAGGCACATGGAGATTCTGCCTTATAAGGGTGAGGAATTGTTTGGGGATGGTCTCTGGGACCTCGTATCCACAGCAACAGCTGGGAAGAAAATTTTTTACCTCAGGTTTCCTCACAGCCTAAGAAAGCACCGTATTTTCAGGTACAGACCTTTCGGCTTCAGAAAAGCAAGCGCTTCCTTTCTGCACAGAGACAAGGGAAGAAGGAAAAAGCTGCACCAGACAGCCAGTTCCCAGGATCAAAAATCTTCCCCCGCTTCCTCTGAGTCCACCACATGACGCTGGGGCTCCACAGGTGGAGACAGGTGCGGTGGGGGCGCGTCTCGGGAACTTCAGAGACCAATGGGCTTGCCCACGGGTGGATCCCTAGGTTCTGCAAGTAGTATCACAGGGATACAGGCTGGAGTTCGAGGCGACTCCCCCTCGCCGTTACCTCACAACAGCCTTGCCGGCTGCCCTCGGAGAAAGGTAGTACTGGCGGCAATTCACAAGCTGTACTTCCAGCAGGTGAAATCAAGGTACCCCTCCTTCAACAAGGCCGGTGTTACTATTCCAAAATGTTGTGGTACCGAAACCAGACGGTTCGGTGAGACCCATTCTAAAATTGAAATCCTTGAACACTTATATACGAAGGTTCAAGTTCAAAATGGAATCGCTCAGGGCGATTATTGCAAGCCTGGAGAATTTCAGGGTATCACTGGACATCACGGATGCTTACCTGCATGTCCCTATTTACCCTCTTCACCAGGAGTACCTCAAAATTGTGGTACAGGATTGTCATTACCAATTCCAGACGTTGCCGTTGGTCTGTCCCCGGCACCGAGGGTATTTACCAAGGTAATGGACGAAATAATTATCCTGTACTTGGACGATCTCCTTATAAAGGCGAGGTCCAGGGAGCAGTTGTTCGTCGGAGTAGCACTATCTCGGGAAGTGCTACAACAGCACGGCTGGATTCTGAATATTCCAAAGTCGCAGCTGGTTCCTACGACGCGTCTACTGTTCCTGGGTATGGTTCTGGACACAGAACAGGATAAAAAGGGTTTCTCCCGGAGGAGAAGTCCAAGGAGTTGTCGTCTCTAGACAGAGACCTCCTAATACAAATACAGGTGCCGGTGCATCAATGCACGCGAGCCCTGGGAAAGATGGTAGCTTCTTACGAAGAAATTCCATTCGCCAGGTCCCATGCAAGGATCTTCCAGTGGGATCTGTGGGACAAGTGGTCCGGGTCGCATCTTCAGATGCATCGGCGGATAACCCTGTCTCCAAGGGCCAGGGTGTCGCTGTTGTGGTGGCTGCAGAGTGCTCATCTTCTAGGGGGCCGCAGATTCGGCATACAGGACTGCGTCCTGGTGACCACGGATGCCAGCCTTCGAGGCTGGGGGGCAGTCACACAGGGAAGAAACTTATAAGGCCTATGGAAAAGTCAGGAGACTTCCCTACACATAAATGTTCTGGAACTAAGGGCCATTTACAATGCCCTAAGTCAGGCTAGACCCCTGCTTCAACACCGGCCGGTGCTGATCCAGTCAGACAACATCACGGCGGTCGCTCATGTAAACCGACAGGGCGGCACAAGAAGCAGGATGGCGATGGCAGAAGCCACAAGGATTCTCCGATGGGCGGAAAATCATGTGTTAGCACTGTCAGCAGTGTTCATTCCCGGAGTGGACAACTGAGAAGCAGACTTTCTCAGCAGACACGACCTCCACCCGGGAGAGTGGGGACTTCATCCAGAAGTCTTCCAAATGATTGTACACCGTTGGGAAAGGCCACAGGTGGACATGATGGCGTCCCGCCTCAACAAAAAGCTACAAAGATATAGCGCCAGGTCAAGGGACCCTCAGGCGATAGCTGTGGACGCTCTGGTAACACCGTGGGTGTACCAGTCGGTGTATGTGTTCCCTTCTCTGCCTCTCTTACCCAGGGTAATGATAATAATAAGAAGGAGAGGAGTAAGAACTATACTCATTGTTCCGGATTGGCCAAGAAGAGCTTGGTACCCAGAACTCCAAGAAATGATCTCAGAGGACCCATGGCCTCTGCCGCTCAGACAGGACCTGCTGCAGCAGGGGGCCTGTCTGTTCCAAGACGTACCGCGGCTGCGTTTGACGGCATGGCGGTTGAACGCCGGATCCTGAAGGAAAAGGGCATTCCGGAGGAAGTTATCCCTACGCTAATTAAAGCTAGGAAAGAAGTGAATGCAAACCATTATCATCGCATATGGCGGAAATATGTTGCGTGCTGTGAGGCCAGGAAGGCCCCAAAGGAGGAATTTCAGCTAGGTCGATTTCTGCACTTCCTACTGTCAGAGGTGACTATGGGCCTAAAATTGGGTTCCATTAAGGTCCAGATTTCGGCTCTATCGATTTTCTTCCAAAATAGAACTGGCTTCACTGCCTGAAGTTCAGACTTTTGTTAAGGGAGTGCTGCATAGTCAGCCCCCGTTTGTGCCTCCAGTGGCACCGTGGGATCTCAACGTGGTGTTGGATTTCCTGAAGTCGCATTGGGTTGAGCCACTTAAATCCGTGGAGCTACAATACCTCACGTGGAAAGTGGTCATGCTGTGGGCCTTGGCGTCGGCCAGGCGTGTATCAGAATTGGCGGCTTTGTCATGCAAAAGCCCTTATCTGTATTTTATATGGATAAGGCGGAATTGAGGACTCGTTCCCAATTCCTTCCTAAGGTGGTATCAGTTTTTCATGTGAACCAACCTATTGTGGTGCCTGTGGCTACTTGGGACTTGGAGGATTCCAAGTTACTGGACGTAGTCAGGGCCCTGAAAAGTATATGTTTCCAGGACGGCTGGAGTCAGGAAAACTGACTCGCTATTTATCCTGTATGTACCCAACAAGCTGGGTGCTTCTGCTTCTAAGCAGACTATTGCTCGCTGGATCTGTAGCACGATTCAACTTGCACATTCTGCGGCTGGACTGCCGCACCCTAAATCTGTAAAAGCCCATTCCACGAGGAAAGTGGGCTCTTCTTGGACGGCTGCCCGAGGGGTCTCGGCTTTACAAATTTGCAGAGCTGTTACTTGGTCGGGTTCAAACACTTTTGCAAGAGTCTACAAGTTTGATACCCTGGCTGAGGAGGACCTAGAGTTTGCTCATTCGGTGCTGCAGAGTCATCCGCACTCTCCCGCCCGTTTGGGAGCTTTGGTATAATCCCCATGGTTCTTACGGAGTCCCAGCATCCACTTAGGACGTCAGAGAAAATAAGATTTTACTCACCGGTAAATCTATTTCTCGTAGTCCGTAGTGGATGCTGGGTGCCCATCCCAAGTGCGGATTGTCTGCAATACTTGTATATAGTTATTGCCTAACTAAAGGGTTATTGTTGAGCCATCTGTTGAGAGGCTCAGTTATATTTCATACTGTTAACTGGGTATAGTATCACGAGTTATACGGTGTGATTGGTGTGGCTGGTATGAGTCTTACCCGAGATTCTAAATCCTTCCTTATTGTGTCAGCTCTTCCGGGCACAGTATCCTAACTGAGGTCTGGAGGAGGGTCATAGTGGGAGGAGCCAGTGCACATCAGGTAGTCCTAAAGCTTTCTTTAGTTGTGCCCAGTCTCCTGCGGAGCCGCTATTCCCCATGGTCCTTAAGGAGTCCCAGCATCCACTACGGACTACGAGAAATAGATTTACCGGTGAGTAAAATCTTATTTTATGTGTTATTGAAAATATACTATTAAACGGCAGCTCACACAAAGAGGATCTGGATATTCTCAAATACAGAACACAAGGTCCAAAAAGTTAAATATCTACTGTGAGCGCACTAGTGGGTGTAATCATGAACATCTAGTTTATTCAAAGGCTGCTGGTTTAATAAAAAATACCTTTATTTAGCTGTTAAAAACAATAAATGTAAACATAATCAAACCATCATGATAAAACAGTCAAGACTAAAGGAAAATAGATAAATTGTACACTATAAGCTCTCGCCAATTAGGCTTTGATGTTAGTAGAAGGCATGCGCACCGATGTAATAGTCCGTTAGGCACAGCACAATCTTTTCATACAGATCTACTGGTTAGTAAAGCTGTTATCTCCCTCCAAGGGACTTATTAATATCAATATTAGTTGTTATTAAATAAGCATAGCAAGTGCCACATTTGAAAAGTCACAGTCCCGCACTAATAATGGTAGAAAAGTTTGTTGGTTTTGGCAGTTTTGTAAGGCAAAATGCTTAGCAGTAATGAATAGTTACGTGATGTGGTGCTGGTAGTAGTTGTTTCACGGCACGACACTCCTGTGGGCGAAGCTTATCCCTCCGCACTGCGGCAGTTCAGAGTGTCTGTTGCCTGGCTGGTTGGTGCCGGCAGCGTGCAGCTGCCTCCGACAGAGCCTTAGACGCTGGAAGCGTGTGGTGTAGCAGGGAACGTTTGGTCGCGGACCGCGACTTCTGGGATTTTCGGAGCTTCCAGCTTCCGGTGCATTACACCTGCGTTCCACCTGATGTATCTCGATCACCTGATGCGTTTCTCCGCCTTTAATGGGTGGCAGTTTCCTCAGATGTTTAGATTTTCATTAGTGCAGTCTCTATTTATCCCCCTCGGGGACTCCCCATTGGTCAAAAATTTCTGTTCAGACATTATTGATAACAGCTGATCGGTTTCTCATTAAAATATCTGATTTAACCAGTTTATAGTTGTGCCTTTCTGTAGAGCTTTGGTTTTATGGTACACCTATATATGCACTATGTGTTGTATACATAAGTAAACATATATAATTAATATACAAAAAAATTGATAAAAAGTTATAAAAATGATACTTGATCTAGTAGCCACATTGAGGTGTCATAAATCTGGCAATAGACACCTAGTCCACATACCTATATCTTAATTAACCCTTATATGGTTTGAACCACCAGTGGTAATTAGTTCTAATTATTTTTTTAAATATTTTTAAATTCTTATTTTAGGACCCTAATGATTAGGGGATATATACAACCTATGTTTTCCTTAATATATAAAACAAGAAGCATAGGGGAGTGAAGTCAGATAGAGAATACAGACACATATGAATAGATGCAAATGAGGATAACAATATAATATAATCCAAAAGATGAATACATATAAGGAGATCTCTATAATTGATATACTCTCTACATATATAAATCAGCTTGGGAATGGACCATATACATATAATAAGAACTTATTCATGTATATGCTTAGTGTAAACTCTCCACTTTTTTGTGAGAAGACGAATTATTCAATCTTAGTTTATGTATTATAATAAAGGATACACCAATTACTAGATAAAGGGGATACAGACCATAGGATTAACGTCCAGTAATATTTCCGATGTCCGACTAAAAGCACTTGAACAGATCAAGATAACGGAAAGAGGAGGCGATAGATTCAATGCTTTATGCAGAAAAGAGGCCTTCTGGATTTTCCGTCTAAAGACTCTGGAGCCCTTGGGCCTAAATGAGAACATAGAACTTAATAATATCTAATGTTGTTATATGCATATGTTCCCTCAAGGAGGTACTTCTGTTATAAATGTGCCCCTCAGACTATTGCTCCCGAATGTCCCGATGTGTATATGTATATGTCCCTGTAAGTGAATACTTGAATCATATGAGTCTTTCAGTCACATATAAGTAGTGACGTTAATCCTATGGTCTGTATCCCCTATATCTAGTAATTGGTGTATCCTTTATTATAATACATAAACTAAGATTGAATAATTCGTCTTCTCACAAAAAAGTGGAGAGTTTCCACTAAGCATATACATGAATAAGTTCTTATTATATGTATATGGTCCCTTCCCAAGCTGATTCATATATGTAGGGAGTATATCAAGTATAGAGATCTCCTTATATGTATTCATCTTTTGGATTATATTATATTGTTATCCTCATATGCATCTATTCATATGTGTCTGTATTCTCTATCTCACTTCACTCCCCTATGCTTCTTGTTTTATATATTAAGGGAAACATAGGTTGTATATATCCCCTAATCATTAGGGTCCTAAAATAAGAATTTTAAAAATATTTTAAAAAATAATTAGAACTAATTACCACTGGTGGTTCAAACCATATAAGGGTTAATTAAGATATAGGTATGTGGACTAGATGTCTATTGCCGGATTTATGACATCTCAATGTGGCTACAAGATCAAGTATCATTTTTATAACTTTTTATCAATTTTTTTTGTATATTAATTATATATATGCATATATAGGTGTACCATAAAACCAAAGCTCTACAGAAAGGCACAACTATAAACTGGTTAAATCAGATATTTTAATGAGAAACCAATCAGCTGTTATCAATAATGTCTAAACAGAATTTTGTGACCAATGGGGAGTCCCAGAGGGGGATAAATAGAGACTGCACTAATGAAAATCTAAACCTCTGAGGAAACCGCCACCCATTAAAGGCGGAGAAACGCCTCAGGTGATCGAGATACAGCAGGTGGAATGCACCGGAAGCCGGAAGCTCCGAAAAACCCGGAAGTCGCGGTCCGCGACCAAACGTTCCCTGCTACACCACACGCTTCCAGCGTCTAAGGCACTGTCGGAGGCAGCTGCACGCTGCCGGCACCAACCAGCCAGGCAACAGACACTCTGAGCCGCCGCAATGCAGAGGGATAACCTTCGCCCATGGGAGTGTCGTGCCGTGGAACAACAACTACCAGCACCACATCACGTAATTATTAATTACTGCTAAGCATTTTGCCTTACAAAACTGCCAAAACCAACAAACTTTTCTACCATTAGTAGTGCGGGACTGTGACTTTTCAAATGCGGCACTTGTTATGCTTATTTAACAACAACTAATATTGATATTAATAAGTCCCTTGGAGGGAGATAACAGCTTTACTAACCAGTAGATCTGTATGAAAAGATTGTGCTGTGCCTAACGGACTATTACATCGGTGTGCATGCCTTCTACTAACATCAAAGCCTAATTGGCGAGAGCTTATATTGTACAATTTATCTATTTTTCTTCGGTCTTGACTGTTTTATCATGATGGTTTGATTATGTTTAAATGTATTGTTTTTAACAGCTAAATAAAGGTATTTTTTTATTAAACCAGCAGCCTTTGAATAAACTAGATGTTCATGATTACACCCACTAGTGCGCTCACATTAGATATTTAATTTTCTGCTTCGTGCCTGGAGAACATGATTACCATTCTAAATGCCAGTGCAGGGTATACCAGCCAGCGCACCTTTAAAAAATATATTCTAAATTAAGATTAACAACAAAATACAAACATTCATTTACATGGCATGGGTTATATAAGTAACACTCATTTATATGCATATATAAAAATAGATTTGATGCTTACTCTGAATGTTTTGAATAGAAGGGTTGGAGGGAGGGAAGGGATTTACTGGAAAGCATATATTGTGTGAAAGCGTTTATTTAGAGTGTCTCAGCTACCTTAATGTGATTGTGGAGGTGTTGCTGCATTTAGAGTAAGAGTTATTGTTAATGGAGTACACTGCTCTGCATGCTCCATAGTAGTTCCTATAGGAAGCTTCATTACCTAAGCAAATAGCCTCCATCTTGTGTCTGTGTGTAGAGTGACACCGGAAACAGCCTAGCAGTTAATATCCACAAGTATACTGTATATCAACAAATAAATTGTAGATTGAGAGTCCACTGATGGCTGGCAGAAGGTGAGCCATGTCCAATATGACTGGTTATATACACTTGGCTAATTTTGCTGTCCTATGTTCAGATAGTCGCCGCCTCTAGGGGGAATGTATATTCGCCGTACAAGTGTGCAATCCCATGTGTAAAGCTGCTAAAATCCACTTTGTGCAGTCTCTGCGCAGCCCAGGACTTACTCCTATAGTGCGATCACAACAGGCTGATCGAGGTCAGAGCTGACGTCAGACACTCTCCCTGAAAATGCTTGGGTATGCCTGCATTTTTCCGGACGCTCCCAATAAATGGTAAGTTACCACCCATAAACGGCTTCCTACTGTCAATCACCTTGCAAACGCCTGTGTGATCGGATTTTTTGCACTATTCCGTCGCTGACCGGCAATGCCCTTTGTTGCTGTCCGACGCGTGCGCGCTTTGCGGTGCATACTCATGCACGCAGTCAGTAAATGATCGCCCGCTGTGCAGGTATGAATCACCCCCATTGTCTATAGGTATGAGGGGTGTCCATAAGTTTCCAGATGCACAAAAAGTATTTTATTTAAAAACAACGTGAACTTTACACTCTTTCAAAGTATTCACCAGCAGGGCCGGCCCTAACCAATATGATGCCCTAGGCAAGATTTTGGCTGGTGCCCCCTAGCACAACCACTGGTTGCACCTCTTTCCCAGCACCATCACCCCTCACCCATAGCAGTCCTTATTTTGGTGTTTGTACCCCCTATATTTTAAATAGGAACAGTTCGCACATTTGGCGCACAGCCCAAAAAGGGTGTGTTTTTGCTGGCAAGGGGCATGGCCACACAATAGTAACCCCAATTCCAATTTACGCCACACAGTACTGCAACTTTATTCACATTTGATCATGCGATAGTGTCCATAATTCATATTACATCCCACAGTAGTATTACTTTACCTTATAAACATTACTCCTCACAGTAGAGCCCCTTATTCACATAACATCACATTGAATTGCTCCTTATTCACATTACACCACACCCTATTGCTCTTTATTCATATTAGATGACACAGTAGTGCCCTTTCTATATGCAACACCACATAGTAGAGCACCCTATACACATAATGCCACACATTAGTAATGCATTTATACACATAATTCCACACAGTAATGCCCCTTACACATTATTAATGTCCTTATAAACATAATGTGCCTTACACATTATGACAACCTTTATTAATGCCCTTTTACACATAATGACACATAGTGCCCCCTACACATTTGCTGCACATTATTAGTGCCCCTATACACATAATGACACACATACAGTAGTACCCTGTTACACATATGCCACACATTATTAATGCCCTTATACACATAATGACACATATAGTGCCCCTTACACATGTGTTGCACATTATTAATGCATTTTTACATGTCACACATAATGCTCCTTACACATATTCTGAACACTACTGCACAACCAACCCACTCACATGCACACAGCACTCACACTTCCACTAACACTGTGACCTCTGCCTCTGCTTGGATACAGATGTGTCCTCATAAATCTTGCCTCAATGCTAACGTCGGGCACCTTTTTTTTATGAAAATGGATCTTATTTGCATTGCTATGTGGCTAGGATGCACAAGCAGATTCTGCTGATTAAAATGGTATGCAGCATGCCTATACACTGTGTGAGACTGTGGCTGTATCTGCATATGAAATGCTATACAGAATATAGGCATGCCGCATATCATTTTAATCAGCAGAAGCTGCAGATGCCCCTAGGCATATCAAATGCCCTAGGCAATTGCCTAGTTTGCCTATAGCTATGGCCGGCTCTGTTCACCAGAGAAGTTTATGCAAAGTTGCATGCGCTCAAACCACTTGGTGAAGCAGCTGGACCAGTTCAAGGCAGGTACTGTATGTCTTCTACATGCTGGATGAAGGTCTCCACTACAGTTTCCGGTGACTCATAACAATTCCCACACATCATGTGCTTGATTTGTGGGAACTCGAAGGAGTTGCAGGGGTCCAGGTCTGGACTGTATGGTGAATGAACAAGCTACTGGATGTGTTCATGGCACTGGCGTTTCTATAATGGGTGCAGTGTGTGCGGTGCACATGGGCCCCTGATTCCAGAGGGGGCCACCACCGCACACACTGCACCCATTTTTAAAATACTCACCCCTCCGAAGTCCAGCGCCGGCATCCGCAGCGCTATTAGAACTCTGTGAAAATGGCTCTGCGGCCATTTTCATGGAGTTCTGCGCATGCACAGTAGAGAAATCTCAGGGAAAATTGCCGCCGCAGCATTTTCCCGGAGATCTGCGCATGCGCAGTAGAGTCTGAGCCCTCTAGTGCTCAGACTCTACAGCGCTCCGGGCAGAGAGGAGGGGACCCGAACGGAGGAGGCTGAACACAGGCCTCCTCCTCTCTTAAAATGCCCCTGGTTCATGGGCTAAAAACTCCATCACTTCCTGGACTTGTGGGCAGGTGCATTTCCATAACAAAGAAAGGTCATGTTAAGCGAGCGTTCTTGGATAACACTTGGAGATGGCTTTCAGCACTTATGGCAGGTATTGGTTGGCATACCAGTGCCCACAGCCGGTGCACTGCTACTCGAGTGGGATGGTAGCTACATGACCACAAAAACAGCCACCATCTGCTTTGCCATGCTGCACTGACATTGGAACTTCAGTGGCAGCACACCTCCAACTGGGGTCCACTGGGCCAACTGTTGTTTGCTCCTAGGCTCGAAACTGCAGATCCAGGATACATCACCACTGATGATCTCCCAGAGTTTGAGCGACTGCCATCAAAGCTGGCCAGCATGTTGCGGCACCAAGTCACCCAAGCCTCCTTCTGCTCTTGAGTCAGCTGATGGGGCACCCAGCATGCAGAAACCTTGATCAGGCCAAGCTTTTCATAGAGTATCAATTGGAAGGATTCTGATGAGATACCTATCTCTATCTCCACCTGGGCTACGGTCACCCTAGTATCCAACTCAACTATGACCTGCATGGCAGCAACATTATCCTTAGTGATGGTGGACACAGGTCGGCCACAGCATTCCTCATCTTCCAGGAACCGTCGCCCATGTCAAGATTCTGCAACCCAAACACAGTGGTTTGGGATGGTGCTTCCTCCCCAAAAGCAGCTCACTGTCGGTCACAAATCTCCTGCTGTCGCAGACCATTCTTGTAGTCTTAGAAGATCATGGCTCTCCAATGGCCTCTATTAAGCTCCATAACGAGTTTGTGATGGAAGTGAACATGCTGACTTCTTCAGTGTACATTGCTGTTTATATACTGTATGGGTCTGTGCCTTGATATTTCACAAGAACTTTAGTCAGGGATTACAGTTCACAACCAGATTGTGTCTATTATATATAAATTACATAGTGAAAGTAATGTGTATAGAAACAAGCAAGACTTACAGATTTAACAGCTCAGACGCAAAATTAAATAGCTCAAATTCGAGAGCAGCAACTGTAAATGGGGCCTGATTCAGATGTGGTTGGAGGTGCTATTGCTGCTGCTTACATGGAAGCAGCCGCAATAGCTGTAATATGTTAATGCAGCAGGAGGTGTCTGATATAGTAGACTACTGCATATTGCATTAGTAATCTGTGCTGCATCCTAGGATGCAACATCGATCACCTGCGACATCATCGGCTGGCCCCGTGACCCATGGTGTCATGCAAGCTGGCTGCTGCAGATGCAACAAAGAAGCCATGAAATCTCTTTCTTCTGACGGAGATCCAGGCCTTGTCACGCCCCCAAAACTCCTCTATCTATGCTCCCTTCCCACTTTCAAATGGCAGCAGACTGTCAATTACTGACAGTTTGCAGCTGATTTGCATCTGATGTCACAACCCTGTACTTCACATGTTCATACCTCCCAACATTTAAAAATATGGATGCAGGACAGCAGTGCATGCGCACGTGACCGAAAATGGGCATGGCCTATATGAAAGGGGGCATGGCCTCACCCCCCTTTTCCATCACAAAGGGGGCATGCTCAGCGCTCTGAGAGCTGCTGGCATGCCCCCAGTCCCTCTGTCTCCATTGAATAGACGCTGTGAACATCACTAAGCAAAATCTTCCTCTAATGTGCAAAACCATGTGCACTGCAGGGGTGACAGATATAATATATGCAGAGAGCGTTAGATTTGGGTGGGGTGTGTTCAAACTGAAATCTAAATTGCAGTGTATAAATAAAGCAGCAAATATTTACCCTGCACAGAAACAATATAACCCATCTTCCGCAGGGGTGTATCTAGGGATCCGGGCGCCCCTGGCAAAGTAAAGGACTGGCGCCCCCCATATTTGAAATAGGGAAGGTGCATGTGCAAAAAAGGGACATGATCTTGTGGGAAAGGGGCATGACCATACAATAGTTCCCACAATTCAAATTATGCTACACAGTAGTAACCCTTATACACATCATGCCCACACAACAGTTCCCTTTACACATTATGCCCACACAGTAATTCTTATAACACTGAGGAGACATCAGCAGTGCCTGGCCTGGCAATGCCACCCAAGGCCAGGTAGTATAATCAAATAGTAGTGCAAAGAAGTGCAGTGCAGCGCTCTACCCAGTGGTGCAAGTAGAAAAAAATTCTTAGTGGTACTGTGTGCGCGCACCGAAGTAGTGCACACGCCAAAAATGGGTGTGGTCACATGCCACATGGCCAATGAAAATGGGGGAGTGATACACATATGACCCCAATAGTGCAGTGCCAGATACAAATATGCCCCAATAGTGCCAGATATACATATGCCACCCACAGTGCCAGATATGCCCCCACAGTGCTAGATATGCCCCACAGTGCCAGAAACATATATGCCCCACAGTGCCAGATATGCCCCTACAGTCATAGTCCCCATCCCCCTCCCAGCGCATAGCTGTAGTCTGCCCTTTGCACATAGTAGTAATCTCCCCCATTCCCAGCGCATACTTAGCCTCCCCACACAGCACATAGCCCTAGTCCCCACCCCACAACATCCCAGCAGATAGCCGTAGTGTCTAGCAATACCTGCTGTGCCGAGCTGCCTGGGATGGAAGGCGGAGGATCGCTCAGCAGGCAGAAGCTGGCGCCAGTGTCTGGTACCGCACCAAATTCCGTGAAAAAAACTGAAAATAAACTACAGCTCCCAGCAGCCATTGCCGTCGCGAGCTCCCAGGCAATGCACAGGCAGCTCGGCACAGCAGGGATTGCCAGACACTACGGCTACAGGGATTCCACCAATGAGCTGAGGGTAGCACCATCGGGCGGTGCCCCCTGCTCAGCTGGTGCCCCTGGTGAGTGCCATCCTGGCTAATGGATAGATACGCCCCTGTTCTCACTGCACGTTATATCTGCCCCCCACTGCAGTGCACATGGTTTTGCCCATTAGTGTAAGATTTTTCTTTTGCAATCAACCTTGACCCATTATCCACTATGATTGCAGCAAGTATGGTTGTGATGAAATATGACAGTGGTGTGTATTTATTTTAGATTTGATTTGTGTGTAAAGGTGCATAGACACTTGGCGAGAAAATGAACAACGTCGCTCATTTTCAGCCTTCCTGTGCGACGTCGCTCACTTTCTCGGCAAGTGTGTATACCAGCGACAACGAGCAATGCACGGCCCCGTGGGTAGTTAACGACCCTCGCTGTCAACCGTGTATGCAGCTCAATTTGGACTGTTGTCCAAGAGCTGCATTCACGGCCTGGCCGCGGCGTGACGTCACCGAGCGATATGGTAGTAATATCGCTCAGTGTATACGGCCTGGCCTGGTAAGGGAAACACTAGGTGACATCGCTCATAGACCACGTCGCCTAGTGTGTACCCACCTTAAGGTATTAGGAATATCATGGGGCACTCCATGTTTTCATAATATAAATACTCAGTTTCCACATTCATTTGCATTAATAAATGAGAAATGCAGTTGCTCTGGCTGCTTTCTCTCTCCATTCCCACTAACTGGATAAATTGAATTGAGTTGTTAATAATTAAAGTCTCCAGATATACATTTTCTTACCTGGTCCAATTTAATTTCTTATTAACAACCTGTTCGAAGCTAAAGCTGTAGTTTTTAACATCCTTTGCTAGCTATATTCCTGTCACAGTTAAGAGTTTTGACTATATTGCAATTGAAATTGAAATGTAAAATGTAATATTCAGAGGCTTTGTTTGTGATTGTGAAAAAAAAACAGTAACAACAAACAAATGAATATTCTATTAGTATCCTATGTAAAGCTGGGCTGCCATGGGAACAGAGTTATGCTCCAGTCAAAAATGAAATGACTAAATAGCTTTAATCACCATTTTCAAATCACAATATTATAGATGATGAGTTCTATCATTTAAATAAAGTATGTGGTATTTCTATATTCCATTACAACATAATCCTTAAATTTCAAATTCTGATTTGCTTAAAACACCTGTCCGCATTGTCATGAATATGCATCAGAAAGCATCTTCAACTCAAGGGGGAAATAAACTTTCCACCTTATGAAATTTTCAATTAAAAAATAAATCGACATTCGCGGACGTGAGTGCAGGCAGGCGAAGAGAACCATTTTTCAAAAGATCATTGTTGCTTTTCTTTTATATTGCTATATTAAACTGATAAAAGTTATTAGGCAGATCGTAAGTCAGTTCTTGAATTGACTTCATAATTTGAGTTGTAATGGCCTTTTTAAGACTAAGTTAAAGGCATCAGCTGTATGGTAAACACTGCTTGTAGGACACTGTAATCTAATCACGCTCAGTTGATGCATTCCTGCGGCAGGGAGACTGATGGAGAATTTCAATGTGCTTCTGGCATGGTTGCTTAAAACCCAGTCCCCTCAGGAGGATACTTACTGTACAAACGTGCAGCAAGTGGTTGAGGTAACAATACACTTAGAATGATAAATAGCCTAGACAGTGATACAAGTGAGTAATAATGACTATTACTTGTTAGAAACCTCTCACAGTCCATTGAGACCTGCTGTCTAGTACAAAGGACTTTCAGCACCATAGAGACCATTCATTTTGTGAATATACCCACATTAAAAAGTTTTTTATGCCTATGTCTCAGGGAATCAAAAGATAAATATGTCAAAGCTTTGGCCAAGGAACAATAGCTGTTTAGATTCTCATACTGTATGTATGTTATTTTATTATTAAAGCAAATGTAGGGTTTCCTTTTCTTTCTATGTTTTGCCAAAGGCAAACTTATTTTGCTAGCTACAGTACTTATGTGTTCAGCATCCTTCCATTTGTAAATGGATTTCAAAAAGGCATATTATATGTAGCCAAATCATTAAGAGTAAAGCATGTACAACATTGCTTCTTGAAGATTATTAATAATCAAAGTACATCTACAGTAGTTTTGTTTTTCTGCAAGGATGCAGGAATATACTGTATAACCATGTATGATGTGGCCTATTCTACTGTATATTATTGATTGATGTTTATATAGAGATATGTACATGTCTTAGGGGGGAATAGGGAGAACATGTATCAATTTGCAAGCACCCTTACTGCATAATCCAGCCAGAACTTTTCTTCAAGGTCTAGCTGAGAGCTTCTCTCTTCTATGACCTCTCTACATTATTCCTTATGAATTATCCTGCTTTCCCTGCCGCTGTTTGTGCAAGAACAAGACTTTCTGTACTATAATTACTGCTTCACTGCATTATATTCTTCCAGGCTTGTAACAGAATTACAATCAGATAAATATGGCATTCTTAAAAGTATGTGTCTTATCTACACCAAGTTTTCGATTAATTTAAAAATGCTAATAGCCTACACCAACCAGTCCCTTAATTGATTTCAGGCCAGAAGGAGCTGCAATGTTATAGCCTCTCTTTTTTTAATCAAGAGATGAGTAATAGCTTCCCTAGTTTCTTTCTTCTTTTTCTTGCATATATGCTTAAACTGAAACATGGAATAGCGTTTGGCAGAAGAAGCGGCTGCATTGGTATAGGTTGTAGATACACATTAATTGCTGTTCCTCCGCCTTTGGTGCATTATCTAGATATCTAGATTATAGCTATATACTCTGGGGACTACACAGCAATTCACAAAAAGGTTATTATAAAAATGACTGAAGTGGGTTAGAAAAGTTTACATTTCACATGAAAGTTGTCCCGGCTCTACTGGTATTCTGGTAACAGACTCACTGGCATACTGTAGTTTGTGTAACAATTTGAATGAGAGAAATTAAAAGAGCACGGTTATTAAATTAATGCGTGAGAGTCACATTACATTATTTTTGCATATTGATACATTGTGATCCCACACTTGGGTAACATAGGGCCCATTCATCTCCGCAGTGACCAAAATTACCATTCATAAACAGTACCTAAGGCATCTATTCTTTTTTGCCATCTGCACACATGCAGCGGCAGCAGTGCATGTGCGTGGGCGATAATGATGCAATTATATCCCAGAAGTATGAGTTTGCATTATGATTGACAGGTGACGAGCGTCTAGAGGCAGTGAAGCGTCATTGAGGGGGGGAGCAGGAAACGGGGACAGCTAATGACGTCGCTGCATTTCCTGCGTAGGCAGGGATCAACATTTATTTGAGGTTTCCGCGATGTAATTGCAATTGAAAACACATGTTGGGTGGACTTTCCCTGTGCTGGGCGACCCCCAGCATTTAAGTAGTATGATCGCAGTTTTTGCTAATTTAGCTAAAACTGCGATCAACTCTGAATAACCCCTAAAGTCACTTACCACTTACCAACCTTTGGAGAGCCACACAATAAAAGGGTTAAGGAAATTTGTGCAATAAAACTAAAAATGCAGCTTTGATCGGTGTATAGAAGTACACATCCCAGTGTACCAAAGGATAGAAGGATAAAAACTAATTATATACACAGAAATAAAGCACTCTTACAATAACCACATTCACCTGAACACCAAATTTTAGTGAATAAGTATGGTAAAAACAATAATCACCAATTATGCTTCAAAGCACAACATACAGGTTTATAGTAACTCACATAAATTTTAATCCAATTTCATATCCAAAGTGGAATCTAGAAGAAACAGTGCCCCGCTCACTCATAAATGAGCCAATTAGTTCATAAGGGGACACAAAAGAAAAAAGAACAAATAGTGCAAATTATCCTTTTTCAGTTTAATTGTTGCACTTATAAAGGTAGACCTATAAAAGCGCACAAAACATTTCCTCAAACTGTATATGCAACTGGTCGCAGGTGGCCCCGATGGTCCCTATGGAACAATGTACAGGCTGGATCACTGCTCACTCTTGTCTCTAGATGGATATTTGCATCCCTCCTGACTGGTCTGAGCTGCAATGCCTTCATTTGCAGCGATACTGGCTACTGGTGCCAAAATGTTCAATATGAAGCACTGAAACCTGCCATATAGTATACAGGGATTATGTAATTCTTTGGTTCTTCTGCCTCTGCCTTATTATGTGACTTTCACCCCACCACTTCACACCATGAAACTTTACCTCATCTTTGTCTCTCTCTGGATCAACAACCTATTCATTGTACTGACTTTTTTCACTATAAGACCAAACGACCCAAATCCTCTAAGAGTGTGCCACCCATAAGCTTATTCAAAACCTTATCCGTGGTTCCAAACTCCCACCATCCCTCACTCCTCTTTCCCGGGCTAGGATGAGTTATCTTTCTGCGACTCTAAGTGGCCCTTCCCTTTCTGCTGCATCTGATGGTGTTATGTTTGATGATCCCTTTTATAATTCATAAGATGTTGCAGCTTCTGGAAAATGTTAAAAATACTGAGGTTAACTAAAGATCCTCCATTAGAGAATCGAAACATGATGTCCTGGAGTTTAGTGGCCATACAGACCACTTGGAGAAACAGATGGGAGAAGTGGTCTCTTTGCATAGCGATCACATAAACCTATGCAAGCTGAATGGCGTATCCTCCAGGACAAGAAACAAGAAAATTAGGGGCATCACTGAATCTGTACTTTCACAGGATCTAAAGGACTATGGATCTCAAGGACCCTAAGGTTGCTCAAAATGCCCATCACAATTATGATGCTGGAGCCTTTGCAACTGCACTCATAGACACAATAGATAATCTAAGTCAGTGCGTGTGACTCTGATGCCTATGCAATACAAACAAAAAGCTCAAATCCCCAAATACCTTCGAGTCAGGCTGTATGATAAAGCAGTTTTCTTGAAATTATTTCCTGATGTCGCTGACTCTCAACTACATCTATATCATGTTCATAACCTTCATACCACATACCCTCAAGGGAATGTGGTATAAATAAATGCTTTGTTTTGGGTCACTCTCTATATCATAGATACTATATCCCTAGATATTCTTGGGGTGTAGTTAATTTACAACAAGATGTCCTTTAATGGGACAAATGGTGTAAATACCACAAATGCAGGTGGTGCCACTGCTAATACAGCTCATGTTTTGGGGCCTGAGAACTCCAGTCCCATATCCATGTGCAGATCCCCACATGCTCAGAAGAGTACAGCAGTAGCCCGTCATCACCTGTCTCCAGGGGCTGTTTGGCAACATTCAGCTTAGGGGCACACATAAGCATGTGACCAAAGCAAAATGTGACCACAAAATGGCATTTTTATAGTTAAAGAAGTCTTACACTATATTTAATATTATTGACTAAGCAAAGAAATATACAAATTTAAAACTACCTATACACCAACAATTAGAAAGCATAATAATGAATTCCTTATGTTGTTTAAAAAAAAAGATCACTCAAATTGTTGTCATTTATTATAATAGTAACAAAATCAGACAACTGATCTGACCGGAGTGTTTAAAATCAGCCCACTAATCTGTCCAACATCCCACCTCCCTAAAATGTCATAACCCAAATCTGGCCACACCCTATTATTCAACCATTAAAAATTATACCCCATATCTGTTCTTCCTTATTAAACAGCATAGCCCAAATCTGACGCCCCCCCATTAAAAATCATACACCAGATTTGACCATCCAATGGCTCACACACACACACACACACACACACACACACACACACACACACACACACACACACACACACACACACACACTAACACACCTAAGTAATAATCATACCCAAACTCTATCTCCCTCATTAAAACAATACAACAAATCTGAAACCTTTCCTTAATTGAAAAAAATCATACCCTAGATCTGCCTCCTCTCCCTCAATATAAAATTATATCCTAGATCTGAAATCCCCATCTCAGTAAAAATTAGACCCCTAGATCTGACCTCCTCCGTCACTGAGAATCATACCTTAAGCTGCATCCCACGAGGGTCCAATGGAGGCTAAAAAACACAAAACAACCTCCAAAAAAAAACTAGATTTGAGAAAAAATAAAAACACTGTAAGGGCATAAAAGAACTTCCGCCCTCACCTGACGTCACATCCGCTCCAGTCAGCGAAGAGAATATAGATTTAACCCTGCCTTTGGTTCCACGCTATATCTCCTTACAGCATCAGCACTCTGATTGATGGATTTCTTCAGCCATCCACCAATCAGTATTTTGAGACATGCCACCACTGTAATTGATGGATGGCCAGAGCCATTCATCAATTAGCATCAAGTAGCCAAATGGTGGCCAGGAAATAGGCAGGAGATGCTGCCCAGCCACTCTGATTGTAGTTATAGCACAATCTGCCGGGAAGCGTCCTTTGCCTGTCTCCCATCTGTCAGGCATATGCCAATATTGTACTAGCCAAGAGGACAGATGCCACCCTTCCCTCTGGCACATCCCAGCCTTGCCTAGCATGCTCTTAAAATATTATGTTGGCATTTTCTGCCCTGAATTGCATAATTCTGGTTTAAGGTTATTCATTTTGTAGGCATATCCTATAAACTTACCTATAAACATATCCTGTAAGGGGTTGCCAGCAATTAGTATGCCAGCGGTCAGAATACCAACCACAGCATTGTGACTGCCATAAGCCTGACAATGTTGCTGAATTAATCTAACCCTACACCTTCCTCTAACGCTAACCCCCCCCCCCCCACAGCCTAACCTTCAACCTGCAGCCTAACCCTAATCCTTACCCCCGCAGCCTAACCCTAACCCTCTCTGGCATACTTACATTGGTAATTATGGCTGTCAGGATTCCGGTATCGGCAGTCTGGCAGGTGTTGGGTTTCCTGCGCAGGTCTCTTGATAGCCGGCATCTCATATGTTAGGATGCCAACTACATCCCCAGATAAGCTTGTTCTTCAACACATGGGCACAGGGCTGGCGACAGGGGGGTCAAGGGGGACACCTGTACTGGGCCCCAAGACTAAGAGGAGCCCCAAGGATACACCACTTAGTAGCTGGCAGTGATGTAAGCCATCAAATAGGGTAACGAGCTGTAGGCGAAGTTACAGGAGCCTCTCACACACAGTGACTGTGTGGCGCAAGTGTGCACCCACTCTTCTGGGTCCAACTCAGTTATGTGACATGGCAGCTCCCCTGGCCAGGATTCCCGTGCCCTGCGCCGGCCTCTTCTGGTTGGGTATGAGGGCTGCATGGTATCTGCTGTGCAGTGTTCGTAGGTACTGGGGAGTGCAGCGCAGGTGAGCCTTTCCCATTTTAAGAGTGGCTTATATATAATCTGTGGGGGCCCCTAATATAACACTGTACTGGGCCCCAAGATTTCTGTTGCCGGCCCTGCATGGGCATATATCTCACCTGCTGCCGTGATTGACAAGTCTGCTTTTAAAAGGTTCTACAATCCAGAGAAAAACTCATAGAATTAATGCATTTAAAATAGTAGGTCTTTATGAAGGGCACTAGGCTTTACTAGGTTGCAGGTAAATGTAGGTACAGTAGGCATGCTGTATAAACTTGTTAACTCACATCACAGGCAAGAAAAGTCAAACTGGTAGAGTGTGACTTCTGCACATGTAGTTTATGAACTGAACATAGCTGATGCTGTATTTCAAAATCTAATATAGAACCTATAATTGTAAAGCAAAATGAAGCTCTAAAAATAACACTTCTTTACCAGTATAGTTCTGTAGTCTAATTACTCACCATGATAAAGTATTTATTTGCCAGTTATGTAATCGGTTCTAAAAAAAAAAGTGGAGTTTTGCAGTCTGATCTGTATCACATCAGAGGGGTGATTCATATGTGGATGAAATGAGCATAGCTGCGGCTTACAAGGAAGAAGCAGCTACAGTATGCTTATGTATGCTAATGCAGCATCGGCTCACTGTATGGGATAGATTTACTAAAGTGCATGTTTTTAGAAGTAGAGATGTTGCCTATAGCACACAGTATATCATATTCTAGATATTATCTTCTAGAAAGTGCTAGATAAATGATAATTAGAATCTGATTGGTTGCTATGGGCAACATCTCCATTTCCCAAAACCTGCACCTTAGTAAATATACCCCTGCGACACCATTGGTTGGCTGAGTAACCTATGAGGTTATGCAGACCGCCCGCCACAGCTCCATTGCTGAGGAAGACAGTCAGAAGACAGAAGACAGAGACCCTGGCCTTGGCACTCCCACAAAACAGAGGTAAAAGACCTCCAGTTTGTGAAACCAAGACCATCACCGCACCCAAATGGCTACAAACAGTCATCACCTGATGTCTGTGTGATACCCTACTACAGAAGTGCGTCAGGACCCCTTGTGGGGTAACCACATCCCTTATTTGGATTCTGTGCTCCTAGTGCTAAGGCAAAAACTGTGGCTGCAGGAGGTAATTTTTCACCTTACTGGATAATATGAGCTGCAGCAGGAGAAGGAGCCCAGACTTAGCAACTGGCTGACCTGTGACCTTTTAGGGGGGGGGGCTACTGAGCAGGAGCTGAGCCCTGAGGAGAGGGAGCTCTGTGAGGTACCAGGGGAAGCCATACCACCTGTGGAGGGTATCCGGTGTCTTGGTCGACAAGACTTAGGTCGACAGTGTCTAGGTCAATCACAATTGGTCGACAGTAACTAAATCAACAGGGTTTCTAGGTCGACAGGTCAAAAGGTCGACATGAGTGGACTACGATTGGGAATGGTAACCTGTGCCGAATGCAGCGAGGCACCTTGCCCAAAGATTGGCAAGTGAAACGAGCCATGTGAGGGGACTCGGTGCACTAATTGGGGTTCCCGGTCACTGTACGGCGAAAACAACACAAAAAAAGATGGAAAAAAACTCATGTCGACATTTTGACCTGTCGACATAGACCATGTTGACCTAGAGACCCTGTAGACCTAGAATCCCTGTCGACCTAGTTACTGTCGACCAATAGTGGTCGACCTAGACACTGTCGACCTTCAATACCACACCCCTGTGTAGAGACTGAGCTGAATGGCGCATGGTGCCCAGGAGACAGCTTAGGTGGCGATTGATGAACAACTGGGCCGCAAGGAGATCCCAGAGTTTTGGAGCAGCCAGAGTTGCTGCTGGTGACACTATGGGGAAGATCGGTGTGTGATGGAGGCAGGCTGAGCCAAATGACTAGAGGGGCTCGTAAGGGCAAAACAAGCAGCTTTTACCTCACAGCTAGCACTCAGCACCTCCTGAGGGACTGCATAACAGTCAGCACTTGTTTCTGTCATAATCAGCACCAGCTACAGAAAGCCAGGAGAAACCCAGTCCCAGCCAGTACCAGCCTTTGTTGCAACCATCACTTGTTTATATTATTCCCACTTCCAACGTTGGTTATTTCAATCAGTCAGACTGGTTACTAAGTGCAGGGGAGAGAATGAGGGAGTAGAGACAGTGAGTGTAGGCACAGTGAGAGGTGACAGCCGGTGCAGTGTAACACACTAGCCCAGTGGTTTTCAATTGTTTTTGGATCACGGCATCCTAGTGTAGAGATGTGCCCTGTATCGCAGGCAGTGCCAGATTAAGGTCCACAAGGGCCTGGAGCTGAAATTGTTGAAGGGCCTATTGTGTGCCACCAGTGCTGTGGTCGTGTGAATAGTGATGTGAGGGCATGTCCTGTGCTGTGGGGGTGTGACCTGTGCTGTGGGGCAGCATCCAGGGGTTTGAAGTCATTCCAGTGGCAAGTGGCCTACAGTATGCATATATGTGCTCCTCTGTCTTTATGTGCCTATGTGTGTATGTACTCCTCTATGTCCATATGTGCCTATGTCTGTATGCAGTGCCGTACCTAGGCATTTTAGCTCTGTCTGCAAGAAACGGCATTGGCGCCCCCCTTATGTAAAAGAGGGGCAGTGCGCGCCGCAGGCGCACGCCAAAAATATAGGGGCGTGGCTTCATGGGGAAGGGGTGTGGCCACGAAATAATATCAATTCATACTACGGTGCACAGTAGTCTCCATTATTCAAATTATGGTGCACAGTAGCGCCACTACACCAGGTAGAGCCCCTTTTGCACATTACGGCAGACAGTCCCCATTTTTACACATTATGGCAGCCAGTCCCCCTTTTTACACATTACGGCATACAGCATCCCCCTTTTTGCACATTATGGCAGACAGCGTCCCCTTTTTACACATTATGGCAGACGGCATCCTCTTTTTACACATTACGGCAGACAGCGTCCATTTTTTACACATTACGGAAGACAGCGTCCCCTTTTTACACATTACAGCAGACAGCATCCCCCTTTTACACATTACGGCAGACATCGTCCCCTCTTTACACATTACGGCAGTCAGCGTCCCCTTTTTACACATTACGGCAGACAGCGCCCCCCTTTTTACACATTACGGCAGGCAGCGTCCATTTTTTACACATTACGGAAGACAGCGTCCCCTTTTTACACATTACAGCAGACAGCATCCCCTTTTTACACATTACGGCAGACATCGTCCCCTTTTTACACATTACGGCCGTCAGCGTCCCCTTTTTACACATTACGGCAGACAGCGCCCCCCTTTTTACACATTACGGCAAACAGCGTCCCCTTTTTACACATTACGGCAGACAGAATAGATAGATAAGACAGAAACAGATAGATAGACAGACAGACAGATACTTAACATCTCTCCCCGCTGGCTCAGGCAGGGAAGAAGGGGGGAGGGGGACTCGGGAGCAGCAGCAGCGCAGTGTAATTGGTGGTGGCACCGCTGCAGCAGTCCCTCTCCTTCCGCATTGGCTGGCCGCTGCTGCTGTGAATGCTGGGATGAGGGAAGCGCATTCCAGAATTCACAGCAGCGCTGACCAGCCAATGCGGAAGGAGAGGGACTGCTGCAGCGGCGCCGCTACCAATTACATAGCGCTGCTGCGGCTCCAGTCCCCCTTTCTCCTCCCCTGCCTCCGGAGCTGCTCCTCTTCTCCTCCAGCGCGGCGCACACAGCACAGGCGGCTTGTAATGAGTCAATGTGACTCATTACAAGCCGCTGACATAGAATGCTGCCCGTTGCCCCCTCAGGGTGACTGACCTGGCACACACGTAGTTACGGCTCTGTCTGTATGTGTTCCTCTATGTCCACATGTGCCTATGTCTGTATGTGCTCCTCTATGTCTATATGTGCCTATGTGTGTATATGCTCCTCTATGCCCATATGTGCCTATATGTGCCTATGTCCATATGTGCTCCTCTATGTCATATGTGTCTTTATCTGTATGTACACTGTTCTCCTCTGTCTGTATGTGCTCCACTATGTCTGTATGTGTTCCGCTACTGTATGTCTGTATGTGCCTATGTCTGTATGTGCTCCGCTATGTCTGTATGTGCCTATGTCTATATGTGCCCCTCTATCAGTTGGGTACAGGATCCCGAAAGTAAGGATGTTGGCGGTCAGAATACTGACACTTTTGGTAAGTAAAGTAACCCTACCCCTTACCCTTTCTCTAACCCTCCCACAGCCTAACCCTCCCCTTATGCAGCTTAACCCTCCCCTCCAACAGCCTAATTCTAACCTCCCCTCCCACAGCTTGACACTAACCTTCACCCTAATACCTAACCCTAACCTCCCCTCTCGCAGCCTAACCCTAACTGCATACTTATATTAAGGAAGAGAGAGAGAGATAAGGGGGTGGTACAGAGAGAGAAGGGGGGAGAGTTCAGAGAGGAGAGAGAAAGGGGAGAGAGAGACAGAAAGAGGAGGGAGATACAGAGAGAGAGAGAGAGAGAGAGAAGGAGGGATATACAGAGAGAGGGGTGGGAGAAAGGTGAGAGGGAGAGAGAAAAGAGAGGAGGGGGAGACAAAGAAAGAAGACGGGGGAGAAATAGAGAGAGAAGGGGGACACAGAGAGAGACAGAGAGAAAGAAGAGGGGCGAGAGAGAGAAGGGAGGAGACAGTGAGAAGGGGGAAGGAGATGAGAGAGGGGGGAGATATAGAGAGATAGAAGGGGAGGAGTCAGAGAGAGAGAGAGAGAGAGAGAGAGTGTAGGGGAGACAGAGAGCGAGAAGGGGGAGACAGAGGGGGAGGAGAGAAAGGGGGGAGAGAGAGAGAGAGGAGAGACAAGGAGGAAGACAGAGAGAGAAGGAGGAGAGGTAAGAGATCGAGGCGGAGAGAGGGAGAGCAGAGAGAGAGAGAGAGGAGAGAAAAAGTGGAGGAGAGAGACAAAGGGGAGACAGTGAGAGACAGAAAGGGGGAGAGAGAGAGAGAGAGAAGGGTGGAGAGAGAGAAAGAAGGGTGGGGGACACACAGAAAGAGAGAAGGCGGGGAGATAAAAGGGAAGCACAGCGATAGAAAGTGGATAAAGAGTGTGATACTGTGCTCGTTATGTGACAGTGGATATCCTTTGCGGGATGTGCTGCTGGGAGCATGGCTGCACAACAACAGTTCACTATGGATAGAATATACAAATAAAAAAGGGTGGTTGCTCCCTGCGCACTTCCTTATACCGGTATACACAGGACAAAAACATACATATACATACAAATACACAACAAGTATCTATTGCACCAAAACGCGCTCAGTGCGTCTTACTCTTGTGTGCTTACTTCCTGAGGTAAGATATATCCATTTATCTGGATTGTAAATACCACGAATCCCTCCTGGGTTTCTAGTATGCAGAGGTCCCGTGTACCAATATGCTCATCCTATATAGACAAAGTCCCATACTGCGCCCAGTAATGGTTGCCAGGCGGATTTGCTGTCGATGTGCATATACCCCTGCGAGTGGTGTTTGAGTAAGGTGTAAACGAAATCCTTACCTCCTCCGGGGTTTGTTTCAAAAGGGCTGGTGTAGTCACCTGTGTACAGTGGTGGATGTCCGTTCCTGAGGATGGATGCAGTGTCTGCCGGCAGACTTCCCTCATAGACCGCTGTGTGTGCCTTCGCGGTACTGTCAGGGGATCAGTTCGATCAGTAATCAGGAAGTAAGCACACAAGAGTAAGACGCACTGAGCACGTTTTGGTGCAAGATACTTGTTGTGTATTTGTATATATATGTATGTTTTTTCCCTGTGTATACCGGTTTTAGGAATTTCGGCCACCCCTTCCCCTTTGTTCAGTTTTTATTGTTAACCTTTTTATAATTACTTATACTAACTATCGCTATGGTGAATAGTAACATCTGCAATCTGCATTGCAATATTGTAAATTAATAAATACCCCCATTTTTTAGTATCACTGGATGTTATTTGTATTATTATTTCCTATAAGGAAGTGCGCAGGGAGCAACCACCCTTTTTTACAGCGAGAGAAAATGGTGGAGGACACAGAAAGAGTAGGGGGTGACAGAGAGAAGGGTGGGAGACAGAGAGAGAGTGACAAGGTGGACAGAGAGAGAAAGAGAGAAGGGTGGGAGACAGAGAGAAGGGGGAGCGAGGGAGAGAGAGAAGGGGGGAGACAAAGAGAGAGAGAGAAGGGGGGAGACAAAGAGAGAGAGAGAAGGGGGGAGAAGGAGAAGTGGGAGACAGAGCAAGAGGAGAGAGATGGGGGGAGACAGTAAAAGGGTTGACTCAGCCATCACCTAAATCCCCCCCCCCACACCTACAGGCGGCATTGTGTACCTCTTCAAACCCCACCCCCTACCAGGACAGGCGGCACTTTGTACCTTCCTCGGCAGCGGGTCTCCGTCATTAGCATCATCAGCAGCAGCGGGTCCTGTCTTAGCTCCGGTAGGCGCGGGTCCCCATCATTTGCATGTGGCGCCAGTAAACCCCTGCAACAGCAGCGTCCTGAGGGGAGGCAGTGAGAGGAAGGGAAGGAACTGTGAGTGGAGGGGAGGAGCTGGACCGCCTCGGCCAGCGCCGCGTCCGGCCTCATTCTCTCTTAGCACTGGATCCGCACAGAGGCGCAGGGAGTGCGCACCACTGCGCTGCACTAGCAAGGTCACGGTGTACAAGTGAACGGTTGGTTGGAGGGGTGAGCGGAGTGAGTGGGCGTGGCTTCCAGCGGCCACTGATGGTGACATTAAAAAAAAAAAAACATGTCTTGTCACTAAAGTTTACTAGCACCGGTTGGGCCTATTTTCATGGGGGGCCTGGAGCTGCAGCTCCACCCGCCCCATTGTTAATCCGGCCCTGATCGCAGGGCACATCAGTGCAGCAGCGGCGGGTGCATCAGTGCAGCAGCGGCAATTCAAACTTGGCGCCATTTTGGCAGCCAATCTGAAGCG
Organism: Pseudophryne corroboree; assembly: GCF_028390025.1. Classification (NCBI taxonomy): domain Eukaryota; kingdom Metazoa; phylum Chordata; class Amphibia; order Anura; family Myobatrachidae; genus Pseudophryne; species Pseudophryne corroboree. The sequence continues at coordinate 345,478,320 of NC_086447.1, forward strand.
CCAGGACGGGCCAGCGGCAGAAGAAAGCGGCTGAGGAACCGGAGAGGCCACTAGGGCAGGAGTGCAAAAGAGCTAACAAAGCTCCCCCCTGGTGCCTCTCCCAACGGACAGGTAGGCCCTTGGTGAGGGCACCTGTCACCAACCATTCCTCCCTAAACCACCAGGGATCTGGCATTAGGCCCATGGGCACAGTCAGGCCACAGGCAGGCACTAGGCCCGTGGGTAACATCAGGCATTAGGCCTGTGGTGGCATTAGAGGGCATTAGGCACCAGTTCATTTACATCCCTTTGGGATATAAGGTGACCCTAGAGGCCCAGGTCACCCAACGGGTCCCAAGTTAGGCGGGCACTAGGCCCGAGGGTAGAGCCAGGCCTCGGGCCTGTGGCTAAATAGGGGCCACTAGGCCCTGCAAATAGAAGGTTACTTCCCCCCCCAGGGTGAATAAAGGTGGGGCAGGTAGGCAGGCCCGCTTGGCCTGAGCTCTTGGTAGATAAGCGACTGTAAGGGAAGGTGGGTAAGCTGTGTGGCGCCCACTTCCTGGTAATCTGAAGCAGTTAGGTAATCAAAGGGACAGCACTGTGGTAGTTACTGCCACTGTTATTGTGATTTGTGATGTGTGTTGTTTCCGTGCAGTGCCAAGGTTGCTTATAGTTTGTTTAGTTTTGTTGCACCACACACACAGAGCTAGTTTGAGGGCTCTGCCGTTGTAGTTAGTGTAGTGGTGTTACACCAGTATAGAGTTGGGCCCTGCATGGCTGCTCTTTGTTTGCCTCCTTACAGGGACCTGTAAGTGGAGAAGAAGCTCGCAGTGCAAGACTGAAACATTGAGTAACATCTGTGTCCGTCTGTCCCTTTGTCTGTCCCCGAGCACCGGACTAGGGGTTTGCTCACGGACGTGAGAAACCCCTTTATCACACTACGCTCGGGAGTGCGAGTGTGTGAAAATTGGGTGGCTGAGGCCTCAGGGCCAGTGAAGACCTTTCACCCAACCAGTGAAGGTCGCCGCCACCCCTGGGGTATCCCCTTTTCCAGTGGAAGAAGGGTTGATACCCCCCTTAAGTTGGTTTACTTTCTCCCTAGTTTGTCCATCGACGGCTCTGAGAGGGGATCACCGTGTCCGGGTCCAACTGAAGGTTTCCAGGTCCGTTGAAGGTTCCGTGACCTGAAGGTGAGAGAGTGCGGCGCCTGGTGAGTAGTGAGTCTACACCTGCACGGCAGCAGGCACTACACCGCACTGCCACCCTCTTACACTAGAGTATCAGAATTATTTTCATGGCACCCCTAGGCCAAAAGTTTCTTATTGAGAATTTAGAAAGAAACATTAAATTAAGTATATTGTGTTATATGTCACCCTTAGGTTTCATTGTGTGGGGAGAGTCAGGATTTGCTTCTGTTTATCCACATATTTCATGACTGACAGCCACCAGCACTGGTTTTGTCTATTACATTGACCATACATAATTTGAGTTGGTCCTGGACCACCAACCCAGGGCACCCTTGCAAGTGTCCTGTGGCACACCAGGGTGCCATGGCACACAGTTTGAGAAACGCTGCACTAGCCCCAATCACAGCCTCTCAGCAACAGGCAGGGCAGTGAGAAGAAGTGCAGGGGTAATAGCCGTGGACTCACTGACAGGAAAAACAGACAACTAACCGACTTTTCAAACAATTGAATTCCAGCCACTGAATGAATAGATTGCGCAGTACCTTCATTCCCAGCCACGGAATTAGTTCACGATAACCAGCTATCTGCTTGTACTCAGTACATAGGCTAGTATTAGACTCACATCAGCCACAGCTATTTGTACAGTGAGGAATGTAATACCTGCTATCAGCTTCTAGAGATGAGCGGGTTCGGTTCCCTGAGAACCGAACCCCCCCGAACTTCAATACCAGAGCCCGGATCCGAGTCAGGCTTGGGTTTTCCCACCTGACTCGGAAACGAGAACGAGGCAAAACGTCATCATCCTGCTGTCGGATTCTCGCTGGGTTTGGATTCCATATAAGGAGCTGCGCGTCGCCGCCATTTTCACTCCGGCATTGGAGAGTGCAGAGCATAGGTGTGCGCAGGGGGGGTGCCTGGTGCGCACAGGCACCCCATTAATGTCTGGCACCCCAAACTCACATGCCTGATGCAGCGATCGCCGAGCAGGCTGATTACTGTCCCCTCTGCGTTGCACCCTGTCAGGACTGCATTACTGACCGGACACCTGGGTTAACCAAGGGTGCTACTGCCACCGGCTTTCAAACTCCTGGCTCCACCTCTATGTACAAAAACAGCGTGATGTGACGTAATGACATCATGCTGCTCGCACGCCCACCCGTCACACCAGCCACATATACACCTCTCTCCTTCTATGCTATGCCAACGCCAGCCACTGATGAGGATCAGCATGGAGCCAGCGTTCCTCTTAGGAAGACAAATTCAATACTGGCAGGCGGTCGGCAGCAACATTGACACGTCACTCGTTTTTCCAGCAGCAGCAGTACTAGTCTGCGACTGTCAGTTTCAGTGAGTGACTGACTTGTAAGTAAGCTGCTGCAGCTTGCAGGGGAAAGAGAGGGGGAGCCAGATCAGGCTGAGGAGGAGCAGTGTAATTGCAGTGAGTGCCATCAGGGGTGTTTGTTTGGTGCACACCACAACATCTGACAATGTATCTGCTTTATTAGGATTGGTACAAGGGTGGATATTTTATATGCGTTGACCATCAATAGATGTTGCTAGACACGCCCAAAAGGCGGTGCTAGACACACCCCTCCAGCTGTGCACCCCCTAATAAAATGTGCTGCGCACGCCAGTGGTGCAGAGAGAAGACGTGTCTCCGTCCTCAGTGTCCTGCATCAGTTCAGTGTTAGTGTCTTGTGCTACATCAGTCCAGTCACAGTGGTGGTGTCCTCTGCTGCCATATGTCCAGTGCTGCTGTATAAGTCCAGTCCATTGTAGTGGTGCTGTGTTGTCCTGCATCAGTACAGTGGTAGTGTCTTGTGCTGCATCAGTCCAGTCACAGTGGTGGTGTCCTCTGCTGCCATATGTCCAGTGCTGCTGTATAAGTCCAGTCCATTGTAGTGGTGCTGTGTTGTCCTGCATCAGTACAGTGGTAGTGTCTTGTGATGCATAAGTACAGTCACAGTGGTGGTGTCCTCTGCTGCCATATGTCCAGTGCTGCTGTATAAGTCCAGTCCATTGTAGTGGTGCTGTGTTGTCCTGCATCAGTCCAGTGGTAGTGTCTTGTGCTGCATCAGTCCAGTCTCAGTGGTGGTGTCCTCTGCTGCCATATGTCAAGTGCTGCTGTATAAGTCCAGTCCATTGCAGTGGTGCTGAGTTATCCTACATCAGTCCAGTGGTGCTGCCGTATATGTCCAGTGGTACTGCCGTATATGTCCAGTGGTACTGCCGTATAAATCCAGTGATACTGCTGTATATGTCCAGTGGTACTGCCATATAATTCCAGTGGTACTGGCGTATAAATCCAGTCCAGTGATACTGTCGTATATGTCCAGTGATACTGCCATATAATTCCAGTTGTACTGCCGTATAATTCCAGTGATACTGCCATATAATTCCAGTGGTACTGGCGTAAAATTCCAGCGGTACTGGCGTATAAATCTAGTCCAGTGATACTGACGGATATGTCCAGTGGTACTGCCGTATATATGTCCAGTGAAACTGCCGTATATGTCCAGTGATACTGCCGTATATGTCCAGCGGTACTGCTGTATAAATTCAGTGATACTGCCATATATGTCCAGTGGTACTGCCATATAATTCCAGTGATACTGGTGTATAAATCCAGTCCAGTGATACTGCCGTATGTGTCCAGTGATGCTGCAGTATATGTCCAGTGGTACTGCCGTATAATTCCAGTAGTACTGCCGTATAATTCCAGTGGTACTGGCATATAAATCCAGTCCAGTGATACTGCCGTATATGTCCAGTGGTACTGCCGTATAATTCCAGTGGTACTGCCGTATAATTCCAGTGATACTGCCGTATAATTCCAGTGGTACTGGCGTATAATTCCAGCGGTACTGGCGTATAAATCCAGTCCAGTGTTACTGCCGTATATTTCCAGTGGTACTGTCGTATAATTCCAGTGGTACTGCCGTATAATTCCAGTGATACTGCCGTATAATTCCAGTGGTACTGGCGTATAATTCCAGTGGTACTGGCGTATAAATCCAGTCCAGTGATACTGCTGTATATGTCCAGTGGTACTGCCATATAATTCCAGTGATACTGCCGTATATATCCAGTGGTCATACCGTATAAAGCCAGTGGTACTGGCGTATAAATCCAGTCCAGTGATACTGCCGTATATGTCCAGTGGTACTGCTGTATAAATCCAGTGATACTGCCGTATATGTCCAGTGGTACTGTCGTATAAATCCAGTCCAGTGATACTGCCGTATATGTCCAGTGGTACTGCCGTATAATTCCAGTGATACTGCTGTATAATTCCAGTGGTACTGGCGTATAAATCCAGTGGTACTGGCGTATAAATCCAGTCAGGTAATACTGCCGTATATGTCCAGTGGTACTGCCATATAATTCCAATGATACTGCCGTATATGTCCAGCGGTACTGCCGTATAATTCCAGTGATACTGCCGTATAAATCCAGTGATACTGGCGTATAAGTCCAGGGGTACTCCATATAAGGCCAGTCCAGTGCTGCTGTCTTGTGCTGCATCAGTCCAGTGGTGGTGTCTTGTGCTGCCATAAGTCCAGTGGTGGTGTCCTGTGCTGAATATTTTTTACTCCAAATAAAAGGGTTATATACATTACTTATATTATTATCCAAATAATTTTTACAGGGTTTGCCCTGTGTGGTGTTGGGGTACGCTCGCCTGTGCTGCATATTATTATAATAGCTCCAAATAAAAGGGTTATTATTATCCAAATTAATTTTACAGGCTTTGCCGTGTGTGTGTGTGTGGTTTAGGGGTAAGCTCTCCTGTGCCACCAATATTGTGCGTGTATTACATCTGGGCAGATTCCAGCACGTCCCATGTTGTTTGTGCCGCACACTTGTGTTGCTTAGCTTAGTCATACACCTACCTCATTGTACCTCTTTTTCTTCTTTTCATCATGTGCTGTTTGGAGCCTATTTTTTAAATCTGCCATCCTGTCTGACACTGCAGTGCCACTCCTAGATGGCCCAGGTGTTTGTGCCGCACACTTGTGTCGCTTAGCTTAGTCATCCAGCCACCTCGGTGCAACCTTTTGGCCTAAAAACAATATTGTGAGGTGTGAGGTGTTCAAAATAGACTAGAAATGAGTGGAAATTAATTTAATTGAGGTTATTAATATCGTAGTATCACAATTATCCCCAAATTCTGTGATTTTAGCTGTTTTTATGGTTTTTTCCCCAAAAAAATCATCCAGATCCAAAACCAAAACACGAAAGGGTGGTTTTGGCAAAACCAATCCAGATCCAAAACACGAGCATGGAACCAGAACCAAAACACAAAAAGTGCCCGCCGCACATCAGCTACAGACAAGAGTGTTAATACAAATGCTAATGCTTGATGTTCTGAATGTTTTGCCTGTGCTATTGTTATGCTAATGATTAATATTCCCACATGTTATGTATATACTAGTGATCAGCGGGTTCGGTTCCTCGGAAACCGAACCCCCCCGAACTTCACCCATTTTACACGGGTCCGAGGCATACTCGGATTCTCCCGTATGGCTCGGTTAACCCGAGCGCGCCCGAACGTCATCATCCCACTGTCGGATTCTCGCGAGATTCGGATTCTATATAAGCAGCCGCGCGTCGCCGCCATTTTCACTTGTGCATTGGAAATGTTAGGGAGAGGACGTGGCTGGCGTCCTCTCCGTTTATTAATCTTGAATTCTTGATGCAAAAATATTTGTGCTTATTGTTTAATTGTGGGGACTGGGGAGCAGCTGTATTATATAGGAGGAGTACAGTGCAGAGTTTTGCTGACAGTGACCACCAGTATGCGTTGTCTACCTGAAAAACACTCCATATCTGTGCTCAGTGTGCTGCATATATCTGTGCTCACCAGGGCCGGTGCAAGGTTTCTCGGCACCCTAGGCAGAAGTTCTGCCTACTGCCCCTTCCCCCTAACAGGCCTTCAGGTGAAAAGCATACTGCTGCTGTCCCCCAACCCCAGTCTGTTGCATGGCTGCTCTCTTTTCCCCATCTCCATAGACTGTGTGGATTCCTGCTGCTCTCACCCCCCCCCCTACTCTTTTATATGTCTTCTGTCCTATCCCCTCTACCATCTGTGTGCATGCTGCTGCTCATCCACCCCAGATAGTGTGCATGCCTGCTGCTCATCTCAGCACCCACCCCCCAAGACTGCTGCTCTCCCCCTCTTTCCTTATCAAATGCGGACAGTGCACTGTGCAGCCACCTTACCTGCAGGCTGCGATGCAGAGTTGCTTACTGAGTAGTCTGTGAAAGAGCCTGGAATGAAGAGCAGCACCGCATGTCACCCTGCAATACAGGAGCTTGGCAGTCATGGCTTTTGTAGATACGAGTGCTGGGGGGATTGCGGCAGTTGTGAGAGGTAGGACCACGCTACCTTTTTCATGCAGCTGTAGCAGGCCGCCCCCTCAGGTCCCGGCGCCCCTAGGCAGCTGCCTAAAGCTGCCTAGTGGAAGCTCCGGCCGTGGTGCTCACACTGCTTTATTGTGGGGACTGGGGACCACCAGTATATTATATAGGAGGAGTACAGTGCAGAGTTTTGCTGACAGTGACCACCAGTATACGTTGTCTGCCTGAAAAACACTCCATATCTGTGCTCAGTGTGCTGCATATATCTGTGCTTACACTGCTTTATTGTGGGGACTGGGGACCAGCTGTATTATATAGGAGGAGTACAGTGCAGAGTTTTGCTGACAGTGACCACCAGTATACGTTGTCTGCCTGAAAAACACTCCATATCTGTGCTCAGTGTGCTGCATATATCTGTGCTCACACTGCTTTATTGTGGGGACTGTGGACCACCAGTATATCATATAGGAGGAGTACAGTGCAGAGTTTTGCTGACAGTGACCACCAGTATACGTTGTCTGCCTGAAAAACACTCCATATCTGTGCTCAGTGTGATGCATATATCTGTGCTTACACTGCTTTATTGTGGGGACTGGGGACCAGCAGTATTATATAGGAGGAGTACAGTGCAGAGTTTTGCTGACAGTGACCACCAGTATATATAGCAGTACGGTACGGAAGGCCACTGCTCTACCAACCTCTGTGTCGTCAAGTATACTATCCATCTAGATTCTATACCTGTGGTGCATTTTAGTTTTGCAGTTTGCTGACAGTGACCACCAGTATATATAGCAGTACGGTACTGAAGGCCACTGCTCTACCTACCTCTGTGTCGTCAAGTATACTATCCATCTAGATTCTATACCTGTGGTGCATTTTAGTTTTGCAGTTTGCTGACAGTGACCACCAGTATATATAGCAGTACGGTATGGAAGGCCACTGCTCTACCTACCTCTGTGTCGTCAAGTATACTATCCATCCACACCTGTGGTGCATTTCATTTTTGTGTGCAGTATATATAGTAGTAGGCCTTTGCTATTGATACTGGCATATAATTCCACACATTAAAAAATGGAGAACAAAAATGTGGAGGTTAAAATAGGGAAAGATCAAGATCCACTTCCACCTCGTGCTGAAGCTGCTGCCACTAGTCATGGCCGAGATGATGAAATGCCATCAACGTCGTCTGCCAAGGCCGATGCCCAATGTCATAGTAGAGAGCATGTAAAATCCAAAAAACAAAAGTTCATTAAAATGACACAAAAATCAAAATTGAAAGCGTCTGATGAGAAGCGTAAACTTGCCAATATGCCATTTACGACACGGAGTGGCAAGGAACGGCTGAGGCCCTGGCCTATGTTCATGGCTAGTGGTTCAGATTCACATGAGGATGGAAGCACTCATCCTCTCGCTAGAAAAATGAAAAGACTTAAGCTGGCAAAAGCACAGCAAAGAACTGTGCGTTCTTCTAAATCACAAATCTCCAAGGAGAGTCCAATTGTGTCGGTTGCGATGCCTGACCTTCCCAACACTGGACGGGAAGAGCTTGCGCCTTCCACCATTTGCACGCCCCCTGCAAGTGCTGGAAGGAGCACCCGCAGTCCAGTTCCTGATAGTCAAATTGAAGATGTCACTGTTGAAGTACACCAGGATGAGAATATGGGTGTTGCTGGCGCTGGGGAGGAAATTGACAAGGAGGATTCTGATGGTGAGGTGGTTTGTTTAAGTCAGGCACCCGTGGAGACACCTGTTGTCCGTGGGAGGAATATGGCTATTGACATGCCTGGTCAAAATACAAAAAAATCACCTCTTCGGTGTGGAATTATTTCAACACAAATGCAGACAACAGGTGTCAAGCCGTGTATTGCCTTTGTCAAGCTGTAATAAGTAGGGGTAAGGACGTTAACCACCTAGGAACATCCTCCCTTATACGTCACCTGGTCCGCATTCATCACAAGTCAGTGACAAGTTCAAAAACTTTGGGCGACAGCAGAAGCAGTCCACTGACCACTAAATCCCTTCCTCTTATAACCAATCTCCTGCAAACCACACCACCAACTCCCTCAGTGTCAATTTCCACCTTACACAGGAGAGCCAATAGTCCTGCAGGCCATGTCACTGGCAAGTCTGACGAGTCCTCTCCTGCCTGGGATTCCTCCGATGCATACTTGAGTGTAACGCCTACTGCTGCTGGCGCTGCTGTTTCTGCTGGGAGTTGATCGTCATCCCAGAGGGGAAGTCGGAAGACCACTTGTACTACTTCCAGTAAGCAATTGACTGTCCAACAGTCCTTTGCGAGGAAGATGAAATATCACAGCAGTCATTCTGCTGCAAAGCGGATAACTAAGGTCTTGTCAGCCTGGGTGGTGAGAAACGTGGTTCAGGTATCCACCGTTAATTCAGAGGCAACGAGAGGCTTGTTTGAGGTACCAAATACCATCTAGGTTCCATTTCTCTAGGCAGGCGATACCGAAAATGTACACAGACCTCAGAAAAAGAGTCACCAGTGTCCTAAAAAATGCAGTTGTACCCAATGTCCACTTAACCACGGACATGTGGACAAGTGGAGCAGGGCAGACTCAGGACTATATACCTGTGACAGCCCACTGGGTAGATGAATTGCCTCCCGCAGCAAGAACAGCAGCGGCGGCACCAGTAGCAGCATCTCGCAAACGCCAACTCGTTCCTAGGCAGGCTACGCTTTGTATCACCGCTTTCCATAAGAGGCACACAGCTGACAACCTCTTACGGAAACTGAGGAACATCATCGCAGAATGGCTTACCCCAATTGGACTCTCCTGGGGATTTGTGACATCGGACAACGCCTCCAATATTGTGCGTGCATTACATCTGGGCAAATTCCAGCACGTCCCATGTTTTGCACATACATTGAATTTGGTGGTGCAGAATTATTTAAAAAACGACAGGGGCGTGCAAGAGATGCTGTCGGTGGCCCGAAGAATTGCGGGCCACTTTCGGCATTCAGCCACCGCGTGCCGAAGACTGGAGCACCAGCAAACACTCCTGAACCTGCCCTGCCATCATCTGAAGCAAGAGGTGGTAACGAGGTGGAATTCAACCCTCTATATGCTTCAGAGGATGGAGGAGCAGCAAAAGGCCATTCAAGCCTATACATCTGCCCACAATATAGGCAAAAGAGGGAGAATGCACCTGACTCAAGCGCAGTGGAGAATGAGTCAACGTTGTGCAAGGTTCTGCAACCCTTTGAACTTGCCACACGTGAAGTCAGTTCAGACACTACCAGCCTGAGTCAGGTTATTCCCCTCATCAGGCTTTTGCAGAAGAAGCTGGAGACATTGAAGGAGGAGCTAAAACAGAGCGATTCCACTAGGCATGTGGGACTTGTGGATGGAGCCCTTTATTCGCTTAACCAGGATTCACGGGTTGTCAATCTGTTGAAATCAGAGCACTACATTTTGGCCACCGTGCTCGATCCTAGATTTAAAACCTACGTTGTATCTCTCTTTCCGGCAGACACAAGTCTGCAGAGGCTCAAAGACCTGCTGGTGAGAAAATTGTTAAGTCAAGCGGAACGTGACCCGTCAACAGCTCCTCCTTCACATTCTCCCGCAACTGGGGGTGCGAGGAAAAGGCTAAGAATTCCGAGCCCACCCGCTGGCGGTGATGCAGGGCAGTCTGGAGCGAGTGCTGACATCTGGTCCGAACTAAAGGACCTGGCAACGATTACTGACATGTCGTCTACTGTCACTGCATATGATTCTGTCACCTTTGAAAGAATGGTGGAGGATTATATGAGTGACCGCATCCAAGTAGGCACGTCAGACAGTCCGTACGTATACTGGCAGGAAAAAGAGGCAATTTGGAGGCCCTTGCACAAACTGGCTTTATTCTACCTAAGTTGCCCTCCCTCCAGTGTGTACTCCGAAAGAGTGTCTAGTGCAGCCGCTCACCTTGTCAGCAATCGGCGTACGAGGTTACTTCCAGAAAATGTGGAGAAGATGATGTTCATCAAAATGAATTATAATCAATTCCTCCGTGGAGACATTCACCAGCAATTGCCTCCAGAAAGTACACAGGGATCTGAGATGGTGGATTCCAGTGGGGACGAATTAATAATCTGTGAGGAGGGGGATGTACACAGTGAAAGGGGTGAGGAATCGGAGGAGGATGATGAGGTGGACATCTTGCCTCTGTAGAGCCAGTTTGTGCAAGGAGAGATAGATTGCTTCTTTTTTGGTGGGGGCCCAAACCAACCAGTCATTTCAGTCACAGTCGTGTGGCAGACCCTGTTGCTGAAATGATGGGTTCATTAAAGTGTGCATGTCCTGTTTATACAACATAAGGGTGGGTGGGAGGGCCCAAGGACAATTCCATCTTGCACCTCTTTTTTCTTTCATTTTTCTTTGCATCATGTGCTGTTTGGGGACAATTTTTTTGAAGTGCCATCCTGCCTGACACTGCAGTGCCACTCCTAGATGGGCCAGGTGTTTGTGTCGGCCACTTGTGTCGCTTAGCTTAGTCACAAAGCGACCTTGGTGCGCCTCTTTTTTTCTTTGCATCATGTGCTGTTTGGGGACAGTTTTTTTGAAGTGCCATCCTGTCTGACACTGCAGTGCCACTCCTAGATGGGCCAGGTGTTTGTGTCGGCCACTTGTGTTGCTTAGCTTAGCCATCCAGCGACCTTGGTGCAAATTTTAGGACTAAAAATAATATTGTGAGGTGTGAGGTGACCCCCAAATTCTATGATTTAAGCTGTTTTTGAGGGTTTTTTTGTAATAAAAACACCCGAATCAAAAACACACCCGAATCCGACAAAAAATTTTCAGGGAGGTTTTGCCAAAACGCGTCCGAATCCAAAACACGGCCGCGGAAACGAATCCAAAACCAAAACACAAAACCCAAAATATTTCCTGTGCACATCACTAGTATATACCACTGCTAATTACTAGTGCATGAAATTCTGTTACCTTTTCGTTAAACATAACCATTTTCATTTAGCACCAGTGAATTATCTCTCCAGTATAATAAATACTTGGTCACTGTACTAATGAGTGGTGACTAGTTTGGAGTCTGTCGGGGTCTTTGGGGAAGTCCTCATTTCTCTACCTAATCACCAATGAAGCCCAGAGGAAGGTGTGCTCGGGGAGATCAGGACAGACGACAGTGACCGGGGAATACAGGTACCTCACGGTCCACACACTCGACTGCTACTGGTGTATAACATCTGCAGCCACTTTGTGCAACCGGACCTGAATCAGGCTCCATAAGTACTAGCTGGACAATCTCAGGTCAGAGCAGATGCTAATGCCAGCATATCTCAACATTAACCACATAGGGCCAGATTTAATTAAGCACGTCCTATAGCAGATTTCCATCTATTATGGTATGGAAGCCTTGCTAGTTTTAGCTCGCTTCTCTAAAAGGGGGCGAGGTTCATATTACAAGACATGGGGGGTAATTCCAAGTTGATCGCAGCAGGATATTTTTTAGCAGTCGGGCAAAACCATGTGCACTGCAGGGGGGGGGGGGGGCAGATATAACATTTGCAGAGAGAGTTAGATTTGGGTGGGTTATTTTGTTTCTGTGCAGGGTAAATACTGCCTGCTTTATTTTTACACTGCAATTTAGATTGCAGATTGAACACACCACACCCAAATCTAACGCTCTCTGCACATGTTATATCTGCCCCCCCCTGCAGTGCACATGGTTTTGCCCAACTGCTAAAAAATTTCCTGCTGCGGTCAACTTGGAATTACCCCCGTTTTTCTACAGGATTATAGGCAGATACCTACAAGTTGGTAGGTGTGTAGTGGATGTGAGCAAGGAGATTAGTCCATATACGCTGATCTCAAACCAGAGTAGGGTTTATTGAATATAACAGGATACATGTGATAGAAGACAAACATCCATCAATATGATAAGGTATCAATCTCTTTTGGGCTACATACTGTACAGCTTCACAAGTGATTCTATTTAGACAAATGAGTCATGCACAATAACACACAGTTAAGAGACGGCATGTTGCGATTAACCATTTAACTACAGATCAACAAGAATATCATGTGATCCATTAGCCCACAAGGTTCCATTGAAAGTTGTGGCTAATTGAATCTGCCCCTCAGATTGCTATCCCACATATGAACAGTAATTGGTATTTTGCCAATAAACATATGACTATATTTGTGCCCGTATTGGACAACCAATCTCTGATAAGTACGTAACTGCAAAAATAAAACAAATTTAAATAATAATCAAACGTATATATTTACATTTATTAGTTGGTGCATAGTTCCCCACATTGCTGATTACCTGCCTCTCTAGTTTCTTAGTAGTGTGTGACAAATAATTAATCAGCCAGCCAGAGGACAGAACTGAGCTACGGCATAGCCACTAAGCACTTACAGTATAGCTCCACTTACCGAGTCTCCGCCTCTACTCTATCACAGATGGAAAATATACATGGACCTCAAACGGCAAAACAGACCTTCCAGAAAATAACTGGACATTCCAGGAAAGTCTGCAAATATGATATCCTATTCTTTCTCAAAGTGTATTGGTTAGGTCTGGTGGGTGAATGGTGAATTACTAGGCACAGCACCTTTGTTACTTTATTACAATTACTGTGCTACACAAAAATGAAGCATTTGGGGGGAAAAGTTGCTAATCGATATGATTTCCTATAAATGTACTTAGTATTTTCAGTTTACAGCAGCGGCGGCTCCTACCTTGTTGGAATAGGAGCAGTGGCACTGGCGACTGCTGCTGGGTTGATTCACAGCCGCCGCTAGGTCTCCGCCACCGCCTGGGTTGGTTCACAGTTGCCAGGACCCAGCGCATGCGCATAACCACGGCTTCTATGGACATCATTAGTTGCAGTCCATAGAAGTCTGCTAGGGCTGACGAGGCATGAAGCCAGCTAAGCTCTCTGCTTATGGCAACTCGGTCTAGCAGTCCCAAAGGGAGGAAACACCTCCCAGTGGGACTGCCTGTAGTGTCTGTGACTGGCAGTTAGGACTTCCTATAGGAAGTCACTGCCAGTCACAGTGAAGCAATTGCAGTCACGGACTGCATCTGGCTTCACTGATAGTGAGCTGGGTGGTGGATTTTACCTGGGGGAGAAAACCGCCACTGGTTACAGTTTAAGTTTATTACTTAAACTATGGTATGACAATTTTAACCTGTTCATTTTATAGATACTTCCCCTTCCCCACAATTACTGTATACCACACCCAGTACTTTGCGAAGCCACTATCACTATTTTTCATGTCCAATTGCAGTACCTGTACTTTCTAGCAACATGCTTTGCCCACCGCACTATTGGGGTTATTCAGAGTTCATCGCTATTTAGTGAAATTGTTAATGGACGATTTTCATCCATTGCGTGTGCTTTCTCTATTTGATCACATCCCGGATCGCATAGTGATTGACAGGTGGCGTGGGGGTTCGAGGGCAGCATTGGTGGGGAGTGGTGTTGAAAATGCAGGCATGTCAGACATTTTCCGGGTGGCCGGATGATGTCATCTGCATTTTCTGCAACGGGAAACATGGTGCTGGACCGTCTGCACACGTAGCCTGAGTGTGCAGGGGGTCTTCCTCTTTTTCATGATTCCTGTGATGCAATCGCAATTGAATTGTGATCACATTGCAGTATGATGCTACACATGCTGGACAACCTTGCGGTATGCTTGGCGGCCCCCAGCATGTAATCTTATCAGTTGCAGTTTAGCAAATTTAGTCTGTATAACCCCCATTAGTGCATTACTTTTAGCATTATACCCATGGTACCTGTAGTTGAGTAATATGCTTGTGCAGTTGTGAGGTGTATTGTTATATGTTGCTTTTGTTATGGGGGGTAATTCCAAGTTGATCGCAGCAGGAACATTTTTAGCAGTTGGGCAAAACCATGTGCACTGCAGGGGAGGCAGATATAACATGTGCAGAGAGAGTTAGATTTGGGTGTGGTGTGTTCAATCTTCAATCTAATTTGCAGTGTAAAACTAAAGCAGCCAGTATTTACCCTGCACAGAAACAAAATAACCCACCCAAATCTAACTCTCTCTGCACATGTTATATCTGCCTCCCCTGCAGTGCACATGGTTTTGCCCAACTGCTAAAAATTTTCCTGCTGCGATCAACTTGGAATTACCCCCATTGTGCGAAGGATTGAAACAGAACACTTTTATGATGCTTGAGCGACTTTTGGAACTTAATGAAATGAAAACATACAGAGAATGAAACAGTTAAAATTGTGCTTGTGGCACTTTTGGATGAAATATTAATTCCCAGTAATGGAATAGTAGACTTACGGTATGTTTTATATAAATGTTCCGTGATTTGCGCTAGTACCCTGGACAGAGAATATGTCTTGAATGGCAGAGTATAATACTGTAGTTGCTATTAATTGTTCGGTATAATATGCAAACCCCTACATAGCTTATACTGCTCTTTGCTTCATAGCTACAGTTACTAGAGCAAAAAAAAAAAAAAAAGAATAAATAGCAGCACTGGCTTATGGTATAATCCTTTATAATCTTAGATTTCTGAAAGTTCCCCACAAGGACATGTTTGTAAGTGCTCTATATCTGGCATACACATCTGCTTACTATAAATTGCATTACATTTAATAGGGTATGGACATCCTCTCGCACACACAAACATCTGCATTGATTTTTCATTTTGTGTAGATGGAGATTTATATGCAAATGTAAACTTGTATTGGCAAACTGTAAAATGCAGCATACTATATGTATTGTTTCTTTCTATGTATAAATGCTATCCTGCATGCATGTACAGTTGCTTAACATCAATGTCTAAATGTATGTTTATTTATGTTTGTTTATGGGAGGTTTTTCTAAAGATGTAACTTTCACCAGTGCAGAAGATCCAAGTTTGCCCTCATCTTGTCCAAACAGATATGAGCAGGAGTAGAGAGCTTGGCTGTGCCTGGGTAATGCAGGGTGTGTGACCTAATCGCAGGAGGTGTGACCGTGCTGCCATAGAAAAAATGATAAACAGAATGCATTTTTGGCTCTGCCCGCTAAATAGAGGAGCGCTATGAGTCCTTTAGCTATGGGCAAATCCAGGGGGGTGGAGGTGTTCAGGGTAAACACTTCCCCGGCACAGCCAGAGGAGGCTGCTGCTGGTCAGCGGCAGCAACCTCCCTGGGCCCAGTGCAGCCCAGCACGTAGCATTATATGCTGGGCTGGGGTTACACAGGATGATGACAGGTAAGACGGATAGAGGGCGAGGAGGGGATTTGGGCCACTGCCAGGCCCCTTCAGCAAGCCTGGGCTGGGTAATTAGTTCCCACTTTCCCCCCTCTTGGTGGCCTTGGGTGTGAGTTCAAGCTCCCTCTTTTGTTTAATTGTCATAACGCATAAAGGATTATTATTATTATTATTATTATTATTATCCTTTATTTATATCGCATCACAAGGGTTCCTCAGCGCCCAATTGCAGAGTACATAAACAAATAATCAAAACAGGAAAACAGCAGCTTACAGTTGATGACAGTATAGGACAAGTACAGGGTAAATAAACATAGTTACATCAGCAGATGACACTGGAATAAGTATCAGGTGGCAGAAGACTGCTGGATTTGGTTCAGTTGAAGATTATTAAAGTAAGAAAAAAGATAAGCACATGAGGGAAGAGGGCCCTACTTGTGAGAGCTTGCATTCTAAAGGGGAGGGGTAGACAAACATGGGTGAAACAGATGGGGTACATAGAGAGTGTGGAACAGAGCGTTAGGATGAGATATGGCTGGGTTTGGTGAAGAAGTGGGTCTTGAGAGCCCATCTGAAGTTTTTTACAGAGGTAGAGAGTCTGAGGTGGAGAGGTAGGGAATTCCAGAGAAATGGAGCAGCACATTAAAAATCTTGTAGGTAGGAGTGGGAGGAAGTAATCAATAGGCAGGAGATTCGGGTGCATTAGCAGAGCGAAGAGGACGAGTGGGAGTGTAAAGGGAGATAAGGTCAGAGATGTAGATGGGAGAGGAGTGGGTGAGGACTTTGTAAATGAGTGTGAGAAGCTTGAAATGGATTCTGAAAGGGAAGGGGAGCCAGTGTGTCAGGTTCTGTTTAGTTTGTGTTCCCGGAGGGGGCGCTAGTGGGTCAGTGGAGGTAGGATGGAAGAAGTGAGGAGGCCGGATTGGATTCCTGCGCATGTGCGCAATGTTGTTTATTAAACAACAGGCTTTAAACAATATGGCAGCAGGAATACTTGATAACAACAGAAACAAATGCAATTGTGAATATGCAGCGTGGTAGCTGAGAGTCTATGGCAAAGTCTGTATGGTAAGTTCAATCGATCAGGGGATTGATGTGTCGGTATGGGAACCGATAGTTGTTGGACCGTGGAGCCATCAGAGATGTTGGTGAGAATAGCAAACCTGGTAGCAATTGCAGGAGACAAGTGTTAAAGTTCTCAGTGCAGTTTGAATAACACTGGCAGCTTGCAGGCTGATGAACAGGTGTAGATGACGAGATGCACCTGGAGGAGAGTCTCTACTGCAGAGGGCTGGAGCACACTGTAGCTGGTAAAGGTGTGAAGCTAGAACTCAAGTGCAAGGGTTGCTGGTGCTTGTGGTTCCACGGTAGTACAGGAACAAACTGGAAGGCAAAGCAGGCAAACGGAGGAACTGGAGAACGGAGCCAGAGACACAGGTCATAGGAGTGACACGAAGTTCAGGACAAGGACTGACTCACCCTGCTGCTCCTGATATACCCCCGGTCTGTTGGTATTGGTGGGAAGTGAATGAGGAGGTGCGGCCAAGCTCCGGATTGGCCGGTGCTGCAGTCTGATGGAAACTGTCATGGCGGCGCCCATGCCGCGGCCCGGCGGGAACGTGGCGTGCATGCACGCCCGCTGACAACAGGAGTGCTCCCAGGCCCAAGATGACATCCGGCGACAAGGCGACCAGTGGCAGCGAGATGTAGAGACCCCGGACGGGGACCGCACCGACGGACAGATGCAGCCGTGGTAAGTTGATTCCTGACAGTACCCCCTCCTTTACGGGTGGCCACCGAACACCCACGTTGCTTGGAAGGATGAGTTCTGTGGAAAACATGGACCAACCTTGGAGCATGAACATCTGTAGCATTTACCCAACTTCTCTCCTCAGGACCATAACCGGACCAGTCAATGAGATATTGCAGACGACCGTACCGGCAACGGGAATCCAGAATCTTCTCTATTTCGAACTCAATGCCCCATTGGGTTCGTACTTTGGGGCCAACTGGGAGAGCTCTTTGGAACCAATTCAGGATCAAGGGTCTAAGGAGAGAGACATGAAAGGCATTAGGTATTCGTAAGTAAGGAGGCAATCTGAGCTTGTACGCTACAGGACTGATGACTTTGTCAATGGAAAAAGGACCAATGAAGCGTGGTGCAAACTTCATCGATGGCACTCTGAGACGAAGGTTCCGGGTGGAAAGCCAAACCCTATCATTGGGTTTTAGGCTGGGAACTGCACGCCTTTTGCGGTCGGCAAAGAACTTGTATCGACTTGAGGCCTTTTTAAGGGAAACATGAATTTTCCTCCAAGTAGCTGAAAACTGACTTAGAACAGAAGTGGCTGCCGGAACATCGATGTTTGGTAGATCTTGGAAATCTGGAACACGAGGATGTTGCCCATATACAGCAAAGAACGGGGTGGTCTCCGTGGCAGTATGATAGCGAAAGTTATGAGCAAATTCAGCCCACGGGAGCAGGTCTACCCAGTCATCTTGGGAAGAGGAAACGTAAAGTCTCAAGAAGGTCTCCAGTTCTTGATTCACCCTTTCCGTCTGTCCATTCGTCTGAGGGTGGCAGGCTGACGAAAATTTAAGCTTAACTTGTAGGGCAGAACAGAGGGCTCTCCAAAACCTTGCTACAAACTGAACTCCACGGTCAGATATGATTTCAGTAGGCAGTCCATGTAAGCGGAAAATCTCCCGTAGGAAGACTTGAGCAAGTTTTGGAGCGGAAGGAAGACCTTGGAGTGGAACAAAATGGGCCATTTTGGTAAACCTGTCGACAACTACCCAGATGGTATTTAATCCTTGAGAGGAGGGTAGATCGGAGATGAAGTCCATGGACAGGTGAGACCAGGGACGGCTGGGTACGGATAATGGTTGTAACTGACCTGCCGGAGACTGTCTGGGAGTCTTATGCTGGGCACACTTGGGGCAGGATGCCACGAAGTCCTTGATGTCGACCTTCATTTTCGGCCACCAGTAAGTTTCAGACAGGAACTTGAAAGTCTTTAGGACACCAGGATGCCATGTAAACTTGGACTGATGAGCCCAAGACAGCAATTTAGAACGAAGCTCAGGGGAAACAAAAATCTTGCCAGGAGGCGGAACAGGAGTAACTTGAGACGAGGCAAACACAACTGGATTCAAAATAGAATGCGGAACTGGATCGGAAATCTCCTCTTCGGATTCCATAGAACGAGACAGAGCATCAGCTTTGGTATTCTGAGAACCTGGACGGAAATTAAGCTTTAAGTTGAAACGAGAGAAGAACATTGCCCACCGGGACTGGCGAGGATTAAGACACTGGGCTGCCTTTAGGTAGAGGAGGTTCTTGTGATCCGTATAGATGTCAAATGGGAACTTTGCTCCTTCCAGGAGATACCTCCACTCCTCAAGAGCCAGCTTGATCGCCAGTAGTTCTTGGTCACCGATGGAGTAATTAACTTCCGCAGGAAGGAATTTGCGAGAGAAGAACCCACAAGGGTGAATCTTCCCATCAACCCCCACTTAAGAGAGGACAGCTCCGACTCCCACTGTAGAAGCATCTACCTCCAACTCGAATGGCTTGTTAACATCTGGTTGTGACAGAACTGGGGCGGTCATGAAAGCCTGCTTGATTTTCTGAAACGCAGCCAAGGCATCTTCCGACCAGTTGGAATGATCTGCCCTTTTTCGAGTTAAGCTGGTAATAGGAGCAATGAGAGTTGAGAATCCTCTGATGAACTTCCTATAATAATTAGCGAACCCCAGGAATCGCTGAATGGACTAGAGAGTACTCGGAATAGACCAATTGGCAATAGCTTCCAATTTTGTCGGGTCCATCTGGAGATCCGATCCAGAAATTACATACCCTAGGAAGGGTATGGAAGAAACTTCGAAGGTACATTTAGACAACTTGCCGTAGAGACGGTTCTCACGAAGACATCGGGGGACCTCACGAACTTGTAGGCGATGTGAGGAGAGATCTTGAGAGAAGATGAGGATATCATCCAGATAGACTACAAGATATTTATACAGAACATCACGGAAAATCTCGTTAACGAAGTGCTGGAACACTGCTGGGGCATTACTCAACCCGAATGGCATTACTAGGTACTCGTAATGACCATCCCGAGTATTAAAGGCCGTTTTCCATTCATCACCACTTCGAATCCTGATGAGATTGTAGGCACCGCGGAGATCTAACTTAGTGAAAATGCGGGCTCCCTTGACTCTGTCAAATAATTCAGTGATGAGCGGTAGTGGATAGCTGTTTTTGACGGTAATATCATTGAGCCCCCGGTAATCGATGCACGGACGTAATCCTCCATCTTTTTTTTTAACAAAGAAAAAACCCGCTCCGGCGGGCGAAGATGAAGGGCGGATGAATCCTTTCTGTAGATTCTCCCTGATGTATTCACTCATTGCCTCGGTTTCAGGTACAGATAACGGATAAGTATGTTCTCTAGGTGGCTTCTTGCCAGGGATGAGATCGATGAGACAATCCCACTCCCTATGGGGCGGCAGAACATCGGCGGCCTTTTCGCTGAAGACGTCAGAGAAATCTTGGTAGGCCACAGGAAGACTTGACTGAACTTTAACTTCTGAAGACCTCACAGGATGAACTTGGGCTAGGCAGGACTGATGGCAATGTGAACCCCAAGAAGTCAGTTGTAACGTAGACCAGTCAATTTGCGGATTGTGTAGCTGGAGCCAGGGCATACCCAAAACGACCTCCTGGGGATGACTAGGAACTCAATTAATTCAGAATGCAGGAACCCGACTCCCAGCACCACTGGCTTGGTTTGATGAGAGATGTAACCCTTGGAAATTCGGCTACCATCCACTGCAGTGATGTAGGCTGGATATGTGAGTTCGCAGACAGGCAGACGGAACTTATCAACTGCAGCTTGAGTAATGAAGTTTCCAGCAGCTCCACAGTCCACTAACGCAGTTACAGACTGGAGTCCAGCCCTAGTTTCTAAAGTCACAGGAAGGATAAGGCCTTGGTTTGAAGGAGCTTGTCTAGAAGATCCCAACTTGACTCCTCCTTTACAAGTCAGGATATGGCGTTTCCCGAACGCGCTGTACAATAATTAATTTGGTGACCTGTAGCCGCACAATAAAGACACAGTCTCTCTCGAAGTCTTCTTGACCGCTCCTCAGGGGTTAAGCGGGACCTATTAATTTGCATAGGCTCGTCAGAAGGTGAAGGCTGAAATTGTGTCAGAGGTACCATTATTGGCTTGCGAGGCTCACTACGAGCACACTCACTGTTGCGTTCGCGAATGCGAGAGTCCAACTTGATACACAAGGAAATTAACTCTGATAATTGCTCAGGAATGTCACGGGTGGCTAGTTCATCTTTAATTCAATCAGAGAGTCCATGCCAGAAGGCTGCTACCAGTGCTTGGTTATTCCATTGAATCTCTGTGGCTAACGTCTGGAACTGGATGACGTATTGACCCATGCTACGGGTACCTTGACGAAGTTGGATAAGATCTGCAGAAGCTGATGTTGCGCGACCTGGTTTATCAAAGATGCATCTGAAGGTTGACACAAATTCGGTATAGTTATTCATAAGAGGGTCAGCACGTTCCCACAGAGGAGACACCCAACTCAAAGCTGATCCAGAGAGCAGTGATATGATGTAGGCAACCTTGGATCTTGGCGTGGAGAAGTTGTGTGACAACAACTCAAACTGGATTTCACATTGATTAAGAAACCTGCGACATAGCTTGGGACTGCCATCATATTTGCTGGGCACAGGCAGGTGCAAGCGTGACACTGGAGTTGATGCAGCCGATGAAGGAGAACCCGCTGCACTTGCAGGCGCAGGGGTGACTGGAACTGAAGAAACAAGAGCACTGGGCAGAGATTGTTGTAGTGTATCGAGACGGGAGGACATTCCTTGCAGGAACTGGAACATCTGCTGCTGCGCAGCCTCTTGACCATCCAAGTGGGAGACCAGATTTTGTAAGGCCCCTGCCCCAACATTCTGACCACCATCTGAGTCCATCGGTCCTGGACTTACTGTCAGGTTCTGTTTAGTTTGTGTTCCCGGAGGGGGCGCTAGTGGGTCAGTGGAGGTAGGATGGAAGAAGTGAGGAGGCCGGATTGGATTCCTGCGCATGTGCGCAATGTTGTTTATTAAACAACAGGCTTTAAACAATATGGCAGCAGGAATACTTGATAACAACAGAAACAAATGCAATTGTGAATATGCAGCGTGGAAGCTGAGAGTCTATGGCAAAGTCTGTATGGTAAGTTCAATCGATCAGGGGATTGATGTGTCGGTATGGGAACCGATAGTTGTTGGACCGTGGAGCCATCAGAGATGTTGGTGAGAATAGCAAACCTGGTAGCAATTGCAGGAGACAAGTGTTAAAGTTCTCAGTGCAGTTTGAATAACACTGGCAGCTTGCAGGCTGATGAACAGGTGTAGATGACGAGATGCACCTGGAGGAGAGTCTCTACTGCAGAGGGCTGGAGCACACTGTAGCTGGTAAAGGTGTGAAGCTAGAACTCAAGTGCAAGGGTTGTTGGTGCTTGTGGTTCCACGGTAGTACAGGAACAAACTGGAAGGCAAAGCAGGCAAATGGAGGAACTGGAGAACGGAGCCAGAGACACAGGTCATAGGAGTGACACGAAGTTCAGGACAAGGACTGACTCACCCTGCTGCTCCTGATATACCCCCCGGTCTGTTGGTATTGGTGGGAAGTGAATGAGGAGGTGCGGCCAAGCTCCGGATTGGCCAGTGCTGCAGTCTGATGGAAACTGTCATGGCGGCGCCCATGCCACGGCCCGGCGGGAACGCGTGTGCATGCACGCCCGCTGACAACAGGAGTGCTCCCAGGCCCAAGATGACGTCCGGCGACAAGGCGACCAGTGGCAGCGAGACGTAGAGACCCCGGACGGGGACCGCACCGACGGACAGATGCAGCCGTGGTAAGTCGATTCCTGACACAGTGAAGGTCTTGTAAGAGAGGAGAGGTGGACGTAGTGCATTTGGTGAGGAAAATGAGCCGGTCAGCAGCATTGAGGATAGATTGGAGTGGAGAGAGGTATTTGTCAGGAATGCCAGTCAGGAGGAGATTACAGTAGTCCAGTCTGGAGATGACCAGTGAGTGGATAAGAGTCTTAGTAGCATCCTGGGTCAGAAAGGGTCTGATCCTGGAAATATTTTTTAGATGAAAATGGCAGGTTTGCGAGAGGTGCTGAACGTGTGGTTTGAAGGAAAGGGAGGAGTCAAGGATTACTCCAAGTCAGTGCATTTGGGGGCTAGAGGAGATAGTAGTGCCATCAATAGATAATGAGATTGTAGAAGGTGAGGTTATGTGGGAGGGAAGATGATCAGCTCAGTCTTAGACATGTTAAGATTAAGAAAGCACTGGGACATCCAAACAGAGATAGCAGAGAGACAGTTGGAGATACGAGTGAGGAGAGCAGGGGAGAGGTCTGGAGAGGAAAGATAGATTTGAGTGTCATCAGCATAGAGATGATATTAGAAACCAAAAGAACTAATGAGCTTACAAAGTGAGGGGGAGGTGGAGTCATGAGAGGAGAATGAATGGTCAGAGAGGTAGGAAGACAGCCAAGAGAGGGCAGTATTATGCAGACCAAGGGAGTGAAGGATTTGCAGTAGGAGAGGGTGGTCCACAGTGTCAAAAGCAGCAGAGAAATCAAGAAGAATAAGTACAAAGTAGTGTCCCTTAGATTTAGCAGCATGGAGCTCATTGCATACTTTTGTAAGGGCAGTTTCAGTGGAGTGGAGAGGACAGAAGCCAGACTGGAATGGGTCAAGCAGTGAGTGTGAGGAAAGAAAGGAAGTAAGGCAGTTGTAGACAATACGCTCAAGGAGTGTGGAGGCAAAAGGGAGGAGAGAGATGGATCGGTAGTTGGAGAGAGTTTGGATCAAGGGTAGGTTTTTTAAGAATAGGAGAGATGAGTGCATTCTCGAAGGCAGAGTGGACAGTGCCTGATGAAAGGGAGAGATTGAGAAGGTGGGAAAGATGGGAACAGGCAGAAGGAGAGAGGTAGTGGAGGAGGCGGGAGGGGATAGGGTCAAGTGGGGAGGTGGCGAGGGGACAGGAACGAATGAGGGCCTCACCAGATGCATGGGAGAAAGATATCAGAGTTGGTGAGAGGTATGGGAGGGGTGGAAAGGGATGGGAGGAGGCTATTTGCTGATGGTCTGGTGTGATGTGATGTCCTAATGTATGGAGTCAATTTTGGATGTGAAGTACTGTAAGTGGCAAAGTCAAGAGCAGAGAGTGAGGAAGGGAAACGAGGTGGAGGTGGGCAGAGGAGTGAGTTGAGAGTGGCAAAGAGGCACCAGGGGTTGGAAGACTAGGAGGAGATGAGGGTCTTGAAGAATGACTGTTTAGCAAGAGAAAGGGCAGCACTGAAGGATGAGAGCATAAGTTTGAAATGGAGTAAGTTTGCCTTAGAGCGTGATTTCCTCCAGTGTCGCTCAGCAGTACATGAGCATTTTTGCATATCTGGTGCATTTGGTGTGCCAGGGTTGAGGGTAAATAATAGTGGGTGGTGGAGCAACAGAGTCAAGAGCAGAAGTAAGGGGTGCATTGTATATGGAAGTGGCTTGATCAGGGCATGAGAGAGAGAGAATAGGAGAGAGAAGGGAGTCAAACAGGAAGGAAAGGAATGTGGTGTAAATAGCCTCAATGTTACGCTTATAAAGGTAGCCTTAAGAGGTAGAGATGGGGAAGCAGAGAGAGATAGGTTAAAGGAGAGTAGGTGGTGGTCAGAGAGGGGAAAGGGGGAGTTGGAAAAATCAGAAATATCACAACGGTGAGTGAAGACCAGATCCAGTGAGCTCCCATTCACCTGGGAGGGTAAGGAGGTCCACTAGGAGAGACCAAGTGAAGAGGTGAGGTTAAGGGGTTTAGAGGCAGGGGATTGTGTGGAGATATCGATAGGGATGTTGAAATCACCTAGGATAATGGAGGGAATGTCAGAAGAAAGGAAGTGAGGAAGCCAGGAAGCAAAGTTGTCAATGAATTTGGAAGTAATGCCAGGGGGGCGGTAAATGACAGCTACTCTAAGATGGACTGGTTGGAAGAGGCGTATAGTATGGACCTCAAATGTAGAGAATGTAAGGGATGGTTCTGGTGGTATGAGTTGGTAGGAGTAACTAGAAGGTAAAGGGACCCCAACACCACCCCCATGGCGACCCCCAGGTCAGGGTGTGTGTGTGTGTGTGTGTGTGTGTGTCCCAGCAGAGAGGGCAGCAGGAGAAGTAGTGTCAGAGGGAGTAATCCAAGTTTCATTAATGGCTAGTAGGTGCAGGGAGTTGGAAATGAAAAGGTTATGAGTGGGGACCAGTTTGTTACAAACAGATCTGGCATTACAGAGGGCACAGGATAGGGGGTATGAGTTTGTGGAAGATATGTGAATGAGATTATCAGGGTTCCTTTAGCAATAAGGTGAGATTATCTTTGAGGGCAGGGATGATGACAGAGTAGTAATAGTGCAGGTGCCTGAGCTAGGAGGGGAAACTGCAAGAGGTAGGTAGGGAGGGAGGTCAGTGTGATGTGGATGGGGGTGTGGGGAGGTGACAGGGAAGGGAGGGAGGGAGCAGGGCTGAGTTGTGGGGTAGAAGGACCATGGGGCAGAGGTGAGTGAAACTAGGGTAACAGGAAAAGAGGGGAAAGGAAACAGAGGGATGGAGGGGAGACAGAGGAGAGGAGAGAGGAGGTGGTGTAGGAGACTAGGGGGGAAGGATAAAGGTGTGAACAGGGAGCAAGATACATGATTAGGTAGACACTGGGGAGTATAAGAAAACCTTGGCATAGTGTTAAGTAGGTAAATAGGTTGAGGGAAACTGGAAGTAGGAGTGGAGGCTGTAAGGGTATCAGAGCAGAAGAATTGCAGAAATGCAGGTGAGAAAAGCAGTGTAGATTTAGTTTGAAGTGAATCAAAAACGTAGATAAAGTGGGTACAGAAATGTATTTGGACTGTAAGAAATGAGAGGATTGTGAGAGAGTTACAAAGCAATGGTAATTGGAGGACGGAGCAGGAGACACTGTGAACGGAGCAGAGCAGAGCGGAAGCGGAAGTGCCACGCACAAGCGCGCATGAGCGGGAGGAAGCAGAGTACCGGGCTGAGAGGGGCTGAGAGCCGGAGCTGAGCATAGCGGAGCAGGCATCGGGCAGCATGTCTATGAGTGTGTGAGGCCGCTGTTGAGCTGCTGTGTGTGTGTGTGAGACCACTGTTGGAGCTGCTGTGTGCTTGAGAGTGAGGGAGAGTGTGTGAGTGTGAGAACCCTATCACTGCCGGGCCGTTGCTGCTAGCAGCTAGTTGAGAGTGAGTGAGTGAGTGAGTGAGCAAGCAAGTAAGGGTGTGAGGGCCATGTTCAGTGGGTGAGAAAGAAGGAAGAGAGAGGGCTGCTGCTGCTAGGTGAGTGAGTGGGAGCTGCTTGGGGTGAGAAACGGTGTGAGTGCTGTAGTTAGGTGTGAGTGAGAGGGTGTTGCTAGGAAGGAGAAAGGGTGTGAGGGCTGCTTCTGGGGAGTTCTGCTGCTGCAGCCACAGCCTGCTTGAGTGAGGACTGCCAACTGTGGACAAAGCAGGTACCGGTAGCCAGGTGGACGAAGCAGTTGCCGGAATTTGGGTGGACAAAGCAGGTGCCGGAAGCCGGGTGCGCGGCAGCAAGTGAAAATGAGGTGCGGAGAGCTGGAGCAACTGCAAGGAGGAGTATTGGTGACGCAGGAGAGGGCCCACTCAGATAAGTATTGTTTATCTACTTTATTGTGTATGTGATTGAATTGACAGTTTCTGCTGTATTGTGAATATTGATTCTCTTCACAGCTAGGTCATAGTCAATATCATATTGCATAGTTTTGTATTGTTTTGTATTGTTCTTCGGAAGGTAATAGGGAGTTGAGTCTTCAAAAATGGGAGGGGCCGTGATTGAGAATCTCACTCATTGCGTGTCGTGCAAGATGTATGCGCACCTGGAGCAGCCGACCCAGTGTGAATACATATGCACGAGATGTGAGTGAACAGCTGCCATGGAATCCCAGGTAACTGATCTAGAGCAGACCATTACATGACTGAGAGATATTCATAATCTCAAGCAAAGTTTAGATAGAACGGTGGAGGAGTTGCGGGTGGGGTCACCGGTAGACAAGGATAATCAGGTAGCCAGCTGGGTCACTGTTAGAAGGAAGAATAAGAGGGGGAGGCATGACATCTCTGATCTGTCAAACACGAACAAATTTGCAAGATTGGATGAAGATTCGGCAGATGATAGCGAGGAAATGACGGAGCCGGAGGTGACTGTTCCCTCTAGCAACCGGAGGAGTGGTCCCTCTGGCTCATATGGGATGAAAGTTAGAGAGGCACCCAGGCAGATGGTGGTGGTAGGGGACTCTATCATCAAGGAGGCAGATAGTGCAATCTGCTACCGGGATCGTGATCGCCGTATGGTCTGTTGTCTCCCGGGTGCTCGGGTACGGCACATCGCGGACCGGGTAGATAGATTGTTGGGAGGGGATGGGAAAGACCCGACGGTCTTGGTTCACGTCGGCACCAACGACAAAGTTAATGGTAGGTGGGATGTCCTTAAGAAAGATTATAGGGACTTAGGACAGTAACTAAAAGAAAGGACATCTAAGGTAATATTCTCCGAAATATTACCAGTGCCACGTGCTAGCCCAGGGAGGCAGAGGGAGATCACGGAGGTAAATGTGTGGCTTAGAGACTGGTGTAGGAAGGAGGGGTTTGTGTTCCTGGAACTCTGGACGGACTTCTCAGTCAGGCACCATCTTTTTTGTCGCAATGGATTACACCTGAATGAGGAGGGGGCTGTGGTGCTGGGGGGAAGGATGGTTAGTAGGTTGGAGGAGCTTTTAAACTAGGAGCCTGGGGGAGGGTTTAGTTAGGAACTATGGGTCATGCAGCAAGAATAGTAAAGATGGTGGTAGTAAGCTAAATGGGGTTGGAGAAGGGGGGAGGGAAAGAGCAGCAGGCAAGGGCAAGGGTATTTGAATGGGTTCTAAAAAGGGTAGTAACAAAGGTATTGCCAAAACATTAACTAACATTTATGTGTCATCATTACAGCATATAGAAAAGGATGTACATAGCATAAGGGAAAATACTTATGTCAGGGTGGAGAATTCAGGCCGAAACACTGGGTTGATCAAAGAGAAGAGTAAGGAGGGCAGTATTAAGTATGGTGGGGGTGGAAAGGGAACGAAAAGGACAATCAGGAAGAGTAACTCTAGGGAGGCTCTAGTAAACCATGATGGGGTACCTTTAAATAAACAGGCGGGCAATGGAACCACTAAACTAAAATGTATGCTTGCAAACGCAAGAAGTCTAGCAAGTAAAATGGGAGAATTTGAATTGTTAGCATCTAGGGCTGAGTATGATATTATAGGTATTACAGACACACGGTGGGATGACCTCACGACTGGGTTGCAAACATGGAGGGGTATTCTACTTAAAGGAGGTTATTTATGAGGGGACTGGCGATAATGTGGAGTCACTATGGGTTGAAATCTCAAGTGGGGGTATTGATGCAAAAAAACTAGTTATAGGCATGTGCTACAAACAGCCAGATATTAGCATATATGAGGAAGAACTACTCTTGCAGCAAATCAAATGGGCTGCAGAATTGGGGGACATCCAAGTGATTGGGGATTTTAACTATCCTGATATAAATTGGAGTAACAATTCATGCGTTAAAGCTAGAGGCAGCAGGTTCTTAAATATATTAAAGGATCACTACTTGTCTCAATTAGTCGAGGACCCAACTAGGGGTAAAACTACTCTGGATCTAGTAATTACTAATAATGTGGACATCATATCGACTACTAAAGTTGGGGAGACTTTGGGTAACAGTGATCACTATATGATCACATTTTACATAAGTTTTAGGTAACAGAGCTATAAGGGGTCAACAAAAACATTCAACTTTAGGAAGGCTAACTTCAGTATGCTGAGATGCGCACTAAACGACATTGAGTGGGAGGATTTGTTTCATGGGAAGAACACTTCGGAAATGTGGGATGTTTTAAAAAGGGTTGCGAGATAGCAATATTCACAAATTTATTCCCATGGGCAGTAAGTGCAGGAGTATGAAACTTAAACCGATGTGGCTTAACAAGAAGGTCAAGGCAGAAATCAATAAAAAGAAGCGTGCTTTCAAAGCATTTAAATCTAATGGAAAGGAGGATTCACTCCAGTACTACAAGGAATGCAATAAAAGACGCAAAAAAGCAATAAAAGCAGCTAAAATTGAAAACGAAAAGCAAATTGCTATAGAGAGTAAAACCAATCCTAATTTTTTTTTTAAATACATAAACAGCAAAATATTAAAAAAGGAGAGCATAGGTCCAATAAAAGATGAATTTGGAGTATTGGTAAATGATGATGAATCAAAAGCGTAAATACTGAAAAAAAAATTTCATCAGTGTTCACCAAAGAAGAACTGACGGTGGGAATAGTGCATAGCGATAATGACAGTAAGGATTCATGGTTAGATACTTGTTTAAGTGAAGAAGTAGTCAGGGAGAGACTATGCAAAATAAAGATTATTAAATCACCTGGCCCGGACGGACTTCATCCGAGGGTTCTTATGGAGCTTAGGTCACAACTAGTAAGACCCTTATACTTGATTTTCAATAGTTCACTTAGATCTGGCATGGTAACGAAGGATTGGCGTATAGGAGAGGTAGTGTCATTATTTAAAAAGGGATCCAAAAATCATCTGGGTAACTACAGACCGGTTAGTTTGACATCTATAGTGGGGAAAATATTGTAAGTAATTATAAGGGATAGCATGCATGAGTATCTGCAGACTACCAAGATTATTAGCAAGAACCAGCATGGATTTGTGAGGGACAGATCATGTCAAAAGGAAAAAGCCTTCGATACAGTGCCTCACAGGAGACTAATCATCAAATTAAAGGAGCTGGCCTAGGAAAAACTGTTTGTACATGGATAAGTAACTGCCTGGACAACTGGGTACAGAGAGTAGTGGTCAACGGAAAGTCTACAAGCTGGACACCGGTAGTCAGCGGAGTACCACAGGCAGAGGCGTAACTAGCACAGGGCGAGCAGGGAGCGTGCCCTGGGCGCCGTGGCAGGCCCAGCAGAGGGGGCGCCACCGGCCCCTGCACGCCCCGCTCACCCCATGCGCACCACCAGAGCACTGAGCATGACCGCGATGTGTCATGGCTCATGCTCCCCTGTCTACACAGCTGCGCTGCCTGCTGCCTCAGCCCGCTGGCTCCCGGCTCCCACTACTAGGTAAGGGGAGGGGGTGATCAGAGGTAAAAGTATGGCGGACGCTGGTTGGCTGAGAATTGCTGTCTCTCAGCCAACCAGTGGCCTGTTACCATGGTAACGGCCACTGACGAGGCGGGGAGCTGTCCCTGGCTCTTCCTGTCTTCCGCGCTCGGCGTGTAGCCTCCTTCCCCTGTTGTGAAGTGAAGTTCCCGGCTCTCCCCCCCTGGTGGTAGCGCTGCTGAGGCTGCTGGGTCCCTTGTGTGATCCTTCTGGCTCCGGAGTGCAGGGGACCAGTCTGCAGGGATGTTGATGCTGCTCCCCACGGTGCATGGCCAGTGTTCATGGTGAGTGCCTGAACTTGGCCCCACTCTGCTCCCTGTGCCCCTTTCTCTCCCCTATGTGGCCCCACTCTCCCCTCTGTGGCCCGACTCTCGCCCCGTGGTCTCTCCCCCCATGGCCCCCCTCTCCCCACTGTGGCTCCTACTTTAGCCCCTGCAGCCTCACTCTACCCTCTGTAACCCCACTCTGCTCCCTGTGGCCCCACTCTCCCCATTGTGGCCCCACTCCCACCCCCCTTTGGTCCCACTTGCACCACTGTGGCCCCATTCTCCCTACTGTGGCCTCATTCTCCCCCCTGTGTCCCCATCCCCCCCTCTGTGTCCCCCACTCTGCTCCCTGTGCCCCCACTCTCCCCACTGATGGTGTGCTGAGTGACGACACCGGGTAGGTGATGGTGTGCTGAGTGCCGACACTGTGTAGGTGATGGTGTGCTGAGTGACGACACAGGGGGTAGGTGATGGTGTGCTGAGTGACGACACAGGGGGTAGATGATGGTATGCTGAGTGACAACACAGGGGGTAGGTGATGGTATGCTGAGTGAAGACACGGGGTAGGTGATGGTGTGCTGAGTGACTATACATGGGATAGGTGATGGTGTGCTGAGTGCTGAGAGATGACACAAGTGGTAGGTGATGGTTGCTGAGAGACGACACGGGGGTAGGTGATGGTGTGCTGAGAGATGTAGGGGGCAGAATGTAAGTCTGGTTGAATTGCTGATGTATGTTGCCTACCTTGTTACTATTCCTACATAGACAGGCATCTTCTGGATGATGTGATCTCCTACATGACTAGTGAATACCGACTGAAGACACCATCTGCCTCAGAGGATACATTTCTCCAGAGGTTCCACACTGTGAGAAACCATCATACAGGTAAGATGCGTGTGCAACTGAAAAGAATGATTCCACTGTGACGTGTCATGTCGGCAAGCCCTAATTTCAGTGGCCATGCCCCCTCTGGTGCGTGACCATGCCCCCTCTGGTGCGTGACCATGCTCCCTCTGGTGCGTGACCATGCTCCCTCTGGTGCGTGACCATGCACACTTTTTGCGCACGCGCACATAGCTTATATTATGAATCTTTGGGGGGGAGGGGGCATTCATAATCTTGCTCTGGGCTCCAAAAACCCTTGTTACGCCTCTGAATTCCCAACAGTCCCTCAATCGAGATCCCGGCTGTCAGTATGCCAATTCCGGCATTCTAATCAGTGTTGGGCTCATTAGCGATCCTGACTGGGTCACATTTATTTATTTATTAATAGATAGCTGTAATGGAGTCCGAGTTCACCTGTCGTGTGGGATGCTGGCGAACTCTGAGGTGTTTTTTTAAAGAGCCGCTCATTTACAAGGCATAACCATGCCCTGTAAATGATTGCCCCTTTAAAAAAAATTCCAAGTTCGGCCGGAATCCCGCACAGCGGGTGAACTCGTACTGTATTACGTACCAGCCAATATATCCAAACTGCCTCCCACTCCTCTAGTTCAAATGATATAGTGTGTCCAGGTACCTTTCCTACTTTGCTATAAAATTTGTGTAATGTGCAAGATCAGACGGCACCCAGGAACCCCCAATTAAAAGAGGTCACACTCATGTCCCCTAATTGGAATTTTCGTTGTAGTGAATGATAATGTTATTATGTTAATTTTAGACCTTAGGGCCCCCTGTCTTAAGTATACCAGGCCCCCCAAAGCCTTAATCCAGCTTTGCCGCGGCACTCTCCCTGTCTCCCCGGCCCCGGCTGCTGGACCTGTCACATTGTACAGGCAGCGGCACCTACGAGCCTCCCCCTGCTCCCCCCCTGCAGAGTCTCCATATCGCGTGCGCGACCTCGGAGTTGCGCGGCCTCGGAGGTGCAGGTGAGCAGGCCGCAGCAGTTTAAACTTTCCAGTCGGGAGAGGAGGGGGGGGGGGGTGCGGGACAGTGTGAGTGCGTGTGTGTTAATTGTGTGTGTGTGGGACAGTGTGAGTGTGTGTAGTGTGTGTAAATTTTTGCAGTCCAGTGTGTGTGGGGGGGGGGAAAGTATGAGAATTTGTGTGTAGTCTGAGTGGGTGTTTGTGGGGTTTGGGGGTGGCCAGTCTGTGTGTGTGTGTAATCTACAATGTGTGTGTGTAAGTAAGGGGGTGGGGCAGTCTGTGTGTGTGGGCGGGATGTACTAATGCTTACCGCCACGGTAAGCATTAGTACCATTTACCACAGAGGCCATTTACTGAAGAGGGATATGTATTAAACCACGGGCACTGAGATGCCCATCTCACTCACCATCCAGCTGGGTGGCCGAGCCGGGCGGGTGGAAAGCCAGCAGCAGGGGCAGCATGCCGGATATCAGCAGCCGAGGGTGCGGGCTGTAAGGCACGTGCGGAGCGGTGCGGAGCCCAAAGCCAGAGATCGGCAGCATGTTGACCGACAACAAGCGGCTTCTGCTTCCGCGTTCGACATGCTTCCGATCTCAGACTTTGGGCTACGCAGAGTTCGGGGGATAGGTGTCCTCTGCCTGTGTACTGTAGCTCTGGGGGTGCGGGCTCCGGAGGCTCTCAACACTGTTGAATATCCAGTTGCTTCAAGTATGTACAGCCCGCACCCTCGGCTGCTGATATCCGGCATGCTGCTTGCTGTCCCCCTGCCCGGCTCGGCCACACAGCTATACGGTGAGAAGGGCATCTCAGCTCCCGAGGTTTAATACATATGCCTCAGTAAATGGCCTCTGCGGTAAACGATACTAATGCTTACCGTGCAAATAACAGCGGGGAGGACGGCGCACATCGGGATCCTGCAGCTGGAGTGAAGATCCCCCTTCGGAGCGCAGCAGACCACACTGAAAAGGGTGCATCCCCGGTGCGGTGCTCTGCATCTCTGGTGGCGCCGAAGACGTGGAGTGTCGGAGGTGGCAGAAGCGCCGCAGCTTGGGGTGAGAAACCGCTGCAACCCTTCCGCTGCTAAACTCTGCAATTAGTCAATTAAGGGGGTAGGCTCCCCTCACCACAGTGCCCACAGGCCTTGTTAATTAAGGGGGTAAGATCCCCTCACTCTATAATGTGAATTTCGTCTCATTCAGTGTGCTACAATGTGAATTTCGGTTCATACCATGTGCTATAATGTAAATTTCGGCTCATACCGTGTGCTATAATGTGAATTTCGGCTCATACCATGTGCTATAATGTGAATTTCGGCTCATACCGTGTGCTATAATGTGAATTTCGGCTCATACTGTGTGCGATAATGTGAATTTCGGCTCATTCTGTGTGCTATAATGTGAATTTCGGCTCATACCGTGTGCTATAATGTGAATTTCGGCTCATACTGTGTGCTATAATGTGAATTTCGGCTCATACAGTGTGGGGTAATGTGAATTTCGGCTCATACTGTGTGCTATGTGAAAGGGGCACCAGTACTAGATAGTATAAGGGGTTCTACTACACTGAAGGACTCGCCCCTTTTGAGTGACCACGCCCCCTTTTCCAGAGCGCATAATTGCTGTCTACACTTTTTCATTCCCCCTTCAAAAATTCCACTCCAACCAGTGCACCTACATCTATACATACACACCCTGACATCTTTATATACAGTGACACCAGTGGCGTGTGCACATACTTTCCTTTTGTAGGTTTTTTTTTTGGGGGGGGGAGGGGGGGGCGCCATTATTGATCTTGCCCTGGGCTCCAAAAACCCTAGTTACGCCTCTGACCACAGGGGTCCGTACTCGAGCCACTACTGTTCAACATATTTATCAATGATCTAGAAATTGGCCTGGAAAGCACAGTTTCAATCTTTGCAGATGATTCAGAAATAGATGTGGAGTCTCTGCAGAATGACTTATCTAAACTTGAAACCTGGCCGTCTAAATGGGGAATGAGGTTCAATATAGAAAAATGCAAGGTTATGCATTTTGGGACTAAAAACAAACTTGCATCCTACATATTAAATGGGGAAAGTCTAGGGGTAACAGTTTTGGAAAAAGAATTGGGGGTACTCATTGATAATAAGCTTAATAACCGTATGCAATGTCAAAGCACAGTAAAGAAGGCAAGTAAGGTGCTAGCATGCATAAAACGGGGAATTGAGACAAGGGACGAGGATGTAATTCTGCCATTGTACAAATCATTGGTACGTCCGCACCTGGAATATTGTGTTCAGTTTTGGGCACCACTGTATAAAAAAGATGTCGGGGAACTCGAAAGGGTTCAAAGGCGAGTTACTAAATTGATTAAAGGGCTAGAGGGACTGGATTACACGGAAAGGCTTACTAGGTTGAATATGTACACACTGGAAAAGAGGCGTCAAAGAGGAGACATTATTAATGTCTTCAAATATGTAAAGGGGCACTACAAAGAGTTATCAGGAATTATTTATTAAAAGAATTCTGTTTAGGACACGTGGGCACTCGTTGAGGCTGGAGGAAAAAAAAATCCGTACACAACGGAGGAAAGGGTTCTTTACTGTTAGGGCAATCAGGATTTGGAATTCCTTGCCAAAGAAAGTGGTAATGACGGACTCTGTAAATGTATTTAAAAAAGGATTGGATGAAATTCTGATCGAAAAGGATATCCAATCCAAGGTTACAACATTTAAAATATTGACGTTGTTAATCTGGGTGTAACATGACTATAGTTGTTAACTAGTCATAAAAACATTCTTCAGCAGGTACAGTAAAATCAACTCAATTTAATACAGATTACAGGTTGAACACGATGGGCATTTTTCCTCTTTTCAACCTCAATTACTATGATACTAATTCTGTAAGGTTTCTTTAAGTGTTTGTAGGTAAAATTGCATTGGTGCAATTATTATTATTATTATTATTATTATTATTATAAAACCTACATAAAGAGATCATAAATAATGTCAATTAATAAAATGGTATCAGTTTTGAAGGCAATATACTGGTGACTTCACAAGAGTTTACAATGAGGGAAGGTTTTATAATCCCTATTGCTCTATTGAAGTTGAAAGGAAATGGTATTTTACATTTATATTATGTTTTCCAAACTGGGAGGTTTGCTGCTTGGAACTAGATACACTGTCAAATCCTTACTCAGAAAAACATTTGTGAATCTAGACTCAAATTAATTGGCAGATCATCATGGAATAAGAAACCCAATAAAGTCAAAAGAAAACAATATCTCCTTGAACAAGAGGAATGATATATTTTTATTCTGCATTTTTCCAGAAAATTAAAAAAAGCCTTACGTATTGTAGTGAGGCATTGTTACTAGGAGTTATCCCATTAATTTGGAGTCTTATCTCACACATACGAAGACAAGTATTTATTAGATGCGTGGGGAAATTACATGGTGTCAACAGAAACAGCGGGGAGGGGGTGCTACTCTGCTACTCACCTCTTTTCTTATTTCATACCCATACACTCCCACATTAAACAACAATTACATGTAACTAAGATATGCCACCCACCTCACCCCCACCATGAAAGTGACCGCTGCACTTTAGAATGACATCCAGCACATGACATCTAAACAATCTAAGATGTCTGTTACTAAGGCATATGGGCTAAACTCAAGACAACAATGCTTTAAAATATTGTATAACCTCTATATGTGATTGCTGATTTTTGTGTGATATTATAATATTATATCTATATACTGTAATATCTTTTGCATTTAGTGAGTCACAGTTTATTGCATATATCATGCCTAGCATTATAGGTGTGACAGAAGCATGCCAGTTTTGCAATAATGGCTCTGCACATGGACACAGAACAATATTAATCTGCAGTGCATTCTGTGTCTGCAGCCAGTTGGCAGCAATAGAAATGGATTTTAGGGTGCTTTTCAGGGGCATTTTAACAGAGGAGGGGGCCCCTGTGCAGCCTCTGGGTGGGCCCCCTCCTCTGTACGGTACAGTAGTCTCCAGCATCGTGCCAGAGTCTACAGCGTATGCCAGCGCCGGCACTATGCATAGGCAAACTAGTCAAATGCCATGGGGCACAAGCAGATTATGCTAATTAAAATGATATGCAGCATGCCTATATTCTGTGTGTGACTGCAGCTGTATCTGCACATGAAATGCTATGCTACAGGGTATTCCTGGAAATCACTGTAACGTATAATTTTGCATGCAGATACAGCCACAGTCGTGCACAAAATATAGGCATGCCACATATCATTTTAATCAGCAGAAGCTACTTGTGCATCCTAGTCACATATCAATGCAAAATAGACACACTTTCGTCAAAAAAGGCGTCCGATGTTAGCATAGCTGACCTGGAACTGCCAGCTGACTCATGTCAGGTGTCTCCTGCTGCATTGCGTTTGGAGGCAAGATGTATGATGACACATCTGTATCCAAGCAGAGACAGAGGTCACAGTGTTAGAGGCCATGTGAGTGCTGTGTGTGGGTGGGTTGGTTGTGCAATAGTGTTTGGCATATGTGTAAGGGGCATTATGTTTGTCATGTGTATACATGCATTAATTATGTGCGGCATATGTATAAGGTGCACATGTGTGTCATGTGTATGTATAATGGCATTAATAATGTGCAGCATACGTGTAAGGGACATTATGTGTATGAGGGCATTAATAAAGGAAGTGTAAGGTGAATTATGTTTATAAGGACATTAATAATATGTGTCGTATGTGTAAGGGGTATTACTGTGTGGTATTATGTGAATAAAGGCATTTCTAATGTGTGGAATTATGTTGCTCTACTCTGTGGCATAACATATAGGCCCTCATTCCGAGTTGTTCGCTCGCTAGCTGCTTTTAGCAGCATTGCACACGCTAAGCCGCCGCCCTCTGGGAGTGTATCTTAGCTTAGCAGAATTGCGAACGAAAGATTCGCAAGATTGCGAATAGAAATTTCTTAGCAGTTTCTGAGTAGCTCGACACTTACTCTGCCAATGCGATCAGTTCAGTCAGTTTTGTTCCTGGTTTGACGTCACAAACACACCCAACGTTCGCCCAGGCACTTCCCCGTTTCTCCAGCCACTCCCGCGTTTTTCCCAGAAACGGCAGCGTTTTTCCGTACACACCCATAAAACGGCCAGTTTCCGCCCAGAAACACCCACTTCCTGTCAATCACACTCCGATCACCAGAACGAAGAAAAATCCTCGTAATGCCGTGAGTAAAATACCTAACTTTTGAGTAAAATAACTAAGCGCATGCGCTCTGCGAACATTGCGCATGCGCAGTAAGCGACTAATCGCAATATAGCGAAATTCGGCAACGAGCGAACAACTCGGAATGAGGGCCATAGAAAGGGCACTACTATATGGTCTAATGTGAATAAAGAACAATATGGTGTGGTGTAATGTGAATAAGAAGCAATTCAGTGTGATGTAATGTGAATAAGGGGCACTACTGTGAGGAGTATACAAAGTAAAGTTGTACTAATGTGTGATGCAAGTGAATAAGGGACACTATCGCATGATAAAATGTGAATAAAGTTGCACTACTGTGGGGCGTAATTTGAATTGGGGGTACTATTGTGTGGCTATGCCCCTTCCCAGGAAAAGCACGCCCCCTTTTGGGCACTGATCCTATTTAAAATATAGGGCATAGGAGCACCAAAATAAGGACTGCTATGGGTGAGGGGCGATGATGCTGGGAAAGGGGTGCAGGGGTGCAGGGTCAGAGGCGGAACTAGTGGCGGTGCTAGGGGGCACCAGCCAAAATCTTGCCTAGGGCATCATAATGATTAGGGTCGGCTCTGGCGCATGCGCAAGTCTCCGGAAACATGGCGTTCGCCATGTTCCAGAGACCAAAATGCAATTTTAACTGCAGCTGCAGCGCCCAGCGCTGGACTCCGGAGAGGTAAGTAAAGGAGAAATGGGTACAATGTGTGCAATGTGGGCCTCCCCTGGACCCAGGGGCCCGTGTGCACCGCACACATTGCACCCATTATGGAAACGCCAATGGTGCTTTGTCAAATGGAAGTTCTCATTATCATCTAGTACTAAAGAACTTTCCACTGATTTTTCCCCATTTTGTTGACTTTCTCAGTCTGCATTTGATGTGTTGTGTAAAGTCATTAACCACTTAACTGGTGAATTTTGATTCCAAAAACTGCTCCAAAATTGTCAGTTTTTTTTTAATGATTGAATTAGGTCTAGAACATATATTTAAAACTTATCCAAAATGATTTTTATTAAAAAAAAGAAAATAACATTTGTAAAATAACGTTTTTTGAAACATAGGAATATCATGACCATCACCATCATAAAATCGTGACCATCTCGACTTTAATTTCCTCAGTGGTTGCTCCTCTGAGCAATTGCCAGGTACACGCTGAAAGGGCTGACTGGTGGTTAATTTATATTTCCTGCTCCTCTGTGCAGCCTCCGGGGTGGTGGATCCTGCTATGCTGACCTATCAGCAGTGAATGGCAGCACAGCAGACACTGGGTAAGAAAGCAGGGATGCCGAGGGGTCGGAAGGTTACTCTGTGATTGGCAGCTTCTCTTCCGGTTGCTGCCCACTCTGTATTTCTGAGTGGACTCATTGTTTGCACAGCCTGGTAAGTGCTTAATGTGGAATTGGCAATTAAACACAAACCAACTACGTAGATCAGGCATGTCAAAATCCCACCTGGCCTGAATAATCGAGGACTAAGTCTTGTGTAGGCCGGAAGAAGGAAAAAAGTCTTATATGCAATTATTATATATCATGTACCCTCCATTTCTTGTGCCTTCTTTATTCCATCACTAATAATATATATCACACATTATAACTAGAGATGAGCGGGTTCGGTTTCTCTGAAACCGAACCCGCACGAACTTCATGTTTTTTTCACGGGTCCGAGCAGACTCGGATCCTCCCGCCTTGCTCGGTTAACCCGAGCGCGCCCGAACGTCATCATGACGCTGTCGGATTCTCGCGAGACTCGGATTCTATATAAGGAGCCGCGCGTCGCCGCCATTTTCACACGTGCATTGAGATTGATAGGGAGAGGACGTGGCTGGCGTCCTCTCCATTAGAAATTAGATTAGAAGAGAGAGAGAGATTGTGCAGAGTCAGACAGAGTTTACCACAGTGACCAGTGCAGTTGTTGTTAGTTAACTTTTAATTATTTTAATATATCCGTTCTCTGCTATATCCGTTCTCTGCCTGAAAAAAAACGATACACAGCAGCAGCCAGTCACACAGTGTGACTCAGTCTGTGTGCACTCAGCTCAGCCCAGTGTGCTGCACATCAATGTATAAAAGGCAAAGCTTATAATAATTGTGGGGGAGACTGGGGAGCACTGCAGGTTGTTATAGCAGGAGCCCCCAGGAGTACATAATATTATATTAATTTAAAATTAAACAGTGCACACTTTTGCTGCAGGAGTGCCACTGCCAGTGTGACTAGTGGTGACCAGTGCCTGACCACCAGTATAGTAGTATATTGTTGTATGTATTGTATACTATCTCTTTATCAACCAGTCTATATTAGCAGCAGACACAGTACAGTGCGGTAGTTCACGGCTGTGGCTACCTCTGTGTCGGCAGTCGGAACTCGGCAGGCAGTCCGTCCATCCATAATTGTATTACAATATATACCACCTAACCGTGGTATTTTTTTTTCTTTCTTTATACCGTCGTCATAGTGTCATACTAGTTGTTACGAGTATACTACTATCTCTTTATCAACCAGTGTACAGTGCGGTAGTTCACGGCTGTGGCTACCTCTGTGTCGGCAGTCGGCAGGCAGTCCGTCCATCCATAATTGTATTATTATTATAATATATACCACCTAACCGTGGTTTTTTTTTCATTCTTTATACCGTCGTCATAGTGTCATACTAGTTGTTACGAGTATACTACTATCTCTTTATCAACCAGTGTACAGTGCGGTAGTTCACGGCTGTGGCTACCTCTGTGTCGGCAGTCGGCAGGCAGTCCGTCCATCCATAATTGTATTATTATTATAATATATACCACCTAACCGTGGTTTTTTTTTCATTCTTTATACCGTCGTCATAGTGTCATACTAGTTGTTACGAGTATACTACTATCTCTTTATCAACCAGTGTACAGTGCGGTAGTTCACGGCTGTGGCTACCTCTGTGTCGGCAGTCGGCAGGCAGTCCGTCCATCCATAATTGTATTATTATTATAATATATACCACCTAACCGTGGTTTTTTTTTCATTCTTTATACCGTCGTCATAGTGTCATACTAGTTGTTACGAGTATACTACTATCTCTTTATCAACCAGTGTACAGTGCGGTAGTTCACGGCTGTGGCTACCTCTGTGTCGGCAGTCGGCAGGCAGTCCGTCCATCCATAATTGTATTATTATTATAATATATACCACCTAACCGTGGTTTTTTTTCCATTCTTTATACCGTCGTCATAGTGTCATACTAGTTGTTACGAGTATACTACTATCTCTTTATCAACCAGTGTACAGTGCGGTAGTTCACGGCTGTGGCTACCTCTGTGTCGGCAGTCGGCAGGCAGTCCGTCCATCCATAATTGTATTATTATTATAATATATACCACCTAACCGTGGTTTTTTTTTCATTCTTTATACCGTCGTCATAGTGTCATACTAGTTGTTACGAGTATACTACTATCTCTTTATCAACCAGTGTACAGTGCGGTAGTTCACGGCTGTGGCTACCTCTGTGTCGGCAGTCGGCAGGCAGTCCGTCCATCCATAATTGTATTATTATTATAATATATACCACCTAACCGTGGTA
Source organism: Pseudophryne corroboree (assembly GCF_028390025.1). NCBI lineage: Eukaryota > Metazoa > Chordata > Amphibia > Anura > Myobatrachidae > Pseudophryne > Pseudophryne corroboree. Next base: position 345,519,272 of record NC_086447.1, read on the forward strand.
TTTTTTTTTCTTTCTTTATACCGTCGTCATAGTGTCATACTAGTTGTTACGAGTATACTACTATCTCTTTATCAACCAGTGTACAGTGCGGTAGTTCACGGCTGTGGCTACCTCTGTGTCGGCAGTCGGCAGGCAGTCCGTCCATCCATAATTGTATTATTATTATAATATATACCACCTAACCGTGGTTTTTTTTTCATTCTTTATACCGTCGTCATAGTGTCATACTAGTTGTTACGAGTATACTACTATCTCTTTATCAACCAGTGTACAGTGCGGTAGTTCACGGCTGTGGCTACCTCTGTGTCGGCAGTCGGCAGGCAGTCCGTCCATCCATAATTGTATTATTATTATAATATATACCACCTAACCGTGGTTTTTTTTTCATTCTTTATACCGTCGTCATAGTGTCATACTAGTTGTTACGAGTATACTACTATCTCTTTATCAACCAGTGTACAGTGCGGTAGTTCACGGCTGTGGCTACCTCTGTGTCGGCAGTCGGCAGGCAGTCCGTCCATCCATAATTGTATTATTATTATAATATATACCACCTAACCGTGGTTTTTTTTTCATTCTTTATACCGTCGTCATAGTGTCATACTAGTTGTTACGAGTATACTACTATCTCTTTATCAACCAGTGTACAGTGCGGTAGTTCACGGCTGTGGCTACCTCTGTGTCGGCAGTCGGCAGGCAGTCCGTCCATCCATAATTGTATTATTATTATAATATATACCACCTAACCGTGGTTTTTTTTTCATTCTTTATACCGTCGTCATAGTGTCATACTAGTTGTTACGAGTATACTACTATCTCTTTATCAACCAGTGTACAGTGCGGTAGTTCACGGCTGTGGCTACCTCTGTGTCGGCAGTCGGCAGGCAGTCCGTCCATCCATAATTGTATTATTATTATAATATATACCACCTAACCGTGGTTTTTTTTTCATTCTTTATACCGTCGTCATAGTGTCATACTAGTTGTTACGAGTATACTACTATCTCTTTATCAACCAGTGTACAGTGCGGTAGTTCACGGCTGTGGCTACCTCTGTGTCGGCAGTCGGCAGGCAGTCCGTCCATCCATAATTGTATTATTATTATAATATATACCACCTAACCGTGGTTTTTTTTTCATTCTTTATACCGTCGTCATAGTGTCATACTAGTTGTTACGAGTATACTACTATCTCTTTATCAACCAGTGTACAGTGCGGTAGTTCACGGCTGTGGCTACCTCTGTGTCGGCAGTCGGCAGGCAGTCCGTCCATCCATAATTGTATTATTATTATAATATATACCACCTAACCGTGGTTTTTTTTTCATTCTTTATACCGTCGTCATAGTGTCATACTAGTTGTTACGAGTATACTACTATCTCTTTATCAACCAGTGTACAGTGCGGTAGTTCACGGCTGTGGCTACCTCTGTGTCGGCAGTCGGCAGGCAGTCCGTCCATCCATAATTGTATTATTATTATAATATATACCACCTAACCGTGGTTTTTTTTTCATTCTTTATACCGTCGTCATAGTGTCATACTAGTTGTTACGAGTATACTACTATCTCTTTATCAACCAGTGTACAGTGCGGTAGTTCACGGCTGTGGCTACCTCTGTGTCGGCAGTCGGCAGGCAGTCCGTCCATCCATAATTGTATTATTATTATAATATATACCACCTAACCGTGGTTTTTTTTTCATTCTTTATACCGTCGTCATAGTGTCATACTAGTTGTTACGAGTATACTACTATCTCTTTATCAACCAGTGTACAGTGCGGTAGTTCACGGCTGTGGCTACCTCTGTGTCGGCAGTCGGCAGGCAGTCCGTCCATCCATAATTGTATTATTATTATAATATATACCACCTAACCGTGGTTTTTTTTTCATTCTTTATACCGTCGTCATAGTGTCATACTAGTTGTTACGAGTATACTACTATCTCTTTATCAACCAGTGTACAGTGCGGTAGTTCACGGCTGTGGCTACCTCTGTGTCGGCAGTCGGCAGGCAGTCCGTCCATCCATAATTGTATTATTATTATAATATATACCACCTAACCGTGGTTTTTTTTTCATTCTTTATACCGTCGTCATAGTGTCATACTAGTTGTTACGAGTATACTACTATCTCTTTATCAACCAGTGTACAGTGCGGTAGTTCACGGCTGTGGCTACCTCTGTGTCGGCAGTCGGCAGGCAGTCCGTCCATCCATAATTGTATTATTATTATTATAATATATACCACCTAACCGTGGTTTTTTTTTCATTCTTTATACCGTCGTCATAGTGTCATACTAGTTGTTACGAGTATACTACTATCTCTTTATCAACCAGTGTACAGTGCGGTAGTTCACGGCTGTGGCTACCTCTGTGTCGGCAGTCGGCAGGTATCCAATACTAGTATCCAATCCATCCATCTCCATTGTTTACCTGAGGTGCCTTTTAGTTCTGCCTATAAAATATGGAGAACAAAAAAGTTGAGGTTCCAAAATTAGGGAAAGATCAAGATCCACTTCCACCTCGTGCTGAAGCTGCTGCCACTAGTCATGGCCGAGACGATGAAATGCCAGCAACGTCGTCTGCCAAGGCCGATGCCCAATGTCATAGTACAGAGCATGTCAAATCCAAAACACCAAATATCAGAAAAAAAAGGACTCCAAAACCTAAAATAAAATTGTCGGAGGAGAAGCGTAAACTTGCCAATATGCCATTTACCACACGGAGTGGCAAGGAACGGCTGAGGCCCTGGCCTATGTTCATGGCTAGTGGTTCAGCTTCACATGAGGATGGAAGCACTCAGCCTCTCGCTAGAAAACTGAAAAGACTCAAGCTGGCAAAAGCACCGCAAAGAACTGTGCGTTCTTTGAAATCCCAAATCCACAAGGAGAGTCCAATTGTGTCGTTTGCGATGCCTGACCTTCCCAACACTGGAGGTGAAGAGCATGCGCCTTCCACCATTTGCACGCCCCCTGCAAGTGCTGGAAGGAGCACCCGCAGTCCAGTTCCTGATAGTCAGATTGAAGATGTCAGTGTTGAAGTACACCAGGATGAGGAGGATATGGGTGTTGCTGGCGCTGGGGAGGAAATTGACCAGGAGGATTCTGATGGTGAGGTGGTTTGTTTAAGTCAGGCACCCGGGGAGACACCTGTTGTCCGTGGGAGGAATATGGCCGTTGACATGCCAGGTGAAAATACCAAAAAAATCAGCTCTTCGGTGTGGAGGTATTTCACCAGAAATGCGGACAACAGGTGTCAAGCCGTGTGTTCCCTTTGTCAAGCTGTAATAAGTAGGGGTAAGGACGTTAACCACCTCGGAACATCCTCCCTTATACGTCACCTGCAGCGCATTCATAATAAGTCAGTGACAAGTTCAAAAACTTTGGGTGACAGCGGAAGCAGTCCACTGACCAGTAAATCCCTTCCTCTTGTAACCAAGCTCACGCAAACCACCCCACCAACTCCCTCAGTGTCAATTTCCTCCTTCCCCAGGAATGCCAATAGTCCTGCAGGCCATGTCACTGGCAAGTCTGACGAGTCCTCTCCTGCCTGGGATTCCTCCGATGCATCCTTGCGTGTAACGCCTACTGCTGCTGGCGCTGCTGTTGTTGCCGCTGGGAGTCGATGGTCATCCCAGAGGGGAAGTCGTAAGCCCACTTGTACTACTTCCAGTAAGCAATTGACTGTTCAACAGTCCTTTGCGAGGAAGATGAAATATCACAGCAGTCATCCTACTGCAAAGCGGATAACTGAGGCCTTGGCATCCTGGGTGGTGAGAAACGTGGTTCCGGTATCCATCATTACTGCAGAGCCAACTAGAGACTTGTTGGAGGTACTGTGTCCCCGGTACCAAATACCATCTAGGTTCCATTTCTCTAGGCAGGCGATACCGAAAATGTACACAGACCTCAGAAAAAGAGTCACCAGTGTCCTAAAAAATGCAGCTGTACCCAATGTCCACTTAACCACGGACATGTGGACAAGTGGAGCAGGGCAGGGTCAGGACTATATGACTGTGACAGCCCACTGGGTAGATGTATGGACTCCCGCCGCAAGAACAGCAGCGGCGGCACCAGTAGCAGCATCTCGCAAACGCCAACTCTTTCCTAGGCAGGCTACGCTTTGTATCACCGCTTTCCAGAATACGCACACAGCTGAAAACCTCTTACGGCAACTGAGGAAGATCATCGCGGAATGGCTTACCCCAATTGGACTCTCCTGTGGATTTGTGGCATCGGACAACGCCAGCAATATTGTGTGTGCATTAAATCTGGGCCAATTCCAGCACGTCCCATGTTTTGCACATACCTTGAATTTGGTGGTGCAGAATTTTTTAAAAAACGACAGGGGCGTGCAAGAGATGCTGTCGGTGGCCAGAAGAATTGCGGGACACTTTCGGCGTACAGGCACCACGTACAGAAAACTGGAGCACCACCAAAAACTACTGAACCTGCCCTGCCATCATCTGAAGCAAGAAGTGGTAACGAGGTGGAATTCAACCCTCTATATGCTTCAGAGGTTGGAGGAGCAGCAAAAGGCCATTCAAGCCTATACAATTGAGCACGATATAGTAGGTGGAATGCACCTGTCTCAAGTGCAGTGGAGAATGATTTCAACGTTGTGCAAGGTTCTGATGCCCTTTGAACTTGCCACACGTGAAGTCAGTTCAGACACTGCCAGCCTGAGTCAGGTCATTCCCCTCATCAGGCTTTTGCAGAAGAAGCTGGAGGCATTGAAGAAGGAGCTAACACGGAGCGATTCCGCTAGGCATGTGGGACTTGTGGATGCAGCCCTTAATTCGCTTAACAAGGATTCACGGGTGGTCAATCTGTTGAAATCAGAGCACTACATTTTGGCCACCGTGCTCGATCCTAGATTTAAAGCCTACCTTGGATCTCTCTTTCCGGCAGACACAGGTCTGCTGGGGTTGAAAGACCTGCTGGTGACAAAATTGTCAAGTCAAGCGGAACGCGACCTGTCAACATCTCCTCCTTCACATTCTCCCGCAACTGGGGGTGCGAGGAAAAGGCTCAGAATTCCGAGCCCACCCGCTGGCGGTGATGCAGGGCAGTCTGGAGCGACTGCTGATGCTGACATCTGGTCCGGACTGAAGGACCTGACAACGATTACGGACATGTCGTCTACTGTCACTGCATATGATTCTCTCAACATTGATAGAATGGTGGAGGATTATATGAGTGACCGCATCCAAGTAGGCACGTCACACAGTCCGTACTTATACTGGCAGGAAAAAGAGGCAATTTGGAGGCCCTTGCACAAACTGGCTTTATTCTACCTAAGTTGCCCTCCCACAAGTGTGTACTCCGAAAGAGTGTTTAGTGCCGCCGCTCACCTTGTCAGCAATCGGCGTACGAGGTTACATCCAGAAAATGTGGAGAAGATGATGTTCATTAAAATGAATTATAATCAATTCCTCCGCGGAGACATTGACCAGCAGCAATTGCCTCCACAAAGTACACAGGGAGCTGAGATGGTGGATTCCAGTGGGGACGAATTGATAATCTGTGAGGAGGGGGATGTACACGGTGATATATCGGAGGGTGAAGATGAGGTGGACATCTTGCCTCTGTAGAGCCAGTTTGTGCAAGGAGAGATTAATTGCTTCTTTTTTGGGGGGGGTCCAAACCAACCCGTCATATCAGTCACAGTCGTGTGGCAGACCCTGTCACTGAAATGATGGGTTGGTTAAAGTGTGCATGTCCTGTTTTGTTTATACAACATAAGGGTGGGTGGGAGGGCCCAAGGATAATTCCATCTTGCACCTCTTTTTTCTTTTCTTTTTCTTTGCATCATGTGCTGATTGGGGAGGGTTTTTTGGAAGGGACATCCTGCGTGACACTGCAGTGCCACTCCTAGATGGGCCCGGTGTTTGTGTCGGCCACTAGGGTCGCTAATCTTACTCACACAGTCAGCTACCTCATTGCGCCTCTTTTTTTCTTTGCGTCATGTGCTGTTTGGGGAGGGTTTTTTGGAAGGGCCATCCTGCGTGACACTGCAGTGCCACTCCTAGATGGGCCCGGTGTTTGTGTCGGCCACTAGGGTCGCTTATCTTTCTCACACAGTCAGCTACCTCATTGCGCCTCTTTTTTTCTTTGCGTCATGTGCTGTTTGGGGAGGGTTTTTTGGAAGGGACATCCTGCGTGACACTGCAGTGCCACTCCTAGATGGGCCCGGTGTTTGTGTCGGCCACTAGGGTCGCTTATCTTACTCACACAGCGACCTCGGTGCAAATTTTAGGACTAAAAATAATATTGTGAGGTGTGATGTGTTCAGAATAGGCTGAAAATGAGTGTAAATTATGTTTTTTGAGGTTAATAATACTTTGGGATCAAAATTACCCCCAAATTCTATGATTTAAGCTGTTTTTTAGGGTTTTTTGAAAAAAACACCCGAATCCAAAACACACCCGAATCCGACAAAAATAATTCGGTGAGGTTTTGCCAAAACGCGTTCGAACCCAAAACACGGCCGCGGAACCGAACCCAAAACCAAAACACAAAACCCGAAAAATTTCAGGCGCTCATCTCTAATTTATAACACATTATCCCCCCTGCAGGGGTGTTTTAAGAGAGGAGGAAGCCCGTGTTCAGCCTCCTCCGTTCAGGCCCCCTCCTATCTGCCCGGAGCACTGTAGAGTCTGAGCACTAGAGGGCTCAGACTCTACTGTGCATGCACAGATCTCCGGGAAAATGGTGCAGCGGCCATTTTCCCTGAGATTTCTCTACTGCGCCGCTGAGCCATTTTCACTGTGTTCTAACAGCGCTGCGGAGGGGTAAGTATTTTAAAAATGGGTGCAGTGTGTGCGGTGGGGTCCACTCTGGACTCAGGGGCCCGTGTGCACAGCACACACTGCACCCATTATAGAAACGCTAGTGCCCCCCTGTCTGTATGTGATTTACCTGCCTGCTGCCTCTGTCTCCTTGAAGGTGATATTAGAATAAATATCATGCACCAAACAGTGTGATATTTATAAGCAAACTGTAAAAACCAGGATATGAACATAAAATAAGAGGATAACTTTTAGCCTCTTATTTTATGTTCATATGCTGGTCTTCATAGTTTGCATACAATATCAGACTGTTTGGTGTAGGATATTTCTCTGTATTCTAATATCAACTACAAGGGGACAGAGTTCAGCAGGCAGGGAAATCACAGAATGAAGGGAGGGGGGATGCAGTGGAAGCAGGGTAATACTTACTGTATACTCAGTGTGGACTGTAAAGGGAAGGGCATGCCATGGTTGCTAACATTTTTACTAGCTGTAAATATCTCTCCCAGTGTTCAGCGTCCGCATGGGCACTCTTCTCTCTCTCAAGGCAGCTCCCCTCTGTCCTCCTCACATCAGGAAACACATGAGGCGACATAATCTTTGCCGGGACTGGAGAAGGCAGGGTGGGACAATTCACTTTATTGAGCCTCCAACCCACCACCATCTTATGATATTGATGCTGGTGGGCAGTGCAAGCAGATGGAAGCCGACCAGAATCCAGCCTCCTTTCCTGCAGCAGCCATGAGCAGGGGTGTATCTTCCTATTGGCCAGGATGGCACTTGCCAGGGGCACCGGCCAAGGAGGGGGCGCTGCCCGGCAGTGCCACCCGGGCCAGGGGGTAGAATGACATAGTAGTTCTTACTACATCCATTAGCAGTGCTCATCCACTGCCAGACTCTCAGAAGTGTATTGTACTCTGACACTCTCTGTGGCTACAGTCACAATGATGGTGAATATAGCCGGGGAGCGGGGCACTTCCAGGTATGGGGAGGGGCGAGGCACCCCCTCTTCCTCATCCGCTCCCCATCTCATTGGTCCCACGTGGTCTGCCACCAAACACCAGCCACTACAATCAGCACCAGTCAGCAGTGCAGCATGAGCATACCTGTACATTTTCTGCATGGTCTATTCTGGCAGTCTGGATCACAGCTAACAAAGAGCTCTGTATGGAGAGGTATCTAGATCAGTGACTGCCTGTCCAGCTGTTTTGAGACTACAAGCCCCAGCACACCTTGTCAACTGGATTTGCTTAGACATGTAGTGCCATAACACCTAGAGAGGGTTTTTTAACTGTATGTGTGTGTGCATATATCCCCTCGGTGTTCCTGTCTGCACCCTCCTTGTAATTACCCCTCCATGTTCCTGCCCACACCATCCCTGTAACTGCCCCCTCAGTGACCCTGCCCATACACTCCTGTAATTTCCTCTGTGTCCCTGCCCGCATCTTCCCATAATTCCCCCTCAGTGTCCCTGCCCACACCCTTCCCATAATTCCCCCTCAGTATCCCTGCCCACACCCTCCCCGTAATTCCCTGTCAGTGTCCCTGACCTCAGCCTATCTGTAACTCCCCCCTCTGTGTCCCTGGGTGGGGGAGGTGGGGGGCGCCAGTTCCTTGCTTTGCCAGGGGCGCTCAGACCCCTAGATACACCCCTTGCCATAAACACAGTAGGGCAACCTCACCGAGGGTGGATGGAGGCAGAACATAGTTCCGCCCCATTCCAGACCAATTTAACCCTTGCCATGGGCTGCAAAAGTACCTCTGCCCACGGGTTACAAAAGGATAAGTTAGGGGCCGCATGTGGGCCACTGGGCGCAAGTTTGACATGCCAGACGTAGATAGTGCTATTACATGAGCCTACTTGTGTTGTCATCTATGCCGTGATATTGCAAGCCACAGAAAAGATAGCTAGTCACTGTGAACGGACTGCCTTCAGAGGTGCAGAGTTGGAGAGTGAGTTCATGCAGATATAATGACCTTGAACGCATTAATCTGATGAAGATCCTTTATTTGTATTGGAATTTAGTATACTCCTCCCTCTGCTGGCTGCCTGCTGGCACTGAGACAGCTAAGATTACTGTTGTGAAAAGACCTTGAATTCAGAGCACATCAATAATCCTTTTTTCTTCTTTAAATAATAAGCTGACAAATGAGATAAGACAGTGCTGAGATTTTTTGCACTTTCTTGAGAGCAGTATGTCTGTTTAAACTACAACATTTATAATTTTGTTTTTCCAGAATAACATGTCTACTGTACAATATAAAATGGCAAGTTTACTTCAGTTGCTGCATTTAATGTGAGTTGAATTGGCCATTTTGCCAAGTAGGATAAGGATTTTTAATTTTAGTTTCTCTTACATCCTAGAGGATACTGGGGTCCACATTAGTACCATGGGATATAGATAGGTCCACTAGGAGCCATGGGCACTTTAAGAAATTGATAGTGTGGGCTGGCTCCTCCCTCTATGCCCCTCCTACCAGACTCAGCATAGAAAATGTGCCCGGAGGAGGCAGTCACGCTGGGGAAGCTCCTGAAGAGTTTTCTGCATTTATTTTCTTTTTTACTGTTTTCAGGCAGGTCTGGCTGGCACCAGACTGCCTGCTTCATCAGACTTAGTGGGGGGGAATGGCCCAACCTCCCTAGGGTTAATGGTCCTGTTCCCCGCTGACAGGACACTGAGCTCGTGAGGGTCCTATGCGCAAGCCCCACCACAGTGAGCGTACAGACCACCCTAACAGAGCCAGAAGAGTGGTGAGTAGGTGGATGGCGTCCCGGTTAGCGGGTCGCCGGCTGTAATTGAGGCACAAGGGTAGGAGCGCAGCGCTAACATACAGCCTGTGCTCCAGGCTTCAGAGACACTGTAGTGACCGCTGTGAGGGGCGAGCTGAAGCCACTACTGATACCCACACTGGCAGTGCACTACAGGGGTTTTAACCCACTGTAGAACAGAATAATTACCTCAGCCAGTATAAAATACCAGGGAAGACCGCGTGCACTCACTTTGAGTGGATCCAGCAGCTCACCAGGGTCATTTTCCCTCTGCAGCTATACACAGGCAGATTGACCGGGAAGCGCAGCTCCTCCACAATGAATCCAGAAGACCTCAGCGATACCAGAGGGTCATAACAGGTAGTGGAGCAATATTTGGTGTACTAAGCCCTATTAAGGGTACTTAGTTTGCGACCCAGCTAAACTTGTTATTTAGCTATAGGGGCGCTGTGTGGGTTAACTGTGTTTTTAACCTATTTCCAGTGTGTGGGTGTGTTCTTTCACATTTACTATGTCTAAGGAGTGTGTATCATGCACAGCAGAGGGTTTTCTCAATCTGGGGAATCACTGCCGTGTACTCAGAATGGTACACATTCTCAGGCAAGTGGATCTGAACCAGTATGGTTAGATTCATTAAAAGGGATGATTTCAAATATTTTGAATAAATTGTCCCAAAATCAGAGCCGTAACTACGTTTGTGCCAGGTGTGCCTGGCACACAGCACAGTCGCCCTGAGGGTGCAACTGCCTGCATTCCAAGTCAGCGGCTTGTAATGAGTCAAATTGACTCATTACAAGCCACCTGCATGTGCTGGAGGAGGAGCAGATCCCGGGCAGGTGAGAAGGAAGAGGAAGGAGGGGGAGGAGGGAGCCACAGCAGCGCTATGTAATTGGTAGCGACGTCGCTGCAGCTGTCCCTCTCCTTCCACATAGGCTGGCCGCCACCACAGTGAATGCTGGGATGCGCTTCCCTCATCCCAGCATTCACAGCGGCCAGCCAATGTGGAAGGAGAGGGACATCTGCATGCGGTGCCGCTACCAATTACACTGCGCTGCTGCTGCTCCGGAGTCCCCCTCCCTCCTCCACCAGCTTCCCTGCCTCCAGAGCTGCCAGCACCGAGGAGCCTGACTGCCTGAGCCAGCGGACAGATGGTAAGTATCAACTATTCTGTCTGTCTGTCTATCTATGTGTCTATCCTGCCGTAATGTGTAAAAAGGGACACGCTGGCTGCCTTAATGTGTAAAAAGGAGGACGCTGGCTGCCGTAATGTGTAAAAAGGGGGACGCTGGCTGCCGTAATGTGTAAAAAGGGGATGCTGTCTGCCATAATGTGTAAAAAGGGGGACGCTGGTCGCCGTAATGTGTAAAAAGGGGGGACGCTGGCTGCCATAATGTGTAAAAATGGGGACACCGGCTGCCGTAATTTAGAAAAAGGGGACGCTGTCTGCCATAATGTGTAAAAAGAGGACGCTGTCTACCGTAATGGGTAAAAGGGGCTCTACCTGGTGTAGTGACACTTCTGTTCGGCGGAATTTGAATAATGGAGACTACTGAGCACCGTAATATAAATTGGTATTATTTTGTGGCCACACCCCTTCCCCATGAAGCCACGCCCCTATATATATGTTCGCACGCCTACGGCGCGCACTGTCCTTATTATACTTAAGGGAGATGTGGGGCGTCAATGCCTTTTCTTGCACACAGCGCTAAAATATCTAGTTACGGCACTGCCCAAAATGATTAGGAGACTCAATTGTTCAGCCTCTCACTAAGCTACAATACTTGAAGCAAATTTGAAGCCTACAGTATAACCACCTTTTGCTTTTCAATCATCCTTTCAGAAGCGATGTCTGAAGAACAGTGTTTATTATTTAGTAAAAGGAATCATAAAAGTATGTGAAACGATGAGATGATGTAATACAATTGTGATGAAAGTGGTAAGACAATAAGATGCAATTACAATATGCATGTGAAAAGAGCACTCAAGCATATACAGTACATGTGACATGAATATACAAGCCTAACTGGTATTACATATACAAACATAAATTGCAGTGCTACCAATACAACTAGCATGTCTGGCTGACTAAACAAGCCTATGATGACACAAATAAAGTCATTAGCTCACCATCTAGTACGATTGCCAACTAGAGGATGGATAGCAATGTGTCTGTCAATGTGTGAATAGAAAATGGCTACTCACAGCTCCCTTTACCCAGCATGCATAGCTAGCTAACTACGAGAAGTTAGGAGGTACAAAAGAGAAACAGACAACTTTGAGATTATCTGTGCTGACCACTAGAGGGAGTTGGTTATACAGGTCACTGTGACACAGAAACAAATGGATTTAAACAAACTCCCCATCTGGTATCACTGATACCACATTTCAAATCCTAAGAATATAACAGTAAGAACAGTTTAGATACTGGTCTGAGGAATAACTTAGTCTCTCCTTGCTTACACATCTTGACCTCAACCTTATGGACTTTCCCATCCTTGCTTGGGAATGTCTTGGCTACAAGACTTGAAAGGCCACTCATTACATTGTGACTGACAATCTCTAACGAGCACAATGTCACCTGGTTTTAGGTTAGCTTTGGCAACTTGCCACTTGCTTCTTGGCTGCAAGGTAGAGATATACTGTATTTTCCACCTGTCCCAAAAGGTGTTTGCAAGGCTCTGAACTTGTCTCCATTGACGTTTGAACAAGTCTTTGGTGTTGAATTATAAAGAAGGAGCATAGTTAGTCCCAGTCTTTTGAGTAAGAAGAGTGGCAGGGGTAAGCAGAAATGGATCTTCTGGGTCATTAGAGACTGAAGTTAAGGGTCTGGCATTGACAATAGCTGAGACTTCAGCCATAAAGGTAGTTAAACTCTTGTGAGTAAGTCTTGCAGTTCCTACTTGCTGAATAATGGAATCAAGTATTCTGCGTATTATGCCGATCATCCTTTCCCAGGCTCCTCCCATATGAGAAGAATGAGGAGGGTTGAAAGTCCATGTGCAACCTTGTTCACTAAAGTATTTCTCTACACCTTTGGTATCAATGTTTGAGTGAATTTGTAATTCTTTGGCTGCTCCGACGAAGTTGGTACCCCTGTCAGAGCGGATGTGTTTAACAGGGCCACGGATGGCAATGAAGCGTCTCAGGGCATTGATGAAACTTGAAGTGTCCATTGATTCTATAACCTCAATGTGAACTGCTCTGATGCTCATGCAGGTGAATACAACTGCCCAACGTTTGCTGTTTGCATTCACTCCTCTTGTGTGTCAGGTGATAAAGGTCCAGGGACCAAATACGTCAAGACCAATGTTAAAAAAGGAAGGGTCTATACTAAGCCTGTCTGCTGGAAGATTAGCCATCTTCTGAGTTTGAGAAGTGCCACGAGGTCTGTGACAAGTAATACATTTGAAGATTGTGTTGTTTACACACCTTTTTGCTCCAATAATCCAGAACCCAGCTGAACGTAGAGCTCCCTCAATGAACAGTCGTCCCTGGTGTTTCACTTCATTGTGGTAGTGTAGCACAATTAAAGAAGCAATGTGGTGACTTCCGGGAATGATTAAGGGATTTTTCTCATTTGATCCTAAGTTAGCATCTTGAAGGCGACCTCCTACTCTCAATAAATCATTCTCGTCGAGAAATGGGTCTAGCTTTTTCAAGGTGCTGTCTGTAGGAATAGGACTCCCAGTGGTGATGTTGGGAATTTCTCTACATAGGATTGGTGCTGAACAGCATGGATGATGAGATTCTTAGATTGCTGCATTTCTTCTACTGTGTAAGTGTCATGCCGCCGCCGTACTTACCCCTCTGGGCACGCTGGGTCTCCGTGCGGCCGTCCTCGCTGGCAGTCTCTGGCTCCCGGCGCTCCGTCCCGCGATCGTGAGTGTGGACATCGCGGGTACGCCCGGCATCCACTGAAGGTGCGGGTGACGTCATCAACACTTCCCACCAATCAGGTACTGGCGGGAAGTTCAAATTCAGACGCCGGGCAGAGCTCCGGCGCCTGAGTATTATCTTTTCTACTTAGAAGTTGTGATCTCCAGTGCTCCTGTATTGCTGTGGCTCTCAGTGCCTCCAGGTACCTCAGCGTCTCCACGCACCTCAGTGCCTCCAGGTACCTCAGCGTCTCCACGCACCTCTGTGCCTCCAAGCACCTCAGCATCTCCACGCACCTCCGTGCCTCCAAGCACCTCAGCGTCTCCACGCACCTCAGTGCCTCCAGGTACCTCAGCATCTCCATGCACCTCCGTGCCTCCAAGCACCTCAGCGTCTCCACGCACCTCCGTGCCTCAAAGCACCTCAGCGTCTCCACGCACCTCAGTGCCTCCAAGCACCTCAGCGTCTCCACGCACCTCAGTGCCTCCAGGTACCTCAGCGTCTCCACGCACCTACGTGCCTCCAAGCACCTCAGCCTCTCCACGCACCTCAGTGCCTCCAAGCACCTCAGCGTCTCCACGCACCTCCGTGTCACCAAGAACCTCAGCGTCTCCACGCACCTCAGTGCCTCCAAGCACCTCAGCGTCTCCACGCACTTCAGTGCCTCCAAGCACCTCAGCGTCTCCACGCACCTCAGTGCCTCCAAGCACCTCAGTGTCTCCAGGCACCTCAGTGCCTCCATGCACCTCAGGGCCTCCAAGCACCTCAGTGCCTCCCAGCTCCTCAGTATCGCTCTCGGTGAGCTCACGGTATTCTTCACCAAATTCATCAGCGCCTTTTCAAGTCTTGTCTTACAGGAGACCTTCCGCATCCACACATACCTCCTGCCTGTCATCCAAATCCTGCATGAGGAAAACCTACATTCGGCATCTCTGCTGTGGCCCAGTTGCGGTTCCTCTTCCCGGTCTTTGGAAGAAACCCCGAGTCCACAACACTCCCAAACCAGGTCAGTGATAGTATACTCAGGCCACATGGACCCGGGGGATCGGAACACAGAATCAAGTGCTATCCAGAATTTGGCTTCCCGAGTGCAAAGTCAGGAAGCGGCACAGGGCCAGGTGATGCAGTACCTTCAGGAGTTGTCCGGTCGTTTGGATCAGATTCAAGCATCCTTAGCTTCTGTAATTCCGGCTCCAGTTCCCGTGGCCACACCTGTTGCCGCTCCCAGCAATGTTCAACCATCGGCTGGTACCAGTCCGCGCCTTCAACTTCCTACTCCTTCCCGTTATAATGGGAATCCAAAAAATTGTCGAGGTTTCTTAAACCAATGCGAAGTTCATTTTGAGCTACTCGCACATAACTTTCCCACAGACCGGTCCAAGGTGGCATATATTATTTCTTTGTTTGAAGGATCTGCATTGGATTGGGTGTCTCCACTATGGGAACGATCTGATCCATTGGTCTCCAACTACACTGAGTTCATCACGTCTTTTCGAAGAATTTTCGACGAACCCGGCAGGATGACCACGGCCTCTACTGACTTGCTCCGCATCCGTCAGGGCTCCCGATCCGTGGGTCAGTACGTGGTTCATTTTCAGACCATTGCCTCTGAACTTCGCTGGAATAAGGACGCCCTGAGGGCTGCTTTCTGGAACGGTCTCTCTGATCGCCTGAAGGATGAGTTGGTCACTAGGGAACTCCCGGATTCATTGGAGGAACTGATCTCTCTGCGTCAAGGTGGATCTCCGGATGCAAGAACGTGGAGGTGAACGTAGTCGATCGGATCGTTCCAGGTTCCGGCTTCCTCCCTCTAGGCAAGTGGTGGTACCAAGTCCGGATGAACCCATGCAGATTAACCGGTCCTGTTTGTCTCCGGAAGAACGACAGCGTCGTCGTGAGGGTAAACTCTGTCTGTACTGCGGAGCCGCAGATCACTTCATCAAATTCTGCAAGTCCCGTCCGGGAAACGGGCAGGCCTAGCTTGTTCCGGAGGAGTCAAGTTGGGGATCACGACCAAATCTTCTCCGACTTTGGATTGTTTGCTTCCTGTGTCTTTAATCACCAAGTCGGTCTCCAAGGCTTTTGAGGCTCTGTTGGACTCCGGGGCTGAGGGGAACTTCGTTTCTTCTTCCTGTGTCCAAAGCCTGGATTGAAAGGTACGGCCTATCGAGCGGCCTATTTCTTTGACGGCTATTAATGGTACAAGAATATCCAAGGGTCTCATAACATATGCACGGAGCCAGTTAAGCTGCAGGTCGGAGCGCTACATCAAGAATGTCTGGAATTCTTGGTGATTCCGGAAATGCATCATGATTTGGTCCTCGGAATGCCTTGGCTCAGAATTCATAATCCCCACATCGATTGGAAGTCTTCACAAATTCTGTCTTGGAGTTCTTTTTGTCACGCTAACTGTCTCACTACTGTCTGTCCGCTCCATGTCTCTTCTAAGTCGGATGAAGAGCTTATCCCGGAGGCGTATCAAGAGTACAAGGATGTGTTTTCGGAACAGGCGGCTGACCAGTTACCACCCCATAGACCTTGGGACTGTCCCATTGACCTAATCCCAGAGAAGATGCCGCCCCGTGGCCGCACATATCCTTTGTCACTTCCCGAGACTCAAGCCATGTCAGACTATATTAAATCCAATCTTCTCAAGGGATTCATTCGCCCCTCTACCTCTTCGGCTGGAGCAGGTTTCTTTTTCGTGAAGAAGAAGGACGGGGGGTTAAGACCATGTATCGATTACCGTGGCCTAAACGATATCACCGTCAAAAATAAATACCCCTTGCCACTAATTACAGAGTTATTTGAAGGGTTCGTGGTGCCCACGTTTTCTCCAAGCTCGATTTGAGGGGAGCCTATAATCTTATATGTATCCGAGAAGGGGATGAATGGAAGAAAGCCTTCAATACGAGGGATGGGCATTATGAATTTCTGGTGATGCTGTTCGGCCTTAGTAATGCCCCCGCCGTCTTTCAAGGATTCGTCAACGAAATCTTTCGAGACATGTTATATCGAAGTGTTGTGGTATATTTAGACGACATACTGATTTTTTCCAAAGATCTTACTGAACACAGGACACAGGTCAAAGAGGTGCTCCACCGTTTACGAAAGAATCATCTCTATGCTAAGATCTCCAAATGTACCTTCGAAGTAACATCAATTCCGTTCCTCAGTTATATCATCTCGGGGAAGGAGCTTCGCATGGACCCGGAGAAACTTTCCGCCATTTGTGACTGGACTCAGCCCCTCTCTTTGAAAGCAATACAAAGATTCCTGGGCTTTGCAAATTATTACAGGAAATTCATTAGGGGTTTCTCCACCATAGTCGCACCCATTATCGCCTTGACCAGAAAGGGCTACAACCCGGGTTTATGGTCTCCTGAGGCCATGGAAGCTTTCACCTATTTAAAATCAGCTTTTATGTCAGCCCCGGTCCTCCAACAACCAAATTTTGAAGAACCTTTTTTCCTGGAAGTTGATGCGTCCTCGGAGTCGGAGCCATTCTCTCCCAGTACTCCTCGGATAAGAAATTGCATCCGTGTGGCTTCCACTCTCGTAAATTCTCTCCGGCCGAACGGAATTATTCTATTGGTGATCAGGAACTCTTAGCAATAAAATCCGCTTTGGAGGAGTGGAGGTATCTTTTAGAAGGGGCCAAACATGTAATTAATATCTACACCGATCACAAAAATTTGTTGTACATCAAAACCGCACAGTGTATGAATCCTCGTCAAGCTAGATGGGCGCTTTTCTTCACTCGATTTTCTTTTGTTTTCAAGTACCGTGCCGGGACTTTCAATACTAAAGCGGATGCGCTTTCTCGTTCACAAACTCCCACAGATGAAGAAAATTCTTTTGAGCGGAGTTTAATTCTGAATCCAATTTCTGTTTCCGCTGCTTCCACTACTCCGGGTCCTCCCCCTGGAAGGATGTCTGTACCAACTAAATTCCGGCCAAAAATACTGCAGTGGGCTCATAACTCAAAGTTCTCTGGTCATCCTGGTGTCCAGAAGATGTTCAAGTTTCTGCAAAAATCTTACTGGTGGGACACCATGAGGAAGGATGTACAGGGTTACGTTAACTCTTGCCCACAGTGTACGCAGCATAAATCTTCTCGTTTGCCTCCTGCCGGGTTGCTTCATCCTCTGTCCATTCCTTTGAAACCCTGGACTCATATTTCCATGGACTTCATTACCGAGTTGCCCTGTTCCAAAGGTTACAATACCGCCTGGGTGATTGTCGACCGTTTTTCGAAGATGGCGCACTTCATTCCATTGATGGGTCTGCCGACAGCTCCCAAATTGGCTCTATTATTCATCCCGGAACACTTTCGGTTGCATGGTTTACCTCAAGAAATAGTCTCTGATCGAGGGGTACAGTTTACTGCAAGGTTCTGGAGAGCCCTCTGCTCAGCCTTACTAATTAAACTTAAATTTTCGTCTGCCTATCATCCCCAAACGAATGGTCAAACGGAACGAGTCAACCAAGATTTGGAGACTTTTCTCCGCCTTTATCTCTCCCCTTCACAGGACAACTGGGTAGAGCTGTTACCTTGGGCGGAGTTTGCCCATAACCATTCATTTCATTCTTCCACTGGCGAATCTCCGTTCTTCATCAACTATGGGTTCCACCCACGAGTTCCGGAATTGCCAATCCTTCCGACAGTAGAGGTTCCAGCTGTGACTTCCACTTTATCACACTTTAGACAAATTTGGAGTAAGGTTCATGCTAGTCTTAAAACGGTTTCTGCGAACTATACAACAGAACTCTCTAAGCGCAGCCTTATTTCTGTTGTATAGTTTGCATTTCCCATATAGGTGTAACTGACCTATCCAGGCAGCTGCTGTACAATCAAAATTGGAATTACACCCACAGCGCCCTTTCCAACCTAGGTTGGCTTGTTCCCTTCTTTTTGCACTTAAAAAGGTTTCTGTCTGATACAAGTACTTCGTGGACAAGAAACGGCGAGCCGCTCCTCAATACAAGGTTGGTGATAGGGTATAGCTATCCACACGTAATCTCCGGTTAAAGGTACCCACTATGAAGTTTGCTCCAAGGTTCATCGGTCCTTATCCATTGCTACAAGTTCTGAATCCTGTGGTCTGCAAGTTGGGTTTACCTTCTCATCTACGCATACCAAATGCCTTCCATGTTTCTCTTCTTCGTCCTCTCGTCCTTAATCGTTTTCATTCAAAGTCTTCTAGCCCCACTTCAGTAGAAACTGAAACCGGTACAGACTTCGAGATCAAAACTATTCTGGACTCTTGTTATCATCATAAGAACCTGCAATATCTGGTAGAGTGGAAAGGTTATGGTCATGAGGAGAGAAGTTGGATAAAAGCTTCTGAGGTCTCAGCTCCTCGACTAATCCGGATTTTCCATTCTAGACACCCTACGAAGCCAGGGAAGTGTCCAGGGGCCACTCTTAGAGGAGGGGGTACTGTCATGCCGCCGCCGCGGCCGCCATACTTACCCCTCCGGGCACGCTGGGTCTCCGTGCGGTCGTCCTCGCTGGTGGTCTCCGGCTCCCGGCACTCCATCCCGCGATCGTGAGTGTGGACGTCGCGGGTATGCCCGGCGTCCACTGAAGGTGCGGGTGACGTCATCAACACTTCCCACCAATCAGGTACTGGCGGGAAGTTCAAATTCAGACGCCGGGTAGAGCTCCGGCGCCTGAGTATCATCTTTTCTACTTAGAAGTTGTGATCTCCAGTGCTCCTATATTGCTGTGGCTCTCAGTGCCTCCAGGTACCTCAGCGTCTCCACGCACCTCAGTGCCTCCAGGTACCTCAGCGTCTCCACGCACCTCCGTGGCTCTAAGCACCTCAGCGTCTCCACGCACCTCCGTGCCTTCAAGCACCTCAGCGTCTCCACGCACCTCAGTGCCTCCAGGTACCTCAGCATCTCCACGCACCTCTGTGCCTCCAAGCACCTCAGCGTCTCCACGCACCTCCATGCCTCCAAGCACCTCAGCGTCTCCACGCACCTCAGTGCCTCCAAGCACCTCAGCGTCTCCATGCACCTCAGTGCCTCCAGGTACCTCAGCATCTCCATGCACCTCCGTGCCTCCAAGCACCTCAGCGTCTCCACGCACCTCAGTGCCTCCAAGCACCTCAGCGTCTCCACGCACCTCCGTGTCTCCAAGTACCTCAGCGTCTCCACGCACCTCAGTGCCTCCAAGCACCTCAGCGTCTCCATGCACTTCAGTGCCTCCAAGCACCTCAGTGCCTCCAAGCACCTCAGTGTCTCCAAGCACCTCAGTGCCTCCAAGCACCTCAGTGCCTCCCAGCTCCTCAGTATCGCTCTCGGTGAGCTCACGGTATTCTTCACCAAATTCATCAGCGCCTTTTCAAGTCTTGTCTTACAGGAGACCTTTCGAATCCACACGTGCCTCCTGCCTGTCATCCAAATCAAGCATGAGGAAAACCTACATTCGGCCATCTCTGCTGCGGCCCAGTTGCGGTTCCTCTTCCCGGTCATCGGAAGAAACCCCGAGTCCACAACACTCCCAAACCAGGTCAGTGATAGCAAGTATTTTGACAGTGATGCCAACCTTTACATTTGTTCACATTTGCAGCTGCAGTGCGTTTAAAGGAAAAAGCTATGTGGGTTAGACAGGTAATGGCTCTGACAAGTGACTTCCAATCTGAGAATCTTTGGAATCTGTGAGGTTCAAGTTGACAATCTGAAATCGTGGTATGGATTGTAGTTACTTGTGGACGTATTTCAACATCTGAGTCTGCATCTATTAACTCAAATGTGTTACTTTCGGTATTGTTGTGATCTGTCTTGTACAGGAATTCAGGTTCTCTGAACCATGTGGTGTCTTTGAGGAGACTGGCTGGGATGGTTCTTGTAGCGTGATCTGCAGGATTATGAGCGGTGGATACAGAGTGCCACAGTTTTGGATTGGTGCATCTCCTGATCCTTAGCACACGATTGCTGATGTAAACATGGAATCACCTAGTCTCTTTGCAAATGTAGCCTAACACTACTTTACTGTCTGTGTAGAATTCTGTTTCTGAGAGTTCAATGGTCAACTCGGATGAAATGAGCTTGGCTAGTTCTACGGCTAGTACTGCAGCACAAAGTTCTAGTCTGGACACTGTGTGCTGTGGAAGTGTTGCTAGCTTTGCTTTGCCCATGACAAATCCAATGTGACATTCACCTTTGTTGTCTATGGTTTTAAGATATGCAACAGTAGCGATTGCTTGGACTGAAGCATCAGAAAATACACACAGTCTCTGGTTTCGTACTTCTATAGAAGGCATAGGAGCATATGGACGTGCAATATAAAGGTTGGTTAAGGCACACAGAGATCTTTTCCACTCTTCCCACAATTCTCTTTTCTGTGGAGGCAGTGGAGCATCCCAGTCGGATGACTCACAGGTTAGGTCTCTGAGTAGGGCTTTACCTTGGATATGTCATGCTCGGCGTAAGTTGGGGTTCCGACAACCGAGTTTTGGCTGAAGGGACAGCTACCTGTGAGGAGAATAAATGAGGTGGCTGAATGTAATTCCTCCTCATGGGGTGGAAGCCAAAGTAAGTGTTAACGTTGGCCGGAGGGCGTAAAGAAAAGGAGGACTTCGTAGGAAGATAACTGTAGTTTTTTATAGAATAAGCAGGCTGTACATGAATATTGGAGAAATAGAAGAAACTTGAAGAATTAGAGTCTATGGTTAAATGACTTGAAGAGTGAAGCTGAAGAACTCCGGTAAAGAAGAACTAAAGACTGTGTTTTATGATTAAAAGACGAGGCTGAAGAACTTGGACTATGAAGAAATGAAGACTGTTGTTTGTGACTGAAAGACGAGGCTGAAGAACTTGGACTTTGAAGAAATGAAGACTGTGGTTTGTGATTGAAAGACGAGGCTGAAGAGATTGGACTTTGAAGAAATGAAGACGTCTGCGGGAACCGCCGTTAGCACCTAGGGCTCCTCTATGACCTGGGACCCCGTGAGCGCTTCCACGAGTGGCAACGGACTTAGACAGCAGGAGTGCAGCAGCGTTTAGGTAACCAATAGATGAGAGCAACCAGGACCAGGGAACCAGAAGTAACCTGGGAGCACAGAGCTGGAGAACCTTTCACAAGGAGGTAACTTGAAGCACTGGCACTCTCCCTCTGAGCCAGAAAGCTTAATTTTCTCGATTCCCTGACGGATTGATGATCAATGATAGCCGCCGATAAGCATTTTTGACCGGCGGATCAAATCTGGGAATCAATCTACAGTATGTTATAGATTGTCCTACATATACAGTATATATAAGACATCTGAAACACCATCATGATGAGGATTGCTTCATCCACTGGAGGAACATTTCTTTACAGATCTTTCAATATCTGAAGGTTTAACCACTATATTTATTGGTGTCTGTTTTGTTGATAAAAATAAAAAATGAGTACACTTTGTACCTTCAAGTTGCACATTGCTCCTCAGATAGCTTGTGTGTTTTTAAAAAAAATGTGCATAGGGCGGGATGTAATGCCACCCGAGATCAGCGGCTGTGCAGGATGCCGGCCGAATTAGGACGGTTTTGCCTTGTAAGTGATTGCCCCTTTAAAAAATGTCCGAGTTCGGCCGGCATCCCGCACAGTTGCCAAACTGGGGCGGCATTACTTTCTGCCCATTATGTTTCAGACATGGGCCTTCAATTCTTCTTGGTATTGGAATGCATTTTGTGAAACCTTACTAATAAAACTGATAATATCATCAGGGAATCATCCCAAGAAAAGTCTAACAATGCTTGGAACAGCATTTCAGTATATGTACAGGGATTAGTATGAGATCCCGGAGGTCCGGATCCAGGCGGTCAGGATTTGCTTCTAAAAAAGAGTCAACATACTGTATTTCTAGAGTACAGTCTTTTTTTATTATTATCCTCTGTCTTTTTTTTTCAGGATGATGTAATTTTCCAGCAGTGTAAGAATTATTTAAAAAATAACCGAGGAATGCATAGGTAAAAGTTCCAGATAATTTGCATTGAGTTCAGTACAAGCATAAAGCAATAGCAGATAAAAGACATACAATATACTGTACGATCCCCATAGGAAATCAGGTCTAGTTATTTTCACAGAATTTGAGAATATTTCTGCCTTCTCCAAAGTACATTAATTGTTGTATTGGACCTGTTTTGTTATCAGTTCCTTCTTCAGCCACAGTAAATTTACAGTTGCCATTTTTAATGAGAACAATTCATCCTAGATTTCATGTATCACAAATGAAATTGATCTCTGTTTACTATTATTTCTATTCTTCCAGTGAAAATACAGGCACATGATGAATGTGTAGTAGAGAAAATATTGAATTACCATAGTTAAGGGAACAAATTGTTATTTTCAAAGAAATAGAAAGGATATGTGGTCGGATGTACTGCAGTGCGAGACAGCCAGAGCTCTGTGATTCTGGCCAAACTTATACGTTTTTTTTAAAGTGACAATCATTTATAAGGCACAAACAACCTGGTTTTGCCTTGTGCCTAGGGGTGCCATTAGCACAAAGACGGCCCTAACCAATATGATGCCCTAGGCAAGATTTTGGCTGGTGCCCTCTTGCACAGACGCTAGTTCTGCCTCTGACCCTGCACCCCTTTCCCAGTACCGTCACCCCTCACCCATAGCAGTCCTCATTTTGGTGCTCCTACCCCCTATATTTTAAATAGGAACAGAGTGCACGTTCCGTGCGCAGCCCAAAATGGAGTGTGTTCTTGCTGGGAAGGGGCATGGCCACACAATAATACCCCCAGTTGAAATTACGCCACACAGTACTGCTACTTTATTCACATTATATCATGCAATAGTGTCTCAGCGTCTCCTGGCTCCATGCTCCAGTCTCCTGTCTCCAGTGATTTCCTAGCTCCAGTGTCTCCGTGGAACTACAGGTTGCAGCCATCCAGCTCTGCTACAACTCCTTCCACAGTCAGCTTCTATTTCAACATGAGGTTAGAGACTCTTTCCAGGTGCTGCCTCACCATTCTCACCTGTGTGTTGTTAATCTGCATTCAGCTCTATGCTTTTGTATCCAGCACTTAAAACAACCAGCTTGTATATTACCAACTGTCTCCTGCTATAGCTTTGCTTGGCTCTGTGGACTTTGTGCATATCTTTTTTAAATCAGGTATTTTTATTATTGTTTTACATAAACAGTACATTTAACATCTCAAATAAACAGTTACAAAACCATATTTGTGCTTTTCATAGTTTCCTGCCATCAGTTAAGAATATTGTCATTTAGCAATGCTGGACTGCAAAGACATGAATCATACAGTCATAAAAATACAGCCACACCGTAGTTCATGATAATAAAAAAAAAAAACAGAAACAGATTTAACAGTGTGTGCTAAAGTGCGGAAATGCGTGTGTGTGTGGGGGGAGGGGAGGGGGAGAGAGACAGACCAGCGCGTGCCAGGGACAATATACCAGCATAAGTAACACATACGCCCGGTTTTTAAAGCGTGGGGGTCAATGAAGTATATGGAATTTCTCCAAGAGTCCCAAATCTTATCAAATTTCAATAAAGAATTACGTTTAGAGTGCATAAAACGTTCATGGGAAATGGTAGTATTCACAAGGGCAACCCATTCAGCAGATGACGGAGAGACACGAGCCATCCAGTTATGTGCTAGACATACCCGTGCCAATGTTAAAACAATATTTACATAAAGACAAGAGTGAATTGGGAGGTATTCCATCAGATCTAGTCCGAATATACAAATACGTAGGGTCAACAGCGGAATCCGAATACGCGTATAACCTACAGATGCACTGCCAGAACCCAGCAGCTGGAGCCAGTGGCGTAAGTTTGTCAGTGTTGCCCGGAGGCAAGATAAATATTGGTGCCCCCCTATTTCCTATATTAAGGTGTGTGTGTGTGTGTGTGTGTGTGTGTGTGTGTGTGTGTGTGTGTGTAGTTTTCTGAAAAAAATGTATATACTGTATTTATACATTTATTATCTTTTATTTTAAATCACACATTTCTTAGCAGTCATACCCAGGATTAGAACCCATGACATGTTACACTGACAGCAGACACTTTACTGATGGAGTTATTTGCTCCTGTAGAGGAAGCATGAGAATTCTAACTATATGAAGTTACATGTAATTGTCAGAGAAGTATCTTCATATAGTTACAATTCTCATATTTACTATACAGGAGCAAACAGCTTCATCAGTAAGGTGTCTGCTTCCAGGGTAATAGGTTGTGGTTTCTAATCCTAGGTGTGATACTTGTAAAATGTGTATATTCAGCATAATAAAGAGGGTGTGATTTGTAAGGTGCAGGGACCAGTGAGGAAGTTGTCCACTGAAAAGACAGCGACAGATATCAATTAACTTAATTCAATGGTGTCACAGAATGGGAGGAGAGGTGCCCCCCTTCAGAGCAGGAGCCCGGCGGCAGATGACTCCGTTGCCTCCCAGAGTTCTGCCTCTGGCTGGAGTAGAGCATTTCGGACAGTTGTCAGAAGCCAAACCTTCAAATATGAACAGTCGAGAAGGAGTCCAATAGACTCTATGTAAGATATATAGCTGTTTCTGCTGGAATCTAGCACTCGCCGAGGCCGCACACGGGGAGACCAGGATATGGTTCCAATCCTCCTCACCAATTTCACCCAAATCCTGAGTCCATTTAGCTCGGAGGGCGATCAGCCCATCCAATCCAGAGGAGGGAGGAGTATAGAGCGGAGACCCTCCCACGAGAAGGTAACGTACAAATTATTTTGTGAACTGGAGATTCAGAGAGCTGTGGAGCAGAGCTCTGCCATTGTGCCGTCAGTGCATGCCGGAGCTGTAAATACCCAAAAAATGATGTCTAGGAATGGCATATGTAGTGGATAGAAACTCAAAGCTATGGAGTACCCCATCTCGATAAAGTTGCCCTAT
This sequence comes from Pseudophryne corroboree, assembly GCF_028390025.1. Classification (NCBI taxonomy): domain Eukaryota; kingdom Metazoa; phylum Chordata; class Amphibia; order Anura; family Myobatrachidae; genus Pseudophryne; species Pseudophryne corroboree. The sequence continues at coordinate 345,544,590 of NC_086447.1, forward strand.
TGTTGATACCTCATGCGAGGTCCAAACAGAACTGCCCTCCAATTTAAAAAAGTTCAGAAAAAGTCGTATTATTCCTAAATGGAGAACAAGGATCCACTGTGGAGTTACCCAGCAGCCCCTCAGTCGTCAGCCATACTCTACGAGCCTGTTGCAGTATTTGGGGGAGAGAGGATAATGAGGTACGTGCCAGTAAAAACTGCAACAGAGAAAATGAGAGGTCAGCTTTATCCAAAAGAGCCACAGGGAGATTCCCATAATCCCCTGGAGTAACCCACTCATAAAGTTGTACCAACTGGGCAGCTAGATAATACAAACGCATATCTGGAAATGCCAGGCCACCTTCTGTTCTGGGTCTACTAAGTGTTTTATAGGCAATACGGGCCCGTTTAGCAGCCCAAATAAAGGAAGCAATATATCTGGAAATCAGCAAAAATTGTAAGGCAGGAATATAAACCGGCGCATTTTGTAGTATATAAAGAAATTTGGGCAAAATAATCATTTTGACAATATTTACACGACCCATTACAGTTAAAGGGAGTTTCTGTCAAATTTGCGTCTTTACACGCAAATTATCAATCTGGGGAGTGAAATTTAGGGCAACAAAATCTTTAGGAGAATGAGAGATTTGGATGCCAAGATATTTAAACTGGGTACACAATTGAAGGGGGAGGTAGTAGGAAATTGGGGGTGATGTAGAGGGATTTAATGGGAACACCACTGATTTGCCCCAATTAATACAGATACCCGAGAAATAACTGAATTCCCGAACCAGTCCAAGAAGGGCAGGCAATGAAGGGGATATATCTTTCAAAAATAGTATCATATCATCTGCATATAAACCAATTTTTTCCTCCTGACCCACAATACTGAGCCCCCGTATATTTGTTGCGCCCTAACAGCGCAAGCCAAAGGCTCTATATCAAGAGCAAAAAGTAGTGGGGACAGAGGACACCGCTGTCGGGTACCCCTCTCCAACAAAAAAGACCCAGTAGTAAAACCATTGACTACAACTCTTGCAGCTGGACAGGAGTACAAAAGCTTAACCCAGGACAAAAAATTTGGGCCTATTCCATATCTAGCAAGGGCCTCCCAAAGATACACTCATTCTACAGAATCAAAGGTGCGGGCAGCATCCAGGGAAACCACTATCGCACCGTCCTGCTCATCCACCGCCAACTGCATATACGTAAATAATCGTCTGAGATTGACAGTAGTAGATCTGCCCGGCATAAAGTCAGTTTGGTCACAATGGACCAGCTCCAGGACCACAGTATTAAGCCGGAGTGCTAAAAGTTTGGCAAGAATTTTTATATCAGTTGACAACAGGGAGATAGGACGGTATGAGTCTAAGAGAAGGGGATCTTTACCCTGCTTCTTCTGTATCAGCACCACCAGTGCCTCGGCCATGGATGAGGGGAGAGTACCACCCCGCAACAATCCCTCAAAAATTAGCAGAAGTTTAGGGGCAAAGAAATCCAAATGGGTCTTATACAGTTCAATAGTGAGGCCATCCACCCCCGGAGCCTTATTACTGGGAAAGGACTTAATTGCATTTTCAACCTCTTCCAGCGTAATGGGTGAATCCAAAAACTGCCTTGACTCAGAACTTAGGGAAGGAATCTCTAACATATCAAAATAATCAGATAATGCTGAGTATGTATACTGCGCCCTGGTTCTATAAACGTCTAAAAAATATGTATAAAAACTAGAAGCTATAGAAGGGGTATCTGTACAAACAACACAGACATGCTCCTAATGCTATGCACAATGGCGGAGGGCATCTCCTGTCTAGCCAAATAGGGCAGAAATTTTCCCGATTGATCTCCCTGAATATAGAAATCATGGGCGCGGAACAGTAAACTTCTCTTTGATTTGTCAAGGAGTAGGTCTGTCAGTAGTTTATGTACTATCAGCCATTCCACCTGATCCGCAGGGAGCCCACTATGCAAATAAGTCTGCTCAAGCTCAGCACTCCTCCTCTCCAGCTCCTCCTCAGATTTTCTACTAGATATCTTCAACTGGGCGACTCTGGATATTAATGAACCCCGTAGAAAGGCCTTATAAGCATTCCACACCAGTGGGGTATTACAGATTGAGTATCCCATATCCAAATATTCCGAAATACGGAATTTTTTGAGTGAGAGTGAGATAGTGAAACCTTTGTTTTCTGATGGCTCAATGTACACAAACTTTGTTTAATACACAAAGTTATTAAAAGTATTGTATTAAATGACCTTCAGGCTGTGTGTATAAGGTGTATATGAAACATAAATGAATTGTGTGAATATACACACATTTTGTTTAATGCACAAAGTAATTAAAAAATATTGGCTAAAATTACCTTTAAGATGTGTGTATAAGGTGTATATGAAACATAAATGCATTCTGTGCTTAGACTTAGGTCCCATCACCATGATATCTCATTATTGTATGCAATTATTCCAAAATACGGAAAAATCCGATATCCAAAATACTTCTGGTCCCAAGCATTTTGGATAAGAGATACTCAACCTGTGTTACAAATAGGGTTATTGGCAAAAAACTCCTCCCAAAGCACAATTAGTTCAGATGCTGCGCCCATCTGGGTCAGCCAAAAAGGGTTAAGCTTCCAGAACGATGCCCCCCTGGGAATATCAAAACATATAGACATCAATATAGGAGAATGATCAGATATCCCACGTGATAAATATCGCACTGAGGACACACAGGGGAGTAGGGAGCGAGTAAGCAATGCCATATCTATGTGGGAAAATACTCCATATGAACTGGAAAAGCAAGAAAAACAACTGACCGAGGGATTATGCAGGCGCCAGACATCTACAAGGCCTAACTCAGAAATCAAAAGGGCAATGGCAGTGGGCCCAGGAGCCACATTCTGGGCAGCAGGCCTCCATCTATCCGCAGCCTCATCCAAAACAGCATTATAATCACCAATACATATAGCCAGGGCAGAGGGGAATTCCTGCATAAAGGCACATGCCTTCACAAGAATCCCAGAATTATAAGGAGGAGGTATATATATATATATATATATATATATATATAGCAAGTAGCACAAATGGGGAACCGTGTATAGTGCCAGCTAAAAATACATAACACCCTAGTGGGTCAATTTGGACCTTAGTACAAACATAATTAAAATTTTTATGAATCAGCAGCGATACACCCCTAGAATTAGAGTGGAAGGTGGAGTGAAATGCCCACCCCACCCAAGGTTTCTTGAGTGAAAGGACATGGCTACCAATAAGATGCGTCTCCAGGAGACAGACCAAACCAGGATTTTGGGTCCTAATATATTTTAACACTAGGGAACGCTTGACCTTATCATTAAGGCCACGAACGTTCCATGAAAAAAACATTTACCATAATGACTTACAAAATGCAATTTTGACAGGACTAGGCCAGTGACATCCATCCCACACGCGAAGACAGGATAAAAATAGAGCAGCGCGCCCAATATAAAACAACACAAGAAACGCACATACAGGGAAAAAAAACAACCAACAATAGTAAGAAAAATAACAAAACCCAACCACCCCCACCCCGCATACCAACCCCAACATAGGTACACTTAACCCCTAACATTGTAAAGACTCTAGAAGAGAGTAAAAACAAACAAAATGAACTTCCTGCGGGGCAACTAAACCCCGTAACCTTTAGGACATGAAATCCCCAGCCTATCAGCAGAAACAAGCCAATAGCAATTATTTAACCATGGCCCCAGCGAACAAAAAAACAGAAACCAATAACATATATAGAAGACACTCAGGGTGGAGTAGCGCGAGGGTTAGGCTGCAAATCAATCCATGCAGAGGCTTCCCTCGGAGTATCAAAAAAATATGTGTGGTTGCCAGACACCACACGAAGCCTCACTGGGTATAACATAGACTATTGCAGTTGTAAGTCCCGCAACCTCTGTTTAACTTGCATAAATTGCGAATGGGACTTCTGGACCTCAGCCGAAAAAAGTCTTGAAAAACAGCCACCCTCTGCCCCCCATGCTCCAACGGGCCTTTAATCCTAGCAAGACGTAATATAGCATCCCTGTCCTTATAGTGAAGGATCTTTGCGATAAAAGTTCTTGGCTGTGCACCTGGAGGGAGGGGGCGGGAGGGGACACGATGGGCCTGCTCAACAGCAAACTGTGGAGTAAACGAATCTTTACCGAATACGGATAATAACCAGGATTACATAAATTGTTCCGGTTGAGAGCCCTCTGCCTTTTCTGGGAGGCCCACAAAACAAACATTATTCCGTCTGAGGCGTCCCCCGATATCCGTCAATTTAAGTTTGCACGCAGACATCTGAGATTCCAAGGAGGTAAGGCGGGCAGGAATAGGTGTACAGGAGTCCTCTAATGAGGAGATGCGATTCTCCTTCTCCCCAACTCTATCTCTGAGTTTCTGCATATCCTGGCGTATAAATGAGATATCAACATGGACCTCCGCCACCTTATCCGCAAGACGCTTCTCAGAATAATGGCTTGTAGCAATTGAGACATGGGGGTATATTTACTAAGCTCCCGATTTTGACCGAGATGGTGTTTTTTCTTCAAAGTGTCATCTCTGGAATTTACTCAACTCAAATAACGGCAGTGATGAGGTCATTCGTATTTTTATTACGGCTGTGTTGTAAAATTACGAATGAATACACCATCGGCCAAACGCGGCTGTTTAGGTATTGAACACGGTAATTTACTAACCATTCGTATTTGAGATCTCTACCGTGAAAATGCATTTGCGGCCGTGAAAAAATACAAATCGTAAAAAAAGCCTAAAAAAAGTAGACCTGCATTTGAGAAGCGTGTTTACATGTGTTGCCAATTCTACATTACTCACACCTGACTTTATGGACCTTTAAAAGGGGCCCCAACACATTTTTCTCCTCTCTCACTCTGAAATGGCTGCTACTGTGTGTAGTACTGCTGTCTTGTTTGCTGGGGAATACCTGACACTGCTCCATGAGGCTACAATAAACCCAGGCCAGGAAAAATAAGAATTTACTCACCGGTAATTCTATTTCTCGTAGTCCGTAGTGGATGCTGGGGACTCCGTAAGGACCACGGGGAATAGACGGGCTCCGCAGGAGACTGGGCACACTAAAAGAAAGATTTGGTACTACCTGGTGTGCACTGGCTCCTCCCTCTATGCCCCTCCTCCAGACCTCAGTTAGGATACTGTGCCCGGAAGAGCTGACACAATAAGGAAGGATTTTGAATCCCGGGTAAGACTCATACCAGCCACACCAATCACACCGTATAACTCGTGATATTGAACCCAGTTAACAGTATGAAATACAACTGAGACTCTCAACAGATGGCTCAACAATAACCCTTTAGTTAGGCAATAACTATATACAAGTATTGCAGACAATCCGCACTTGGGATGGGCGCCCAGCATCCACTACGGACTACGAGAAATAGAATTACCGGTGAGTAAATTCTTATTTTCTCTGACGTCCTAGTGGATGCTGGGGACTCCGTAAGGACCATGGGGATTATACCAAAGCTCCCAAATGGGCGGGAGAGTGCGGATGACTCTGCAGCACCGAATGAGAGAACTCAAGGTCCTCCTCAGCCAGGGTATCAAATTTGTAGAATTTAGCAAACGTGTTTGCCCCTGACCAAGTAGCAGCTCGGCAAAGTTGTAAAGCCGAGACCCCTCGGGCAGCCGCCCAAGATGAGCCCACCTTCCTCGTGGAATGGGCTTTCACTGATTTAGGATGCGGCAATCCAGCCGCAGAATGCGCCAGCTGAATTGTGCTACAAATCCAGCGAGCAATAGTCTGCTTAGAAGCAGGAGCACCTATTTTATTGGGTGCATACAGGATAAAAAGCGAGTCAGTTTTCCTGACTCCAGCCGTCCTGGAAACATAAATTTTCAAGGCCCTGACCATGTCCAGTAACTTGGAATCCTCCAAGTCCCTAGTAGCCGCAGGCACCACAATAGGTTGGTTCAAGTGAAAAGCTGATACCACCTTAGGGATAAACTGGGGACGAGTCCTCAATTCTGCCCTATCCATATGGAAAATCAGATAAGGGCTTTTACATGACAAAGCCGCCAATTCTGACACACGCCTGGCCGAAGCCAAGGCCAATAACATGACCACTTTCCACATGAGATACAGGTTGAGTATCCCTTATCCAAAATGCTTGGGACCAGAGGTATTTTGGATATCGGATTTTTCCGTATTTTGGAATAATTGCATACCATAATGAGATATCATGGTGATGGGACCTAAGTCTAAGCACAGAATGCATTTATGTTTCATATACACCTTATACACACAGCCTGAAGGTAATTTTAGCCAATATTTTTTATAACTTTGTGCATTAAACAAAGTGTGTCTACATTCACACAATTCATTTATGTTTCATATACACCTTATATACACAGCCTGAAGGTCATTTAATACAGTATTTTTAATAACTTTGTGTATTAAACAAAGTTTGTGTACATTGAGCCATCAAAAAACAAAGGTTTCACTATCTCACTCTCACTCAAAAAAGTCCGTATTTCGGAATATTCCGTATTTCGGAATATATGGATATGGGATACTCAACCTGTATTTGAGATCCACGGTTTTAAGTGGTTCAAACCAATGTGATTTTAGGAAACTCAACACCACATTGAGATCCCAAGGTGCCACAGGAGGCACAAAAGAGGGCTGAATATGAAGCACTCCCTTTACAAAAGTCTGAACTTCAGGCAGTGAAGCCAGTTCTTTCTGGAAGAAAATCGACAGAGCCGAAATCTGGACCTTAATGGAACCCAATTTTAGGCCCATAGTCACTCCTGACTGTAGGAAGTGCAGAAAACGACCCAGCTGAAATTCCTCTGTAGGGGCCTTCCTGGCCTCACACCACGCAACATATTTCCGCCAAATGCGGTGATAATGGTTTGCGGTTACTTCTTTCCTGGCTTTTATCAGCGTAGGAATGACTTCCTCCGGAATGCCCTTTTCCTTTAGGATCCGGAATTCAACCGCCATGCCGTCAAACGCAGCCGCGGTAAGTCATGGAACAGACAGGGCCCCTGCTGTAGCAGATCCTGTCTGAGCGGTAGAGGCAATGGGTCCTCTGATAACATTTCTTGAAGTTCCGGGTACCAAGCTCTTCTTGGCCAATCCGGAACCACGAGTATCGTTCTTACTCCTCGCCTTCTTATTATTCTCAGTACCTTTGGTATGAGGGGCAGAGGAGGGAACACATAAACCGACTGGTACACCCACGGTGTCACTAGAGCGTCCACAGCTATCGCCTGAGGGTCCCTTGACCTGGCGCAATATCTCTTTAGCTTCTTGTTGAGGCGGGACGCCATCATGTCCACCTGTGGCCTTTCCCAGCGGTTTACCAACAGTAGGAAGACTTCTGGATGAAGTCCCCACTCTCCCGGGTGTAGGTTGTGTCTGCTGAGGAAGTCTGCTTCCCAGTTGTCCACTCCCGGAATGAACACTGCTGACAGTGCTAGTACGTGATTTTCCGCCCATCGGAGAATCCTTGTGGCTTCTGCCATGGCCACCCTGCTTCTTGTGCCGCCCTGTCGGTTTACATGGGCGACTGCCGTGATGTTGTCTGATTGGATCAGAACCGGCTGGTTTTGAAGCAGGGGCCTTGCCTGACTTAGGGCATTGTAAATGGCCCTCAGTTCCAGAATGTTTATGTGTAGGGACGACTCCTGACTTGACCAAAGTCCCTGGAAATTTCTTCCCTGTGTGACTGCGCCCCAGCCCCGAAGGCTGGCATCCGTGGTCACCAGGACCCAGTCCTGTATGCCGAATCTGCGGCCCACTAGAAGATGAGCACTCTGCAGCCACCACAGTAGAGACACCCTGGTCCTTGGAGACAGGGTTATCAGTTGATGCATCTGAAGATGCGATCCCGACCACTTGTCCAAGAGGTCCCACTGGAAGGTCCTTGCATGGAACCTGCCGAATGGAATTGCTTCGTACGAAGCCACCATTTTTCCCAGGACTCGTGTGCAGTGATGCACCGATACCCGTTTTGGTTTTAGGAGGTCTCTGACTAGAGATGACAGCTCCTTGGCTTTCTCCTGCGGGAGAAACACTTTTTTCTGTTCTGTGTCCAGAATCATCCCCAGGAACAGTAAGCGTGTGGAAGGAACCAGTTGTGACTTTGGAATGTTTAGAATCCAGCCATGCTGTTGTAGCACTTCCCGAGATAGTGCTACTCCGACCAGTAACTGGACCTCGCCTTTATTAGGAGATCGTCCAAGTACGGGATAATTAAAACTCCCTTTTTTCGAAGGAGTATCATCATTTCTGCCATTACCTTGGTAAACACCCTCGGTGCCGTGGACAGTCCAAACGGTAGTGTCTGGAATTGGTAATGGCAATCCTGTACCACAAATCTGAGGTACTCCTGGTGAGGAAGGTAAATTGGAACATGCAGGTAAGCATCCTTGATGTCCAGGGATACCATGTAATCCCCCTTTGTCCAGGCTTGCAATAACCGCCCTGAGCGATTCCATCTTGAACTTGAATCTTTTTATGTATGTGTTCAAGGACTTCAAATTTAAAATGGGTCTCACCGAACCGTCTGGTTTCGGTACCACAAACAGTGTGGAATAGTAACTAGAGATGAGCGCCTGAAATTTTTCGGGTTTTGTGTTTTGGTTTTGTGTTCGGTTCCGCGGGCGTGTTTTGGGTTCGACCGCGTTTTGGCAAAACCTCACCGAATTTTTTTTGTCGGATTCGGGTGTGTTTTGGATTCGGGTGTTTTTTTAAAAAAACACTAAAAAACTGCTTAAATCATAGAATTTGGGGGTCATTTTGATCCCATATTATTATTAACCTCAAAAACCATAATTTCCACTCATTTTCAGTCTATTCTGAATACCTCACACCTCACAATATTATTTTTAGTCCTAAAATTTGCACCAAGGTCGCTGGATGACTAAGCTAAGCGACACTAGTGGCCGACACAAACACCTGGCCCATCTAGGAGTGGCACTGCAGTGTCACGCAGGATGTCCCTTCCAAAAAACCCTCCCCAATCAGCACATGACGCAAAGAAAAAAAGAGGCGCAATGAGGTAGCTGACTGTGTGAGTAAGATTAGCGACCCTAGTGGCCGACACAAACACCGGGCCCATTTAGGAGTGGCACTGCAGTGTCACGCAGGATGTCCCTTCCAAAAAACCCTCCCCAATCAGCACATGACGCAAAGAAAAAAAGAGGCGCAATGAGGTAGCTGACTGTGTGAGTAAGATTAGCGACCCTAGTGGCCGACACAAACACCGGGCCCATTTAGGAGTGGCACTGCAGTGACACGCAGGATGTCCCTTCCAAAAAACCCTCCCCAATCAGCACATGACGCAAAGAAAAAAAGAGGCGCAATGAGGTAGCTGACTGTGTGAGTAAGATTAGCGACCCTAGTGGCCGACACAAACACCGGGCCCATTTAGGAGTGGCACTGCAGTGTCACGCAGGATGTCCCTTCCAAAAAACCCTCCCCAATCAGCACATGACGCAAAGAAAAAAAGAGGCGCAATGAGGTAGCTGACTGTGTGAGTAAGATTAGCGACCCTAGTGGCCGACACAAACACCGGGCCCATTTAGGAGTGGCACTGCAGTGTCACGCAGGATGTCCCTTCCAAAAAACCCTCCCCAATCAGCACATGACGCAAAGAAAAAAAGAGGCGCAATGAGGTAGCTGACTGTGTGAGTAAGATTAGCGACCCTAGTGGCCGACACAAACACCGGGCCCATTTAGGAGTGGCACTGCAGTGTCACGCAGGATGTCCCTTCCAAAAAACCCTCCCCAATCAGCACATGACGCAAAGAAAAAAAGAGGCGCAATGAGGTAGCTGATTGTGTGAGTAAGATTAGCGACCCTAGTGGCCGACACAAACACCGGGCCCATTTAGGAGTGGCACTGCAGTGTCACGCAGGATGTCCCTTCCAAAAAACCCTCCCCAATCAGCACATGACGCAAAGAAAAAAAGAGGCGCAATGAGGTAGCTGACTGTGTGAGTAAGATTAGCGACCCTAGTGGCCGACACAAACACCGGGCCCATTTAGGAGTGGCACTGCAGTGTCACGCAGGATGTCCCTTCCAAAAAACCCTCCCCAATCAGCACATGACGCAAAGAAAAAAAGAGGCGCAATGAGGTAGCTGACTGTGTGAGTAAGATTAGCGACCCTAGTGGCCGACACAAACACCGGGCCCATTTAGGAGTGGCACTGCAGTGTCACGCAGGATGTCCCTTCCAAAAAACCCTCCCCAATCAGCACATGACGCAAAGAAAAAAAGAGGCGCAATGAGGTAGCTGACTGTGTGAGTAAGATTAGCGACCCTAGTGGCCGACACAAACACCGGGCCCATTTAGGAGTGGCACTGCAGTGTCACGCAGGATGTCCCTTCCAAAAAACCCTCCCCAATCAGCACATGACGCAAAGAAAAAAAGAGGCGCAATGAGGTAGCTGACTGTGTGAGTAAGATTAGCGACCCTAGTGGCCGACACAAACACCGGGCCCATTTAGGAGTGGCACTGCAGTGTCACGCAGGATGTCCCTTCCAAAAAACCCTCCCCAATCAGCACATGACGCAAAGAAAAAAAGAGGCGCAATGAGGTAGCTGACTGTGTGAGTAAGATTAGCGACCCTAGTGGCCGACACAAACACCGGGCCCATTTAGGAGTGGCACTGCAGTGTCACGCAGGATGTCCCTTCCAAAAAACCCTCCCCAATCAGCACATGACGCAAAGAAAAAAAGAGGCGCAATGAGGTAGCTGACTGTGTGAGTAAGATTAGCGACCCTAGTGGCCGACACAAACACCGGGCCCATTTAGGAGTGGCACTGCAGTGTCACGCAGGATGTCCCTTCCAAAAAACCCTCCCCAATCAGCACATGACGCAAAGAAAAAAAGAGGCGCAATGAGGTAGCTGACTGTGTGAGTAAGATTAGCGACCCTAGTGGCCGACACAAACACCGGGCCCATTTAGGAGTGGCACTGCAGTGTCACGCAGGATGTCCCTTCCAAAAAACCCTCCCCAAACAGCACATGACGCAAAGAAAAATAAAAGAAAAAAGAGGTGCAAGATGGAATTGTCCTTGGGCCCTCCCACCCACCCTTATGTTGTATAAACAAAACAGGACATGCACACTTTAACCAACCCATCATTTCAGTGACAGGGTCTGCCACACGACTGTGACTGATATGACGGGTTGGTTTGGACCCCCCCCCAAAAAAAGAAGCAATTAATCTCTCCTTGCACAAACTGGCTCTACAGAGGCAAGATGTCCACCTCATCATCACCCTCCGATATATCACCGTGTACATCCCCCTCCTCACAGATTATCAATTCGTCCCCACTGGAATCCACCATCTCAGCTCCCTGTGTACTTTGTGGAGGCAATTGCTGCTGGTCAATGTCTCCGCGGAGGAATTGATTATAATTCATTTTAATGAACATCATCTTCTCCACATTTTCTGGATGTAACCTCGTACGCCGATTGCTGACAAGGTGAGCGGCGGCACTAAACACTCTTTCGGAGTACACACTTGTGGGAGGGCAACTTAGGTAGAATAAAGCCAGTTTGTGCAATGGCCTCCAAATTGCCTCTTTTTCCTGCCAGTATAAGTATGGACTGTGTGACGTGCCTACTTGGATGCGGTCACTCATATAATCCTCCACCATTCTTTCAATGGTGAGAGAATCATATGCAGTGACAGTAGACGACATGTCCGTAATCGTTGTCAGGTCCTTCAGTCCGGACCAGATGTCAGCATCAGCAGTCGCTCCAGACTGCCCTGCATCACCGCCAGCGGGTGGGCTCGGAATTCTGAGCCTTTTCCTCGCACCCCCAGTTGCGGGAGAATGTGAAGGAGGAGATGTTGACAGGTCGCGTTCCGCTTGACTTGACAATTTTCTCACCAGCAGGTCTTTCAACCCCAGCAGACTTGTGTCTGCCGGAAAGAGAGATCCAAGGTAGGCTTTAAATCTAGGATCGAGCACGGTGGGCAAAATGTAGTGCTCTGATTTCAACAGATTGACCACCCGTGAATCCTTGTTAAGCGAATTAAGGGCTCCATCCACAAGTCCCACATGCCTAGCGGAATCGCTCCGTGTTAGCTCCTCCTTCAATGTCTCCAGCTTCTTCTGCAAAAGCCTGATGAGGGGAATGACCTGACTCAGGCTGGCAGTGTCTGAACTGACTTCACGTGTGGCAAGTTCAAAGGGCATCAGAACCTTGCACAACGTTGAAATCATTCTCCACTGCGCTTGAGACAGGTGCATTCCACCTCCTATATCGTGCTCAATTGTATAGGCTTGAATGGCCTTTTGCTGCTCCTCCAACCTCTGAAGCATATAGAGGGTTGAATTCCACCTCGTTACCACTTCTTGCTTCAGATGATGGCAGGGCAGGTTCAGTAGTTTTTGGTGGTGCTCCAGTCTTCTGTACGTGGTGCCTGTACGCCGAAAGTGTCCCGCAATTTTTCTGGCCACCGACAGCATCTCTTGCACGCCCCTGTCGTTTTTTAAATAATTCTGCACCACCAAATTCAAGGTATGTGCAAAACATGGGACGTGCTGGAATTTGCCCATATTTAATGCACACACAATATTGCTGGCGTTGTCCGATGCCACAAATCCACAGGAGAGTCCAATTGGGGTAAGCCATTCCGCGATGATCTTCCTCAGTTGCCGTAAGAGGTTTTCAGCTGTGTGCGTATTCTGGAAACCGGTGATACAAAGCGTAGCCTGCCTAGGAACGAGTTGGCGTTTGCGAGATGCTGCTACTGGTGCCGCCGCTGCTGTTCTTGCGGCGGGAGTCCATACATCTACCCAGTGGGCTGTCACAGTCATATAGTCCTGACCCTGCCCTGCTCCACTTGTCCACATGTCCGTGGTTAAGTGGACATTGGGTACAGCTGCATTTTTTAGGACACTGGTGACTCTTTTTCTGAGGTCTGTGTAAATTTTCGGTATCGCCTGCCTAGAGAAATGGAACCTGGATGGTATTTGGTACCGGGGACACAGTACCTCCAACAAGTCTCTAGTTGGCTCTGCAGTAATGATGGATACCGGAACCACGGTTCTCACCACCCAGGATGCCAAGTCCTCAGTTATCCGCTTTGCAGTAGGATGACTGCTGTGATATTTCATCTTCCTCGCAAAGGACTGTTGGACAGTCAATTGCTTGGTGGAAGTAGTAAAAGTGGTCTTACGACTTCCCCTCTGGGATGACCATCGACTCCCAGCAGCAACAACAGCAGCGCCAGCAGCAGTAGGCGTTACACGCAAGGATGCATCGGAGGAATCCCAGGCAGGAGAGGACTCGTCAGAATTGCCAGTGACATTGCCTGCAGGACTATTGGCATTCCTGGGGAAGGAGGAAATTGACACTGAGGGAGTTGGTGGGGTGGTTTGCGTGAGCTTGGTTACAAGAGGAAGGGATTTACTGGTCAGTGGACTGCTTCCGCTGTCACCCAAAGTTTTTGAACTTGTCACTGACTTATTATGAATGCGCTGCAGGTGACGTATAAGGGAGGATGTTCCGAGGTGGTTAACGTCCTTACCCCTACTTATTACAGCTTGACAAAGGGAACACACGGCTTGACACCTGTTGTCCGCATTTCTGTTGAAATAGTTCCACACCGAAGAGCTGATTTTTTTGGTATTTTCACCAGGCATGTCAACGGCCATATTCCTCCCACGGACAACAGGTGTCTCCCCGGGTGCCTGACTTAAACAAACCACCTCACCATCAGAATCCTCCTGGTCAATTTCCTCCCCAGCGCCAGCAACACCCATATCCTCCTCATCCTGGTGTACTTCAACACTGACATCTTCAATCTGACTATCAGGAACTGGACTGCGGGTGCTCCTTCCAGCACTTGCAGGGGGCGTGCAAATGGTGGAAGGCGCATGCTCTTCACGTCCAGTGTTGGGAAGGTCAGGCATCGCAACCGACACAATTGGACTCTCCTTGTGGATTTGGGATTTTGAAGAACGCACAGTTCTTTGCGGTGCTACTGCTTTTGCCAGCTTGAGTCTTTTCATTTTTCTAGCGAGAGGCTGAGTGCCTCCATCCTCATGTGAAGCTGAACCACTAGCCATGAACATAGGCCAGGGCCTCAGCCGTTCCTTGCCACTCCGTGTGGTAAATGGCATATTGGCAAGTTTACGCTTCTCCTCCGACAATTTTATTTTAGGTTTTGGAGTCCTTTTTTTACTGATATTTGGTGTTTTGGATTTGACATGCTCTGTACTATGACATTGGGCATCGGCCTTGGCAGACGACGTTGCTGGCATTTCATCGTCTCGGCCATGACTAGTGGCAGCAGCTTCAGCACGAGGTGGAAGTGGATCTTGATCTTTCCCTAATTTTGGAACCTCAACATTTTTGTTCTCCATATTTTAATAGGCACAACTAAAAGGCACCTCAGGTAAACAATGGAGATGGATGGATACTAGTATACAATTATGGACGGACTGCCGAGTGCCGACACAGAGGTAGCTACAGCCGTGAACTACCGTACTGTGTCTGCTGCTAATATAGACTGGTTGATAAAGAGATGTCGTAGTATGTATGTATGAAGAAGAAAGAAAAAAAACCACGGTTAGGTGGTATACAATTATGGACGGACTGCCGAGTGCCGACACAGAGGTAGCCACAACCGTGAACTACCGTACTGTACTGTGTCTGCTGCTAATATAGACTGGTTGATAAAGAGATGTCGTAGTATGTATGTATGAAGAAGAAAGAAAAAAAAACCACGGGTAGGTGGTATACAATTATGGACGGACTGCCGAGTGCCGACACAGAGGTAGCCACAGCCGTGAACTACCGTACTGTACTGTGTCTGCTGCTAATATAGACTGGTCGATAAAGAGATGTAGTAGTATGTATGTATGAAGAAGAAAGAAAAAAAAAACCACGGATAGGTGGTATACAATTATGGACGGACTGCCGAGTGCCGACACAGAGGTAGCCACAGCCGTGAACTACCGTACTGTACTGTGTCTGCTGCTAATATAGACTGGTTGATAAAGAGATGTCGTAGTATGTATGTATAAAGAAGAAAGAAAAAAAAACCACGGGTAGGTGGTATACAATTATGGACGGACTGCCGAGTGCCGACACAGAGGTAGCCACAGCCGTGAACTACCGTACTGTACTGTGTCTGCTGCTAATATAGACTGGTTGATAAAGAGATGTCGTAGTATGTATGTATAAAGAAGAAAGAAAAAAAAACCACGGTTAGGTGGTATACAATTATGGACGGACTGCCGAGTGCCGACACAGAGGTAGCCACAGCCGTGAACTACCGTACTGTACTGTGTCTGCTGCTAATATAGACTGGTTGATAAAGAGATGTCGTAGTATGTATGTATGAAGAAGAAAGAAAAAAAAACCACGGTTAGGTGGTATACAATTATGGACGGACTGCCGAGTGCCGACACAGAGGTAGCCACAGCCGTGAACTACCGTACTGTACTGTGTCTGCTGCTAATATAGACTGGTTGATAAAGAGATGTCGTAGTATGTATGTATAAAGAAGAAAGAAAAAAAAACCACGGTTAGGTGGTATACAATTATGGACGGACTGCCGAGTGCCGACACAGAGGTAGCCACAGCCGTGAACTACCGTACTGTACTGTGTCTGCTGCTAATATAGACTGGTTGATAAAGAGATGTAGTAGTATGTATGTATAAAGAAGAAAGAAAAAAAACCCACGGGTAGGTGGTATACAATTATGGATGGACTGCCGAGTGCCGACACAGAGGTAGCTACAGCCGTGAACTACCGTACTGTGTCTGCTGCGACTGGATGATAAATAATGATATAAAAAATATATATATATCACTACTGCAGCCGGACAGGTATATATATTATATAATGACGGACCTGCTGGACACTGTCTGTCAGCAGAATGAGTTTTTTATAGAATAAAAAAAAAAACACCACACAAGTGAAGTCACACGACGAGTGTTTAACTTTTTCAGGCAATCACAATATAGTATACTACTAACTATACTGGTGGTCAGTGTGGTCAGGTCACTGGTCAGTCACACTGGCAGTGGCACTCCTGCAGCAAAAGTGTGCACTGTTTAATTTTAATATAATATGTACTCCTGGCTCCTGCTATAACCTATAACTGGCACTGCAGTGCTCCCCAGTCTCCCCCACAATTATAAGCTGTGTGAGCTGAGCACAGTCAGATATATAATATATACATAGATGATGCAGCACACTGGGCTGAGCAGTGCACACAGATATGGTATGTGACTGTCTTGTACTCCTGGCTCCTGCTATAACCTATAACTGGCACTGCAGTGCTCCCCAGTCTCCCCCACAATTATAAGCTGTGTGAGCTGAGCACAGTCAGATATATAATATATACATAGATGATGCAGGCATGCAGCACACTGGGCTGAGCAGTGCACACAGATATGGTATGTGACTGAGTCACTGTGTGTACCGTTTTTTTCAGGCAGAGAACGGATATATTAAATAAAACAACTGCACTGCTGGTGGTCACTGTGGTCAGTCACTAAACTCTGCACTCTCTTCTACAGTATCAGCCTCAGGTCAATCTCTCTCTCTCTCCTAATCTAAATGGAGAGGACGCCAGCCACGTCCTCTCCCTATCAATCTCAATGCACGTGTGAAAATGGCGGCGACGCGCGGCTCCTTATATAGAATCCGAGTCTCGCGATAGAATCCGAGCCTCGCGAGAATCCGACAGCCTCATGATGACGTTCGGGCGCGCTCGGGTTAACCGAGCAAGGCGGGAAGATCCGAGTCGCTCGGACCCGTGAAAAAAAACATGAAGTTCGTGCGGGTTCGGATTCAGAGAAACCGAACCCGCTCATCTCTAATAGTAACCCCGTCTTTGTTGAAGTAGGGGTACTTTGACTATCACCTGCTGGGAATACAGCTTGTGAATTGCCTCTAGTACAGCCTCCCTGCCCGAGGGAGTTGTCGGTAAGGCCGATTTGAGGAAACGGCGGGGGGGAGGCGCCTCGAATTCCAGCTTGTACCCCTGAGATACTACTTGAAGGATCCAGGGATCCACCCGTGAGCGAGCCCACTGATCGCTGAAATTTTTGAGGCGGCCCCCCACCGTACCTGGCTCCGCCTGTGGAGCCCCACCGTCATGCGGCGGATTTGGAAGAAGCGGGGGAGGACTTTTGTTCCTGGGAACCTGCTGCGTGGTGCAGCTTTTTTCCCCTTCCTCTGCCTCTAGACAGAAAGGACACGCCTTTTCCCCGCCTGTTTTTCTGGGGTCGAAAGGACTGTACCTGATAATACGGCGCTTTCTTAGGCTGTGAGGGGACATGGGGTAAAAATGCTGACTTCCCAGCTGTTGCTGTGGAAACAAGGTCTGAGAGACCATCCCCGAATAACTCCTCACCCTTATAAGGCAAAACTTCCATGTGCCTTTTAGAATCTGCATCCCCTGTCCACTGCCGAGTCCATAAGCCTCTCCTAGCAGAAATGGACAATGCACTTATTCTAGATGCCAGCCGGCAGATCTCCCTCTGTGCATCTCTCATGTACAAGACTGAGTCTTTTATATGCTCTACGGTTAGCAATATAGTGTCCCTGTCCAGGGTGTCAATATTTTCTGACAGGGAATCTGACCAAGCAGCAGCAGCACTGCACATCCACGCTGAAGCAATAGCTGGTCTCAGTATAACACCAGTGTGTGTATATATAGACTTTAGGATAGCCTCCTGCTTTCTATCAGCAGGTTCCTTTAGGGCGGCCGTATCCGGAGACGGTAGTGCCACCTTTTTAGACAAACGTGTGAGCGCTTTATCCACCCTAGGGGGAGTTTCCCAAACGTGACCTATCCTCTGGCGAGAAAGGGAACGCCATTAGTAATTTTTTTGAAATCACCAATTTCTTATCAGGGAAAGCCCACGCTTCTTCACACACTTCATTTAATTCTTCAGATGGGGGAAAAACTATTGGTAGTTTTTTCTCCCCAAACATAATACCCTTTTTTGAGGTACCTGTGTTTATATCAGAAAGGTGTAAAACCTCTTTCATTGCCTCAATCATGCAACGAATGGCCCTAGTGGACATTAAATTTGACTCATCGTCGTCAACACTGGTATCAGTATCCGTGTCGACATCTGTGTCTGCCATCTGAGGTAGTGGGCGTTTTAGAGCCCCTGATGGCCTTTGAATTGCCTGGGCAGACACGAGCTGAGAAGCCGGCTGTCCCGCATTTGGCATGTCGTCAAATTTTTTATGTAAGGAGTCGACACTTGCACGTAATTCCTTCCATAAGTCCATCCACTCAGGTGTCTGCCCCGCAGGGGGTGACATCACATTTATAGGCATCTGCTCCGCCTCCACATAAGTCTCCTCATCAAACATGTCGACACAGCCGTACCGACACACCGCACACACACACAGGGAATGCTCTTAAAGGAGACAGGACCCCACAAAAGCCCTTTGGGGAGACAGAGAGAGAGTATGCCAGCACACACCAGAGCGCTATATAATGCAGGGACTAACTGAATTATGTCCCCTATAGCTGCTATAATATTTACTGCGCCTCAAATCTGTGCCCCCCCCCTCTCTTTTTTACCCTTTTCTGTAGTTTAGACTGCAGGGGAGAGTCAGGGAGCTTCCTTCCAGCGGAACTGTGAGGGAGTAATGGCGCCAGTGTGCTGAGGGAGATGGCTCCGCCCCTTTTTCGGCTGACTTTTCTCCCGCTTTTTTCTGTATTCTGGCAGGGGTAATTACCACATATATAGCCTCTGGGGCTATATATTGTGGTTATTTTGCCAGCCAAGGTGATATTATTGCTGCTCAGGGCGCCCCCCCCAGCGCCCTGCACCCTCAGTGACCGGAGTGTGAAGTGTGTATGAGGAGCAATGGCGCACAGCTGCAGTGCTGTGCGCTACCTTGGTGAAGACTGAAGTCTTCTGCCGCCGATTTTCCGGACCATCTTCTTGCTTCTGGCTCTGTAAGGGGGACGGCGGCGCGGCTCTGGGAACGAACACCAAGGACGGGTCCTGCGGTCGATCCCTCTCGAGCTAATGGTGTCCAGTAGCCTAAGAAGCCCAAGCTAGCTGCAAGCAGGTAGGTTCGCTTCTTCTCCCCTTAGTCCCTCGTTGCAGTGAGCCTGTTGCCAGCAGGTCTCACTGTAAAATAAAAAACCTAATATATACTTTCTTTCTAGGAGCTCAGGAGAGCCCCTAGTGTGCATCCAGCTCGGCCGGGCACAGAAATCTAACTGAGGTCTGGAGGAGGGGCATAGAGGGAGGAGCCAGTGCACACCAGGTAGTACCAAATCTTTCTTTTAGTGTGCCCAGTCTCCTGCGGAGCCCGTCTATTCCCCATGGTCCTTACGGAGTCCCCAGCATCCACTAGGACGTCAGAGAAATCAGCATGGTCAGCAGGTTGTACAGGTTCCGCGTAGGCTGGACATGGCTTGTTTTTTTAGTGGGCGTTTAAACTATAACAAATTGGCTGATGACCATGTTATACAGATGGTCCGACTAAATGTAAATAACATTTTCCGTCTGTATGACCTTGCCAAACTGAACCTAGACCCTGAGACAGCACGCTCTCGCTCTGTCTCAGGCCGGCACAAACTCCTGGCTGTGTTGCACTTTATGGCTACTGGCAGCTTCCAGCCTGTGACTGGCGATGTCATTAGTATCTCATAGGCCACTTTTTCTAAATATTTAATTCAGGTGAGTTAAAACATACATACACGTCTATGTCTAAGTGCTGCTTCTGTAATGTAATATAACACAGTATTGTATTGATTACAGGTCATGACACTCGCCTTTAATTTAGGAATGCCCACTCAGGTTTTAGATGTCTTGGATGGCCACATAGATGCCTCTCTCTGCTTCCCTACCCAGGAGTCGAGGTGGCATGCAGTCAGGGTAGCTTTATCTGATGTTACGGCCATGCCCAATGTGCTGGTTGCCATAGATTACACACACGTTGAGCTGAGGCCACCTAGGGGCAGGCAATATATTTATACCAATAGACATCTGGCCCAAGACACTAATGTGCAGGTGGTGGTTTGTGTAGATAATTAAACAATTCACATATTCCGTGTTAACAATTTATTAAGTTGAACACAGGCATTTTTGTTCAAACAAATAAACATAATTTTTAATGTACAAACTATTATCAGCAGGCATGATAAAAAAATTTTGTGTGTGTGTGCTGGGTGCCGAGGATTGGGCTGGCTCGTTGGTCCCGGTTCTACTGGAGCGTCTAACTGGGGATTGAACTGGGGTCTGGCTTGGTGTAGTTGTTCCCGAGCTAGAGCTGACTTGGTGTGATGCCAACACATTAAGGCTTTGACTGAGTATATTGAGGCTTGCAGTCAGTTGCGTATTAGCGGCAGTGTTGCTAGCTATTATTCTGGACAGGTTGTCGTTTACAATTTGGTTGTGTTGGATTAGCTGAATTAGGGATTGGTGCTGCCGCTGTTGTTCATCCATGATGCGTTGGAGATTGTCTTGCATTTGGGAGTTGTCTGCCCTCATCTGCTCCATAGAATTGGCAATTCTGCCCACCTGAACTATAAGTCTGCCTGAGTTTCGACTCAGTCTAGGCAGATGATGGGGCAGACTTACCAGGTATTGGCTGTGGGTGTTGTGGCACGCATAGTTTTGGTCCTGTTGTGAGGCCCAACGGCTCCAAAACTCAGGGCCTATTTGTGTCTGGGGTGGTGTTGTGCTCAATTGGGGGATGTGGGATGTTTGGGGTGGTTGGGGTATGTCCTACGGCGTGGTTGGCTGGGTAGGATCGATGGGATGCAGGTTTAGGGTGTAGGTTTCCTGCTGGTCACTTTCCTGCTGGGCATCCTCAGTCATGATGGCTGGTTCTGTATGGGGTTGAAGACAGCCACTATTTAGTAATTATTTAGCATTGGTCTTACTATAGCTTTACGTCAACATGCATTACTTCTTAATATTCATGTAGGAATTGATAAATAGATTGTGGGCTAAACTTAACTATGTTGTTCACCTTTTTGTATAAGTTTGTGGCTTCTAACATTCACTACTCAGTTGTATTAAGTTTGAGGGAATTGTTGGACTCTGAGCCATAATTAATGTGCGAACACGAAGAACTCTAACAAATACAAATTACTACATTTACATATTGGGTATGAAGCTTCCTTTGTAACAACACACACAATACAATAAATGTGTTGACCAATACACTCATACATTGTTCAAGGCAGTCAGTGGTCTGCCCAAAACGTTAACAAATATAGTGGTCTAAAATGTACACATTAACAATGGGTGAAAAAGTATTAAGGTGCCCTATGTTTCGAACTGGTGATGTTGGCCATACAAAACAATTGGATGAGACTGAACATTTATGTAGGTGTTTTTAGCAAAAATTAAAACTATAAATATTTGTTGATATGGCCAACATCACATCTGTCAATTAACCATCTAAAAAAACCTTACCACCATGTGCTTGTTGTTGGTGATGAAACACAAGGATGACTGGTCATTTGTGTCTTTTTTTTTGCTGTGCACAAACAGTGGTGCAGATGTATAAACCTGGAGAAGGCATAAGGAAGTGAAAAAACAGTGATATGTGCTAGGTGATAAAGGCACAAGGCAAACAGCTCCAATATGTAAATTAACAGTTGTGTTTATTTTGTGCTGCTGCCTTTATCACCTTGCACTTTTCACTGCTTTTTCACTTCCTTATGCCTTCTCCAGGTTAATAAATCTACCCCACTGTTTTTTTAACTTATTTACAGGTAATTGTTATGTTTACTGACCAGACAACTGAGGTGATTGTGGATCCTCACTTTGTGGGCTGGCCAAAAGAGCTATTGGTGGCAGGGCCGACACTGCGGAGATGCGCCGTTGGGGTGGTGATGCTGGTGCTGGAGATTCAGCCTCAAGCCGGCGTCTCTTGGTTGGCCTACTAGCCACAGTAACCGAGCCCTGTGGTGGGCGCCTTAGTGGAGGGGGGTTTGCAGAAGAAGAACATATGTGATAAGATAAACATTAACATTTTGTATTTCTATGTGTTTGCAGAATATGTGTTTACAGTAAAATCTTACATGCATTGGCACCATCTGCATCTCTTGGCAGTGTGGGCTGTGGCCTGGCTGTGCTGCTTCTCTTTCGTACTGTAGAAATATGAAGAATGGCCTTATGAACATACTATTTTGTTGATATGTTTAATTATGCAAATTCCTTATTGTGATGTAAACATATGTGGAACCTGATGAGAAGTAAACTAAACGATGCTTATGCTTTTCTGCCTGACTTCATTCGGTGTGCATACTTTAAATAAGAAACAATTTCACCAAATAATCCATACACAAAGGCGCATAATGCACAATATTATACTACTTAAAACCCAAACGTCGTAGCTTGACAAAACCACAATATAGCACGCTAAGGTACAAATTTTTGATGCTAACAAGAAAACACTAGCCACAAATATCTGCAAAAAATTGTAAACATCAAAACCAAAGATGCATGAAAAATCACATCAAGCACACAAAGGAAAACCCAGAATAACACACAATAAACATAAATCCTATGAAATTGTTTAAAAAAAAAATTGCATTAAACAGATTCATCACACTTCTTTAAAATACACCTACAAACATTTACTTTTGACATAAAACACCAGAAAAAGGCCAATGCAACCAGAAAAAAAACTATACAAAGGAAAAAAACATACATAATTGAGAATAACACTACATCAGGCCTGGCCAACCTGTGACTCTCCAGATGTAGTGATACTACACATCCCAGCATGCCCTGCCACAGTTTTAGCATTCCCTAATAGCAAAACTGTGGCAAGGCATGATGGGACTTGTAGTTTTACAACAGCTGGAGAGCCACAGGTTGGACAGGCCTGCACTGCATCACCAACACATTAGAAGAATGAACCAACTAACAATCACAATTAGCTAGAAGACATTTCAGACAACTAAGGACAAAGCACAGATGTTTAAATTTAAAACAACAAGACAAATAACTCACCATCCTGCCTTGGCCGATCCTAATCCCGGACATGAGTCGCACCAACCACTTCTGGCGGAATGAGAGTACGCACAGGCTCCTCCCAATCCCGATAAGACGCTCGGAAGGGGTGTCCACCCCCGGTTTGGCGGGCTGATTTAGCCTCTTTGGCCATCTTCGCCTTGACACGGCGCTTTATGTCGTAGAAACGCTTACGACACGTTTCCTTGGTCCGCCTCACCACACCCTCATTATTAACAGCCGCAACGACCTTCCCCCACAGAACAGTCTTCCTGCGTGACGACACCTTTGCAGCATCATGGCCAAACAACTGCCGATGATGCCTCATCAGCTCCCGCACCAAAGCCATATTCTCAGCGTAGCTGAATTTAACATTGCAGCCCGTCTTTGTAGTGGTGCGTGGCTGCAGAGCCACAGCACCATCACTATCACTATTACTGGAGGCCGCAGCAGCAACCTCTCCCTCCTCCTCACTAACCTCCTCCACCTCACTCACCTCCTCTGTCTCACTCACCTCCTCCCTCTCACTCACCTCCTCCACCACACTCACCTCTGACTGGGACATAATCAGGACAAACAACAAATAACACTGAGAAAAAAAACAGTAAACACACTCCTCCACTACCACTACACACCACACACCAAACACACACACACTCACTCACAAACAATGACAATAGACGTTAAAAAAAAAAACAATGACAAAAAACTAGACAGACTTTTAAATAACTACACAACAAGTATGACAATACTACTTACACACACAGTATAGCACTCAACAATCGAAAATAACCTCCTCAAATCCACCACAAACTCCAAAAAACTCACCAACTCCTAACACACCTTCCTCTCAACTCTCCACTTGCTAAACCCACGAGGTTCGGACGGTTTGGGGCGTTTTTATAGTAATGTGCACAGACACTCCTCCATCACGAATCAAACCAATCACGGATGAGTTAAAAAATGAAACTTAGAAAAAAAACGCGTCCGGGAACGGATAAACACTGCCGTAACATAAATGTGACGCAGTCATAAAAAAAACTGAGAACACGGCCGCAAAAACAACAAAATCGGCTGCATTCTAGCTTACAAAACCACGAATGACATCGACATCGGAAAACAAGAAAAATACAAATACGACAGCTTAGTAAATTAGGCGTAAAATTTTCAAAAAGTTGCAAAATCACACATTCGATGTCATTCGTGATGAATCTCCCTCCAAATCGGCACAAATACGAATTTTAGTAAATTTACCCCATGGTAACTTCAGCAATTTCAGGAACGTGCGCCATACTGGGGGAAGGGGGAGAGGAGGCAGCTAACGATGGAGATGAAGATGCAGAGGAAACGGGACTTCTCCACGTGATCAAATTGCGCTAAGCGAGCCGCAGCTGAATTGCGGCATCTCCGGACCATCAGGCCCACCCAACTAGAGATAGGTAGGCGAAGGTTATGTTATAAATCCTCCAGCAGATAATAAAGATTGAGGGCACAGGTCTGAAAATACTTCTTTATAAATACACAAGGAGTGCACTTTTACCCCAGAGGTATATGTTGTGAGATGTTAGGGCTCAGCAAAGGGGGGTATGCAGCACAGGGGCACAGCGGGGGAAAGAGGAGAGAGGGGGTCCCCACCACTCACCACTCCACAATGTCCAGCAACAGAGGTAGACAGGTTCCAGTAAAATACCTATAAAGGGAGCCTATTTCCAGAAGGCAGGCTAGTAAAGTGCAGATTGTGTCCCTTCTACAGCAGGTCTCACAGCGTTTATGTGGGGTTTTCCCACTCATACAGCGCAGCAGGCACCAATCCCTTCCCCCCACGGCAGCATTAAAAGCAGTGACCCCAGTCGGAGTTCGGCAGCGCAGATGGCAAGAGAGGCGCAGACAGGAACAGGTCAAAGCTGGTGCCCAACGGTCTCGCGCGTCCAGTGGGTCAGTCCCGGAAGCTCCAGCCAAGAGGGGGAATCCGTGTAGCGGGCAGGGAAGGAGGTAAGCACCATGGTCCCTCAGCCAGTCAACCACCACAGCCGGGAGACAGGCTAGTCAGCAGGAGAGTGCAGGATCCAGAGAGCGGGCTGCAGCGATCCCCAAGATGGCACCGGTCACACACAGGCCGCTCCCGGCCAGGGCAGCACAGCGCACTCAGGGGCAATATTCACAGCAGGAAGGCACTGGAATCAACTCAAAAGTAGCTCCAAATGGGCAGCAACACTTCAGATAGCTATACTGGGCGTTCTGGGCAACCATACAGGGCAGCAGGAGCAATATCAGGAGTATGAAGCTGGGGAGTTCAGAAACTCTTGTCCTACTCCATGTCCCGCTAATCCACTCCCCGGAATTTGTGCATATCTACTGACTGTGTGAATCTATTGCTGTTGGTTTCCAGACCGATTACTGGAGTTACTTATTGCCTGTATTTACTGCCATCGGTTGCATTACTTACCTACTGCATATTGATTCTGTTACCATCGGCTTCCAAGCCGGCCATCAATGTTCACCATCAGCTTCCAGGCCGATCATTGCAGTTTGTTAATCACACTGGTTTCCAGACCAGCTCATTACCTGTGACTGTTATTACACCATCTGTATTGCCATTTGCTCCAGTTGCTGTTCACAGTTACAGACCTGACAGTTTGTTCAAGGCCCATGGACCCAGACAGTGGTTAGAGTGTGGGGGCAGGGGGCCTTCAACGTTTAGTGTCACGACTCGATGGTCAAGAGGCTGCACAACAGCAGATTATACAGTTTCTGCAAGGGATGTCTTCCCGACTGGGCACTCTACAACAGTCCCTTCCAAGTTCCATTTCTCCAGCCCCATCTTCAGCTCCAGTTCCAGTTCCAGTTTCCAGTTCTACAGCTTCAAGTTCTCCAGTTGCTTCCGTTCCAGTATCCCGCTTTCATCTTCCTACGCCGAGTAAATTCGATGGCAATCCCAAAATGTGTCGTAGATGTTTGAACCAGTGTGAAGTCCACTTTGAATTGCTGCCGCAGAACTTCCCGACACCTAGAACAAAGGTTGCATACATTGTGTCCCTCCTGACTGGTCCTGCCTTGAATTGGGTCTCCCCTTTATGGGAGAGAGCAGATTCTCTTCTAAACAACTATATGGAATTTGTTGCTGCATTCCGACGCATCTTTGATGAACCTGGGTGTACAACATCTGCTTCCTCAGACATCCTCCAGATTCGCCAGGGAACATGCACCGTGGGACAATATGTCATCCAGTTCCAGACAATGGCATCAGAGGTTAAATGGAATAATCAGACGTTGGTAGCTGCATTCTGGCATGCACTGTCTGATCATATAAAAGATGAGTTGGCAACCCGAGATCTCCCAGAGAAAACTGGATGCTTTCATTTCTTTATGTGTGAAGTTGGACTTGCATTTATGCGAACGAACCAGTGAACGTTCTCAAAGTGACACTCGCAAGCATCGAGTAATGCCTCAAGTACAGTCCCTACCCACTGCTTCTGATGAGCCTATGCAAGTAAATAGGTCCCGCTTAACCCCTGAGGAGCAGTCAAGAAGGTTACGGGAAAGACTGTGCCTATATTGTGCTGCTGCTGGTCACCTGATTGGATCCTGTCCTACTCATTTGGGAAACGCCAGATCCTAACTTGCAAAGGAGGAGTCAAGTTAGGAACTTTAAACAAAGCTCCTTCTTCTCAAGACCTCGTCCTACCTGTAACCCTGGAAACACAGAGTGGGTTACATACCTTTTCTGCTTTAGTAGATTGTGGCGCTGCTGAGAATTTTATTGCACAGGCTGCAGTCGACAAGATCCATCTTCCTGTTTCAAAGTTGTCTCGCCCAGTCTACCTCACTGCCGTGGATGGTAGTCATATTGCTGAGGGTTCCATCAATCAGCAAACTAAGCCAGTGGTCCTGGGAGAGGACTTTCTCCATTATGAGTTCATTGAACTTTTGGTAATTCCTAAAGCCACTTATGAGATCGTACTGGGTATGCCCTGGCTTCAATTACACAACCCACAAATCGACTTATCCACACTACAGCTCACAACATGGAGTCCTTCCTGCTTCCACTCCTGTTTGGCTCAAGTCCGTCCCGTGAGATCTTCAGGGTTAAAACCCCAGTCCGAACTTCCTGAGGCCTACAAGGACTTTGTTGACGTCTTCAGTGAAAAGGTCACTGACGTTCTGCCTCCCCATTGGGAATGAGATTGTCCCATTGATCTCATCCCGGGAGAAAGCCACCCAGAGGACGCACATATCCTCTCTCTGTTCATGAAACTATAGCCATGAGTGAGTACATAAAAGAGAATCTGCAGAAAGGGTTCATCCGTCCTTCCTCATCTCCAGCAGGAGCGGGATTTTTCTTTATCAAGAAAAAAGACGGAGGATTACGCCCCTGCATTGATTACCAAGGTTTAAATGATATTACCATTAAGAACAGCTACCCCTTGCCATTAATTACGGAACTATTTGACAGAGTCAAAGGTGCCAGAATCTTTACCAAGCTTGATCTCCTTGAGGCTTATAATCTCATCAGGATCCGAAGTGGCAACGAGTGGAAAACTGCCTTCAACAACCGCAATGGCCACTATGAATATCTAGTGATGCCCTTCGGACTAAGTAATGCCCTGGCAGTGTTCCAGAACTTTGTCAATGAAATATTTCGAGATGTTCTGTACAAGTATGTGGTAGTATACCTCGATGACATACTGATCTTCTCTCGTGACTTGGTTTCCCATCGCCAACAAGTGAAAGAGTTTCTTCAATGTCTTCAACAGAATCATCTTTATGGTAAACTGTCTAAGTGCACTTCTGAAGGATTTTCCACATTGATAGCCCCAATTATTTGCCTCACTCGGAAAGGGGCGAATCCTTCCCAGTGATCTGAAGAAGCACTGTCTGCCTTTCAAAAAATTAAACAAGCTTTTGTATCAGCTCCTGTGTTACAGCAGCCAGATGTCAACAGCGTTCTAGAGGTGGATGCCTCGATGGTTGGCGTTGGCTCAGTCTTGTCCCAAGCTGGCATCGATGGTAAGACTCACCCTTGTGGGTTTTTCTCCCATAGATTCTTGCCTGCTGAGATGAACTACTCCATCGGTGACCAGGAGCTTTTAGCAATTAAACTGGCCATCGAAGAATGGAGGTATCTGTTGGAGGGCACAGAGTTTCCCATTACCATCTGTACTGACCATAAGAACCTCCTTTGCTTAAAGGCAGCATGGTGTCTGAATCCTTGTCAAGCAAGGTGGGCCTTATTCTTCTCTCATTTTAATTTCAAGTTGCAGTTTCGTCCTAGCTCTCAGAATGTTAAAGCGGACGCTTTATCACGCTCCATGAGTTCCAATGAAGAATCTTCAGAGCAAGTCTCTCATCCAGTTCTCAATCCTGTAGTTTTTGCTTCCACTAATGTATCTCCAATTCCGCCTCCTGGCAAGATGTTCATTTCTCCTGAGCTTCGTCCAAATCTCCTGTCTTGGGCTCACACTTCCAAGTTCACTGTCACAACTGAGGGCCTGAGCTGACGGGAGGCAGCCTCAGTTGTAGGGGCTAAGATGTACCGGAACCTGGGAGGTTGTATCAGACCCCTGGACATGTAAGTAACATGAATAATAACTGCCCGAAGGCGTGACCACGACAACTTGGATAAAAGTCAATGATGTTTATTATGACAACTCCGCAACACAGCAGCAGTAAAAGAAAACATAAAAGTCAGCAAAGAATAAATACAGTTCCTGGGTACTACAGGATGGCAGGAGCCACAGAGCACTGGTAGTGTGAGATAGTTCTTATAATCTTCTAGATGGAAAGTCCTTACCAGGCCAAACTGTAGAAATGGAGATAACCCAGGATTGTACCAGCTGGTGTTCCAGGAAAAGCTGGGTTGCTGAAGATAAAACGGCTGCTGTGGATACTGGCTGGAACCAGACTGTTGTTAGCACGGAGTGGATACTGGCTGGAACCAGTTAAATAATAAATGAACTTGGGAGCGATGAAATATGAGCTGAAATGTAGAACTTGAGAGCGGAGAAATAATAATATCGGTGGAGAGTGGTAAAGTGTAGAAAGGACACCGGCCCTTTAAGAGAAGCTGTACTCTGCTGGAAGCTGGGCTGGAAGCAGGTAATGTTGTAGCTGGAAACAGATGAATCCACAATGGATTGGAGAGTCAGGCTACACCGCAGGTGGAATGCTGGTGCGGGTCTCTATGGTGGAAGTCTTGAGACAGGAGCTGGAACCTGGAAGACAATCACAGGAGAGAGACAAACAGGAACTAGGTTTGACAACCAAAGCACTGACGCCTTCCTTGCTCAGGCACAGTGTATTTATACCTGCAGCAAGGAAGGGATTGGCTAGGCAATTATGCAGATTAACAATACTGACAACAGATTGGAGGAAATGATCAGCTGACAGAATCCAAGATGGCTGCGCCCATGCAGACACTTGGAGGGAAGTTTGGTTTGTAATTCATGTGGTAATGAAAACAGTAATGGCGGCGCCGGCCACTGGAGACAGGAGGCGCCAGGCTGACAGATGCACATCCAACCACGCGGACACAGCGGAGGCCGCGGCTGACGTAATCGCCACTCAGACACTCTGCATGCAGAAGTTCAGGGACGGCGGCGGAGGCCGCGGGAGACCCAATGCCAGGTGTAATATGGCGTTTACTGTGACAGCGTCCCAGAGTGACAGGAGAGGATACAGGAATGTACACATCAGGATAACAGATGGGATCCGGTCCTGGAGCGCTGAGCCAGCCTTAGGAGGCATCTGATGGGTAAGAAATGGCGTCCAGATACCCGGATCGTGACATTCACTGGTCATCCTGGGATCCTCAAAACTTTATAAGTTCTTGTCTCAATCCTATTGGTGGCCTCATATGAAAGCTGATATCCAAGAGTTTGTGGCTTCATGTCCCAAGGGCACCCAGCATAAAGTTCCACATCAAGCTCCTGCTGGTCAACTGTTGCCAAATTCCATACCAAGTCATCCCTGGTCTCATCTGTCGATGGATTTTATTTCAGATCTACCTCCCTGCAAAGGGTACGATACCATCTGGGTAGTGGTCAACAAGTTCTCTAAGATGTCCCACTTCATTCCCCTCATTGGCTTGCCTTCTGCTCTAAAACTTGCACAGTTATTTTTACGTGATATCTTCAGATTACATGGACTTCCAACTGAGATTATATGCAACCGTGGAGTTCAATTTGTGGCAAGATTCTGGAGGGCCATATGTTCTGCTTTACAAGTCAAACTCAAGTTCTCCACAGCATATCATCTGCAAATGAATGGGCAGACAGAGAGAGTCTGCCCATTCACCTTGAGACCTTTTTAATACTCTACATCTCTTCTTCACAAGACGACTGGGTAGTTTTACTGCATTGGGCCGAATTTGCTCACAATTTCCGTTATCATACAGTCACTGATACTATTCCTTTCTTTGCAGTTTATGATCAACATCTCAGAGTTCCAGATTTCCAAAATCTTCCCGCTGTTGATATACCCACAGCCTCTTCAGTTCTTCAGCAGTTCTCTCAGATTTGGAAAAAGATTAATCTCTCTCTCAAGAAAGCATCTCACCAGTACAAAGTCTTTGCTGATCGGAAAAGGCAAGCAGTTCCTAGTTTAAAGCCAGGTGATAAAGTTTGGTTATCCACCCGTAATCTCTGTCTCAGAGTTCCTTCTATGAAGTTTGCTCCATAGTTCATCGGTCCATTTCCAGTTGAACATGTCATCAATCCAGTGGCCTACAGGCTGAAGTTACCTATTTATATAAAAATCCCCAACTCATTTCATATTTCTCTCCTTAGACCCCTGATTCTTAACTGTTTTCAGAAAGCTCTTCCAGCGGCTCCAAAAGTTCAAACTCATCAGGGCATAGAGTACGAGGATGAGTAGATCCTGGATTCCCGTTGTCGGTATGGTCATCTACAGTATCTGATTGACTGGTCCGGGTATGGTCCTGAAGAGAGGAGTTGGGTCAACGCCACTGATGTACATGCTCCACAGTTAGTTCAAGCTTTTCATAGACTTTTTCCTTCCAAGCCTTGTGGGTGTTCTTTGCCCACCCATAAAAGGGTGGGTACTGTCAGGAATCAGTGTTCAGTGGTATCCCACCAGCGCGCTGGTGTGCAGACCTCCAGAGGTCACAGCCCCAGCTTGCTGCTGCATGAATACCCTGTCCACAGAGCACAGTACCCATTGTCACTGTGTACCCCTGAAGTCCATCCAGCATGTACCCCGCTGTGTGCCCACCATCTGTACAGCATGGGCGCCGCCATGACACTTGTGGTCAGCTGACCTGTAGCACCCAATCCTGTGCTGTGTCTGCACACATGATTCAAGCATTCAATGCCTGCTGACCAGGGGTTATAAATCCAGAACATTGGCTCAGTCTCATCGCCTTGAACAACGCGTCACATCCAGTGCACAGCGTCTCCTGTCTCCAGTGATTTCCTAGCTCCTGTGTCTCCGTGGAACTATAGGCTCCAGCCATCCAGCTCTGTTACAACTCCTTCCACAGTCAGCTTCCACTTCTACATGCAGTAAGAGACTCTCTCCAGGTGCTGCCTCACCATTCTCAACTGTGTGTTGTTAATCTGCATCCAACACTTAAAACAACCAGCTTGTATATTACCAACTGTCTCCTGCTATAGCCTTGGTTGGCTATGTGGACTTTGTGCATATCTACTGACTGTGTGAATCTATTGCTGTCGGATTCCAGACCGATTACTGGAGTTACTTATTGCCTGAATTTACTGCCATCGGTTGCATTACTTACCTACTGCATATTGATTCTGTTACCATCGGCTTCCAAGCTGGCCATCAATGTTTACCATCAGCTTCCAGGCCGATCATTGCAGTTTGCTAATCACACTGGTTTCCAGACCAGCTCATTACCTGTGACTGTTATTATACCATCTGTATTGCCATTTGCTCCAGTTGCTGTTCATACCTTTGTGTGCTAAATAAAACATCATTGTGCATATGCGCAGGAACTTACTGCAGCCTCCTCGTTTTCTCTACCGCACCACCACTGACCCACTAGTGGCCCCTCCGGAAACAGACACAGTTACAGACCTGACACTCTGCAGCGCAAGTATTCATTTTCTTGGCTTCTTTTTCATACCTTGTCAGATATCTTTGACTATTAACTAGAGATGAGCGGATTCGGTTTTACTCGGTTTTACTCGGTTCTCAAAACCGAATCTTATTGGCTATCCAAAACACGTGACATCCGTGAGCCAATTAGATGCCGTTTTGAGAACCGAGTAAAACCGAGTAAAACCGAACCCGCTCATCTCTACTATTAACATCCTGTATGGCCTTTTCTCTTCTCAGTTGTTGCAAAACAAAAAATAGTGATTTTTTTTAAAGTTTCTATATCAATGAATTTGAATCAATTAATCAATGTGAATCAATTAATGAATAGATCAATCAATGCTTTACCTTGCCTGGCATACTGTTTAACTGCCATCCTGTCAGCCACTGCTATGTCGCAATATTTCATAGATTGGTTGTATACTTAAAGTAACTGTCATGTATATGTGCCACTGCTCTGTCATTTCATTTAGCCAGCAAGTCATTTGCTTATATTGGTGAACAATTTTGTGAGCTGTGGGGTGGTCAAAATTGACTGGAAATGACTGGAAATTTATGTTATTGAGGTTAGTAATACTGTAGGAACAAACACAGGCCCAAATGACATGATTTTAGCTGTATTTAGCAATTTTTGATTTATTTCAATTCAGATTCAAAAACAATACATGTGAGGGTGGTTTTGCAAAAAACAGAATACAAAAACAAATCACAGAGGGCAGTTTTGATAAAACCAGAACTTGGGGGTCTACTTTAAATGTGAGAAAATGGTTATCTTATATATATATTTTTCCCAGCTCTTTCTACCTGGAATGTTATAGGATGAATGTTTTACCTGAATGTAGTAAATCCATGTGTGAAGGTAGCTTTTAAACCCTCCTATGGTCCTGTCTCCTTTTGCATGGATTTATGGTCTTGTCTTTTGGATCCCTCCATAATTTGCTTGGGACCAGGACAATGCAAGCACCGAAGATTTGTTTTTCATGCTTTTTCTTTGTAATGAACTAACCCTTTCCCTTTAAATTAAGCATACACCAGGCTCCACCACAGATGCAGCCAAGACAACAGTCCAGACAACCACATACTGTATGTCTCTACAAGGCAGAAACCACTTCCAACTATGTTTAAAGAAACTATCCCATGATACTAGGGGATTATCAAGACAGGAACAAATTATATCTAAAATAATATAATCCTTTGTAGCACACCAGACCTCTCTAAGCAACAGTGCACTGTTACAGTAAGAAAATTGTAGACCATTGCATAAATGAATCATATCTAATCTATGTATGAGACCTGTCAAGCAAAACAATACAACAACCAATTTTATAGAGAAAACCCTTTTTAATTGTAAATGCAAAAAAACATTTTAAATACAAGTACAGTAACTCTTGTCAGAACTTTGTGTGAGCAGTCTGAAGAGCCACCTTGCAGCCTCAAATAACAGACAAATTGGATCAGTCTCTGGAACCAAGGGGGTCATTCTGAGTTGATCGCTCACTAGCTACTTTTTACAGCGCTGCGATCAGATAGTCGCCGCCTATAGGGGAGTGTATTTTTGCTTTGCAAGTGTGCAAACGCTTTTGCAGCCGAGCGGTACAAAAAAGTTTTGTGCTGTTTCTGAGTAGGGTTGAACTTACTCAGCCGATGCGATCACTTCAGCCTGTTCGTGTCCGGAATTGACGTCAGACACCCGCCCTGCAAACACCTGAGCCCGCCTGCGTTTTTCCAAACACTCCCAGAAAATGGTCAGTTGCCACCCACTAATGCCCTCTTCCTGTCAATCTCCCTGCGATCGGCTGTGCGAATGGATACTTTGTTAAATCCATCGCTCAGCGACGATCCGCTTTGTTCCCGTATGACACTCCTGCGCATTGTGGTGCATACGCATGCACAGTTTTGCAGAGTTTTGACCTGATCGCACTGCAGCGAAAAAAACCAAGCGTGCGATCAGGTTGGAATGACACCCCAAATCTCTAATTCAACAAGACTAAATTGATATACAAACCAGATAGCACAGACTGGATCGGACAGGTGAGTACAGAAGTCACTGGAGTTTTCTGTGTATGGTGTACAGCCTGGAACTGATGTTGAAGCTTGCTGTGTATTGCACACAACCTGGAGCTGATATTGGAATTTGCTGTGTATAGCGCACAGCTGGGAACTGATGTTGGAGATGCTGTGGATAGCACACAGCCTGGAGCTGATAGTAGGGCTTGCTGTGGATAGTGCACAACCTGGAACTGTTGGCGGAGATTGCTGTGTATGTTGCACAGCCTGGAACTGATAGTGGAGATTGCTGTATACACCTCACAGCCTGAAGCTGATGGTGGAGCTTGCGGTGGATGGTGTACAGCCTGTAGCTGGCGGTGGAGCTTGCTGTGTATGGCACACAGCCTGGGACTGATGGTGGAGGTTGCTGTATACACCTCACAGCATGGAGCTGATGTTTGAGCCTGGTATGTGTGACGTATGTGTGAGCTTGCTGTGCACAGTTGACAGCCTTGAGTTGATGTTGAGGATTGCTGTGTATAACACACAACCTGGAGCTGACAGCAAGACAGCATGAGATAATGTGCACATAGGTCGTAAAGCTGGAACAAATGTGCAGGTACACTGCCAGGGAGCTTAACAAACCAGAAGAAAGGAAGTATTCCCTGTTATGGGCACACTCGGACACTGCCAGGGAGCCAAGAAGCAGGTCTGTGAAGAGAAGTTGTTCTGGCAATGAGTTCACCATCTGAGCCATTTGAAATAAGGAACCCTTGTCCCAAATAGGCTAAATGGATCATGTGTGCAGTCAGTGGATCCTGGCAGCAACCATACTCCTACAGTGCGGGAGATGACTCTACAGGATGGACTCCAACCATCCAGCTGGTTGGCAGGCATGAAGCTCAGGGATATCTTCCATGGTCAGAAGGAGTACCAATGGTCATGAGACGGCTCCACACTTTTTGCATTGTCTCCTTTTAACAATAAATCACCCAAAGTACCTGATGAGCAAATATCTCTCAACAAATCTTCCAGTCTCACTATTTGGACTGCAGTGCAATGAGATTCACTTGATGTGTCTTCAACATGCAGACTGGCCTTGCATCAGCACGGGATTGGGAAACAATTCCATGTTCTTATTCACGGTTCTAATCTTTATCTGTTGCATCTGCAGGCAAAAATGTCTGCAGGAAACAAATACGGATTCGGGCTGTTTTCTGTGGTGGCTCAGATAGGCACAGTCTGTTTCCCGCACTTAGTGTATCAAGCTGCCCGTTTGTAGATTAGGCAGCAACCGAGTACAGCACCTTGTAATCAGAATAAAAAATAAATAATAGAAAATTAGAGAGGATATTTGAATAATCTGAGAGATATCAATGGATCAATACAGCTCCTTCTACTCTTTCTATGTTTTTAAAAAAATTATTTATTGTTTTTAAAATGAGATCATGACAGATGCATTCATGTCTGGAGATGTAAAGTTGAGAAAAAAACGGGACACTCAACAGGCATAAAAGTAACATTGTGGTAAATGTATAAAGCAGTGATAAGAGTGGAGAAGTGAGCCAGGGGAGAAGTTGACCATGGCAACCAATCATCTGCTCTGTATAATTTTATAGTATGCAAATTAGAAATGTTACTTCAATGCTGATTGGTTGCCATGAGCAACTTCTCCACGGCTCACTTCTCCACTCTTATCACTGCTTCATACATTTACCCCAATGTTCTGCCTAAATATTGGACAATTCATGGATACATGCTATGTATGCTTAGAAGCAGTGTGCTTAAGTTATTTTCTTAATACATTATGTGCCTATCATTTTATGAAAA
This sequence comes from Pseudophryne corroboree, assembly GCF_028390025.1. NCBI lineage: Eukaryota > Metazoa > Chordata > Amphibia > Anura > Myobatrachidae > Pseudophryne > Pseudophryne corroboree. The sequence goes on from NC_086447.1 coordinate 345,580,467, forward strand.
TGTTCTTTTCTCAAATATGCTTATGAATTTAGTTTTAGGATCTTGTGTTTTTTTGTAGGTGTATAGGGTTGGGGTGGGGGTTAGCTTAATAAAAAAGAGAAAAACTATCATGTTCAAATGTATCTATATGCCTACCTCATATGTATATATCTACCTACCAACCTAATATCTATCTATCTATCTATCTATCTATCTATCTATCTATCTATCTATCTATCTATCTATCTGTCAGTCCACCTCATATCTATGCAATATATCTATTTATTTTATATTTATCTGCCTCATATCTATCTATTGCTGGCCATACATCAGGTCGATATTGTGTACGAATAAATGATATTGATGCGTTGATTGACACATTGTGTGTACATTGTGCATGTTTTATTCACGATTATGATGCAATGTGAGGCCCCGCGGAATGCATGTCGCATCAAATGATCATACTTGCTGCCCAAATTATCTTTGTTTGATGTACATACAATGCATAGTACGATTTTGAGTGATATTTTCCTGTTTTTTTGTTGTTGTTTTTTGATGAGGCACACCATCGATCGTTTAACAACTTGTCGTGTGTCCAGAGCCCCAAATCATGTTTTCAGAGCTGCCGAGGGAAATTGAAGGCAAATCGTGCCTGGAATCGGATAGGATGCTGGTTTTCCTGGTGTATGGCCAGCCAGTGGTCGTACAAGCGAGCGGTGGGCCCAGGTGCGACAAAATGCTTTGGGCCACCCCATCCCATCCAAGTCCACCCCCTCACCCCTGGAGAGTATCTGGCGAGAGGGATCTGCTCAGGGCCAGAGGAATGGATACCTAGCAACAGTGCCGTTACTAGACATTTTAGCACTGTGTGCAAGAAACAGCATCGGAGCCCCACCCCTGAATGCAAAACAGGGGCAGTGCGCGCCGTAGGCGCACGCAAAAATACATAGGGGCGTGGCTTCGTGGGGAAGGGGTGTGGCCACAAAGTAAAACCAATTCATAAAACGGTGCACTGTAGTCTCTATTATTCAATTTACGCCGCACAGTAGCACCACTACACCAGGTAGAGACCCTTTTACACCTTACGGCGGACAGATCCCCCTTTTTACACATTACGACAGACAGCGTCCCCTTTTTACACATTAAGGCAGACAGCGTCCCCCTTTTTACACATAACGGCAGACAGCGTGGCCTTGTTACACATAACGGCAGACAGCGTGCCCTTTTTACACATTACGGCAGACAGCGTGCCCTTGTTACACATTACGGCAGACAGCGTGCCCTTGTTACACATTACGGCAGACAGTGTGCCCTTGTTACACATTACGGCAGACAGCGTGCCCTTTTTACACATTACGGCAGGCTGGCAGATTCCCCCTTTTTACTAGTGATGTGCACCGGACATTTTTCGGGTTTTGTGTTTTGGTTTTGGATTCAGTTCCGTGGCCGTGTTTTGGATTCAGACGCGTTTTGGCAAAACCTCCCTGAAACTTTTTTGTCGGATTAGGGTGTGTTTTGGATTCGGGTGTTTTTTTTACAAAAACCCCTCAAAAACTCCTTAAATCATAGAATTTGGGGGTCATTTTGATCCCATAGTATTATTAACCTCAATACCCAGAATTTCCACTCATTTCCAGTCTATTCTGAACACCTCACACCTCACAATATTATTTTTAGTCCTAAAATTTGCACCAAGGTCGCTGGATGACTAAGCTAAGCGACCCAAGTGGCCGACACAAACACCTGGCCCATCTAGGAATGGCACTGCAGTGTCAGACAGGATGGCACTTCAAAAAATAGTCCCCAAACAGCACATGATGCAAAGAAAAAAAGAGGTGCACCAAGGTCGCTGGATGGCTAAGCTAAGCGACCCAAGTGGCCGACACAAACACCTGGCCCATCTAGGAATGCCACTGCAGTGTCAGACAGGATGGCAGATTAAAAAAATTGTCCCCAAACAGCACATGATGCAAAGAAAAAATGAGGCGCAATGAGGTAGCTGTGTGACTAAGCTAAGCGACCCAAGTGGCCGACACAAACACCTGGCCCATCTAGCAGTGGCACTGCAGTGTCAGACAGAATGGCAGATTAAAAAAATAGTCCCCAAACAGCACATGATGCAAAAAAAAAAAATGAGGCGCAATGAGGTAGCTGTGTGACTAAGCTAAGCAACCCAAGTGGCCGACACAAACACCTGGCCCATCTAGGAGTGGCACTGCAGTGTCAGACAGGATGGCAGATACATTTTTTTTCTCCAAAACAGAAAATGATGCAAAGAAAAAAAGAGGCGCAATGAGGTAGCTGTGTGACTAAGCTAAGCGACCCAAGTGGCCGACACAAACACCTGGCCCATCTAGGAGTGGCACTGCAGTGTCAGACAGGATAGCACTTCAAAAAATAGTCCCCAAACAGCACATGATGCAAAGAAAAATTAAAGAAAAAAGCAATCTATCTCTCCTTGCACAAACTGGCTCTACAGAGGCAAGATGTCCACCTCCTCCTCATCGTCCGATTCCTCCCCCTTTTCACTGTGTACATCCCCCTCCTCACAGATTATTAATTCGTCCCCACTGGAATCCACCATCTCAGGTCCCTGTGTACTTTTTGGAGGCAATTGCTGGTGAATGTCTCCACGGAGGAATTGATTATAATTCATTTTGATGAACATCATCTTCTCCACATTTTCTGGAAGTAACCTCGTACGCTGATTGCTGACAAGGTGAGCGGCTGCACTAAACACTCTTTCGGAGTACACACTGGAGGGGGGGCAATTTAGGTAGAATAAAGCCAGTTTCTGCAAGGGCCTCCAAATTGCCTCTTTTTCCTGCCAGTATACGTACGGACTGTCTGACGGCACGTCATGCAGTCACTCATATAATCCTCCACCATTCTTTCAATGGTGACAGAATCATATGCAGTGACAGTAGACGACATGTCAGTAATCGTTGGCAGGTCCTTCAGTCCGGACCAGATGTCAGCACTCGCTCCAGACTGCCCTGCATCACCGCCAGTGGGTGGGCTCGGAATTCTCAGCCTTTTCCTCACAGCCCCAGTTGCGGGAGAATGTGAAGGAGGAGCTGTTGATGGGTCACGTTCCGCTTGACTAGGCAATTTTCTCACCAGCAGGTCTTTGAACCTCTGCAGACTTGTGTCTGCCGGAAAGAGAGATCCAACGTAGGTTTTAAATCTAGGATCGAGCACGGTGGCCAAAATGTAGTGCTCTGATTTCAACAGATTGACCACTCGTGAATCCTGGTTAAGCGAATTAAGGGCTCCATCCACAAGTCCCACATGCCTAGCGGAATCGCTCTGTTTTAGCTCCTACTTCAATCTCTCCAGCTTCTTCTGCAAAAGCCTGATGAGGGGAATGACCTGACTCAGGCTGGCAGTGTCTGAACAGACTTCACGTGTGGCAAGTTCAAAGGGTTGCAGAACCTTGCACAACGTTGAAATCATTCTCCACTGCGCTTGAGTCAGGTGCATTCCCCCTCATTTGCCTATATCGTAGGTAGCTGTATAGGCTTGAATGGCCTTTTGCTGCTCCTCCATCCTCTGAAGCATATAGAGGGTTAAATTCCACCTCGTTACCACCTCTTGCTTCAGATGATGGCAGGGCAGGTTCAAGAGTGTTTGCTGGTGCTCCAGTCTTCGGCACGCGGTGGCTGAATGCCGAAAGTGGCCCGCAATTCTTCGGGCCACCGACAGCATCTCTTGCATGCCCCTGTCGGTTTTTAAATAATTCTGCACCACCAAATTCAATGTATGTGCAAAACATGGGACGTGCTGGAATTTGCTTACATCTAATGCACGCACAATATTGGTGGCGTTGTCCGATGTCACAAATCCCCAGGAGAGTCCAATTGGGGTAAGCCAGTCTGCGATGATGTTCCTCAGTTTCCGTAAGAGGTTGTCAGCTGTGTGCCTCTTATGGAAAGCGGTGATACACAGCATAGCCTGCCTAGGAACGAGTTGGCGTTTGCGAGATGCTGCTACTGGTGCCGTCGCTGCTGTTCTTGCTGCGGGAGGCAATACATCTACCCAGTGGGCTGTCACAGTCATATAGTCCTGAGTCTGCCCTGCTCCACTTGTCCACATGTCCGTGGTTAAGTGGACATTGGTTACAACTGCATTTTTTAGGACACTGGTGACTCTTTTTCTGACATCTGTGTACATTTTCGGTATCGCCTGCCTTGTCACGTCTGGCAGGGTTTGAGGATCCGGCAGCTGAGATTTGCCCGAGGAGGTAGCAGGCTGTGAATGAACCAGATGAGGGGGCTGGATATAGTTCCTTCGCATGGGACACGGAGCAATGAAGAACGTAGGCGGGATTTGAGAGTCAATGGAAAGTATTTATTATGTACAGAGCTGAGGTAGGGAACTGAGGCTGAAGCACAATGGCTAAAGACGTGGCTGGAGGTGAAGAACTGCGGACTGTGATTTGAAAGACGAGACTGTAGATGATGAACTGTGGAACCGTGGATGGTAGTTGAAAACGTGGCTGCAAAACAAGGACTGTGGACTGTGGTTTGGAAAACGAGGCTTGAAGATAATAATCTGCAGGCTGTGGTCAGTGGTACAAAGGCGTGGCTGGTGAAGGAGATCTGTGGAGTGTGGCTTGAAAGACGAGGCAGAAGACCCGGGGCCGACTGTGCCCAAAGAGTCTTACTGGACCGGGTTTTACAGGAGCACTTCCACAGGCAGTAGCAGGCAAGAAACGGCAGGGCTGCAGCAGCAACAGAGAGCCGACCAAGCAGGATCAGGAGGAACTAAGATACAGCAGGAATCCTGGGAGCACAGGCTAAAGCACCTACAACAGGGTTGTAACTTGAAGCACTGGCATCCCTGTCCTAAACCAGCCCCCTTTTATAGGGAGAGCTTCCCCTGGATTGGCTGGAAGAAACAGGAACTATGCTTAAAACTTGGTCTCCAACATGGCGGCGCCCAGTAATGCAGACCTTTTTGCAAAGCCACATTGCTCACTGCCCCTGGTCTCCAAGCAACGGTTAAGCAAGAGCGACCCGCTGTAGCAGCGTCCCGCCGCCACGAGCGGACCCCCTCACCTCCGCTACTGCTGCCCCTGGATCCGGCGCAGCAGCCCACCTCCGCCGCTGCCCGCACAACGCCAAGGAAGCCAGCCCTGCGGCCCCAGCGTACCAGTAAGACTCCGGACGCTGACAGTACCCCCCCTTTTGCGGGTGGACTCCGGACACCTATGTGGTTTAGTTGGAAACTTGGCATGAAATGTCCGAAGAAGTCTTGGAGCATGGACATCCTCTGCATCTACCCAAGATCTCTCCTCTGTCCCATACCCTTTCCAATCGACAAGGTACTGGATGCAACCATAACGTCTGCGAGAATCGAGGATCTTGTGAATCTCAAATTCATCTCCATGTGCTGATTGGATCTTGGGTGATTTAGGCAGAGCGGCTCTGAACCGATTAAGTACCAGTGGTTTTAAGAGAGAAATATGAAATGCATTAGGAATTCTTAACTGCGGAGGTAATTTCACTTTGTAAGCCACAGGATTCAACACTCTTACGATTGGGTAAGGCCCTATAAATCTGGGAGCAAACTTTTTTGTAGGAACCTTTAATCTTAGGTTACGTGTGGAAACCCAAACCCGATCTCCTACCTTAAGGCTTGGTACAGCTTTTCGTTTCAGATCTGCATAGGTCTTATATCTCTTGGATGTCTTGAGCAAAGTCTTGTGAACTTGTTTCCAGGCTTCAGTAAATTGACGAAGTGTTGACTCTGAGGCCGGAACCTCGAGCGTAGATAGAAGTTGGAAGTCAGGAACTCTTGGATGGTAACCATAATTAATGAAGAATGGAGAAGATTTTGTGGCAGAGTGATAAAGATTGTTATGGGCAAATTCTGCGAATGGGAGGAAGTCCAGCCAGTCGTCCTGTGAGGAGGACATGAATAAACGCAGAAAAGTCTCCAGATCCTGGTTCACTCTCTCTGTTTGACCATCCGTTTGAGGATGATATCCTGAGGAGAAGTTTAATTTCACGCCAAGAGCAGAACATAGGGATCTCCAAAACCTGGCAACAAATTGAGGACCTCTATCAGACACGATCTCCTGGGGTAGACCATGGAGTCGAAAGATCTCTGCTATAAACAATTTTGCCAACTGGGATGCAGATGGAAGATTAGCCAGAGGAACGAAGTGTGCCATTTTAGAGAATCGGTCAACTATGACCCATACGGTGTTCCGCCCACCAGACATAGGTAAATCTGTAATAAAGTCCATAGAAATATGCGTCCATGGTCTTAGTGGTACCGGCAGAGGATGGAGTAACCCGGCTGGTGGACCTTTGGGACTTTTATGCTGGGCATATTTTGGACAGGCAGCTACGAATTCCTGAACGTCAGTCCTGAGATGTGGCCACCAGTAGGAGCGTTGAATGAATTTAAGTGTCTTATGACCGCCCGCATGGCCCATGAAGGAGGAGGAGTGAGCCCATGTAAGAAGTTTTTTGCGAAGATTTGGTGCAACGAAGATCTTCCCTGGAGGAGGAAGTGGAGAGGTATTAGTTGCAGAAAAAGAGGTGGATTCCAGGATAAATTGCTCTTTTGAACGGTCAGAGGGTTCTTCTGAACTTAGGGAGCGAGATAATGCATCTGCCTTTTTGTTGAGGGAACCTGGTCTGTAACTGAGTTTAAAATTAAAACGGGTAAAGAAGAGTGCCCATCTTGCTTGGCTTCAGACATCGGGCTGACTGTAGATACAGGAGGTTCTTGTGATCCGTGGTCACCGAAATTGGATGCTGAGCTCCCTCCAACAAATACCTCCACTCCTCAAAGGCCAACTTAATTGCCAGTAATTCCTGTTCCCCAATAGCGTAATTCTGTTCAGCGGGGGAGAATCTTCGCGAGAAGAATGCACAAGGATGGACCTTCTTGTCCTCGAAAAGCTGGGATAATACTGCTCCTACTCCTACAGTAGAGGCATCAACCTCCACCAAGAACGGACGGCTGAGATCGGGTTGTCGAAGAACTGGAGCAGTCGTGAAGGCCTCCTTTAAAGATAAAAAAGCTTCCAAAGCCTCCGGAGACCACTTGGCAGGATCAGCTCCCTTCCTAGTTAATGCGGTTATAGGAGCTATGACAGAAGAATAATTTTGAATGAATCTTCGGTAGAAGTTAGCAAACCCCAGGAAACGTTGAATTCCTTTAAGGGTAGCTGGAAGTGCCCAATCCTGAATCACCTGGACTTTAGCGGGGTCCATCTGTAACCTCTGCCCTGAAAGAATGTAACCGAGGAATGGAATCGTGGGTACTTCAAAGGTGCACTTCTCTAACTTACAGAATAACTGATTCCTTCGTAAACGAGTTAACACTTCTTTGACTTGTTCCCGGTGGGTCTTCAGATCCCTAGAAAAAATGAGGATGTCATCCAGATACACTACCAAGCAGTCATAGAGGAGATCTCTGAAGATTTCGTTAACGAACTCTTGAAAGACGGCTGGGGCGTTGCATAGGCCAAAAGGCATTACCAGGTATTCGTAATGGCCGTCGCGGGTATTAAATGCTGTCTTCCATTCGTCCCCTGGGCGAATACGTATAAGATTGTAGGCCCCCCGTAAGTCCAACTTAGTAAATACAGTAGGTCCTTTAACACGGTCGAACAGTTCTGGAATCAGAGGTAACGGATATCTGTTCTTAATTGTTATGTCATTGAGGCCTCTATAGTCAATACAGGGCCGCAACCCCCCATCCTTCTTTTTGACGAAGAAAAACCCTGCTCCGGCCGGAGATGTAGAAGACCTGATGAACCCTTTCTCCAAGTTCTCCCGTATATACTCCAACATGTCCTGTGTCTCGGGAAGTGAGAGAGGGTAAATTCGACCTCGGGGAGGAGTCTTACCGGGTACTAGCTCAATGGGACAATCCCAAGTACGATGCGGAGGCAAGGTGTCCGCCCCATGCTTACTGAAAACATCTTGAAAAGATTGGTACTCCACAGGAAGGCTGGAAGGGTTGGAAGAACAGAGAGGTCTAACTGAAGGTAAACAGTTCTGAAAGCAGTCTTCTCCCCAAGAGAGAACATCCATAGTTTGCCAATCTATGTGGGGATTGTGTCTGATTAACCATGGAAACCCTAGGATTAGTTCATGAGAGGCTTTAGGAATTACAAGGAAAGATATTTTTTCTGAATGGAGAACTCCGACCTTCATCTTGAGAGTAATAGTACGAAAGGATATAATACCCTCTGGGATATAACTTCCATCCACTGCGGTAACAGAAATGGTACGATCCAAAGGAACCGTTTGTATTCCAGATCGTTTGACCAGAGCTGACGTAATGAAGCTTTCGGTGGCTCCGGAGTCGAGTAGTGCAGGGATGAGAAGAGAAGAAGAAGGGAGCTCCAATTGGGTTAACAGGAAAGACTCTTTCTTGGTATGTAATTCTAAGAATTCTCCTAGCTTGACCTCTCCAGCACAAACTAGGAGCGGGCGTTTCCCGGAAGTAGACTGCAAGTTTTAACAAAGTGATCAGATGCACCACAATACAGGCAGAGGATCCCTTGTCGCCATCTCTGACGTTCTTCATTGGAGAGGTGGGAGCGATTAATCTGCATGGGTTCTTCCACAGTTGGTGATGATGGTGTTGGTGAAAGAACAACTCTAGGCTTAGGGCGATCTGACCGCAACCTCTCCATACAGTGTTCTCTGTACCTCAGATCTAACTTATTGCATAAAGAAATTAGTTTATCCAACTTATCAAGTACGTCCTGAGTTGCGAGGTCATCTTTGATCTTTTCGGAGAGACCGCTCCAGAAAGCTGCAATGAGAGCCTCCTCGTTCCAGTTCAGTTCTGAGGAAAGGGTGCGAAACTGGATCACGTACTGACTGACCGTACGCGTGCCCTGACGCAGGCGCAGCATCTCCAATGAGGCGGCAGAAGTCCTGCCCGGTTCGTCGAAGATTCTTCGAAAGGTGGCCATGAATTCTGGATAGTTAGATAAGATGGGATCCATCCTCTCCCACAAAGGTGAAGCCCATTCCAACGCTTGCCCGGTAAGTAAAGAAATTATATAGGCTACTTTGGTACGTGCTGATGGGAAGTTGGCCGACTGTAGTTCGAACTGGATTTCGCACTGGTTAAGAAACCCGCGGCATTGTTTTGGATTCCCATCAAATTTACTGGGAGGTGGCAAATGCAAACGTGGAAGTGGTACTGGTACAGGAGGAAGCAGGACCGGAGGTGCCAATGTGGGAGCAGCTGTAGATACTTGAGGTGCCGTCATGGCAACACAGAGAGAATCGAGATGTACGGACATACTCTGCATGAACTGCACGATTTGAGATTGTGTGGCCTCCTGCTTACTTAAGCGAGACCGGATATCTGCAGTTAAATCCCCTCCTGAAGCCTGATCACCCGTCGAATCCATTGGGCCAGTGCTTACTGTCACGTCTGGCAGGGTTTGAGGATCCGGCAGCTGAGATTTGCCCGAGGAGGTAGCAGGCTGTGAATGAACCAGATGAGGGGGCTGGATATAGTTCCTTCGCATGGGACACGGAGCAATGAAGAACGTAGGTGGGATTTGAGAGTCAATGGAAAGTATTTATTATATACAGAGCTGAGGTAGGGAACTGAGGCTGAAGCACAATAGTTAAAGATGTGGCTGGAGGTGAAGAACTGCGGACTGTGATTTGAAAGACGAGACTGTAGATGATGAACTGTGGAACTGTGGATGGTAGTTGAAAACGTGGCTGGAAACAAGGACTGTGGACTGTGGTTTGGAAAACGAGGCTTGAAGATAATAATCTGCAGGCTGTAGTCAGTGGTACAAAGGCGTGGCTGGTGAAGGAGATCTGTGGAGTGTGGCTTGAAAGACGAGGCAGAAGACCCGGGGCCGACTGTGCCCAAAGAGTCTTACTGGACCGGGTTTTCCAGGAGCGCTTCCACAGGCAGTAGCAGGCAAGAAACGGCAGGGCTGCAGCAGTAACAGAGAGCCGACCAAGCAGGATCAGGAGGAACCAAGATACAGCAGGAATCCTGGGAGCACAGGCTAAAGCACCTACAACAGGGTTGTAACTTGAAGCACTGGCATCCCTGTCCTAAACCAGCCCCCTTTTATAGGGATAGCTTCCCCTGGATTGGCTGGAAGAAACAGGAAACAGGAACTATGCTTAAAACTTGGTCTCCAACATGGCAGCGCCCAGTAATGCAGACCTTTTTGCAAAGCCACATTGCTCACTGCCCCTGGTCTCCAAGCAACGGTTCAGCAAGAGCGACCCGCTGTAGCAGCGTCCCGCCGCCACGAGCGGACCCTCTCACCTCCGCTACTGCTCCGCCGCTGCCCGCACAACGCCAAGGAAGCCAGCCCCGCGGCCCCAGCGTATCGGTAAGACTCCGGACGCTGACATGCCTAGAGAAATGGAACCTAGATGGTAGTTGGTACTGGGGACACAGTACCTCAATCAATTCACTTGTTCCCTGTGAATTAACGGTGGATACCGGAAACACGTTTTTCACCACCCAGGCTGCCAAGGCCTGAGTTATCCGCTTTGCAGCAGGATGACTGCTGTGATATTTCATCTTCCTCGCAAAGGACTGTTGGACAGTCAATTGCTTACTGGAAATAGTACAAGTGGTCTTCCGACTTCCCCTCTGAGATGACGATCGACTCCCAGCAGCAATAACAGCAGCGCCAGCAGCAGTAGGTGTTACGCTCAAGGATGCATCGGAGGAATCCCAGGCAGGAGAGGACTCGTCAGACTTGACAGTGACATGGCCTGCAGGACTATTGGCTTTCCTGTGTAAGGAGGGAATTGACACTGAGGGAGTTGGTGGTGTGGTTTGCAGGAACTTGGTTACAAGAGGAAGGGATTTAGTTGTCAGTGGACTGCTTCCGCTGTCACCCAAAGTTTTTGAACTTGTCAATGATTTCTGATGAATGCGCTCCAGGTGACGTATAAGGGAGGATGTTCCTAGGTGGTTAACGTCCTTACCCCTACTTATTACAGCTTGACAAAGGCAACACACGGCTTGACACCAGTTGTCCGCATTTCTGTTGAAATAATTCCACACCGAAGAAGTGATTTTTTTTTTGTAATTTGACCAGGCATGTCAATGGCCATATTTGTCCCACGGATAACAGGTGTCTCCCCGGGTGCCTGATTTAAACAAACCACCTCACCATCAGAATCCTCCTTGTCAATATCCTCCCCAGCGCCAGCAACACCCATATCCTCATCCTGGTGTACTTCAACAGTGACATCTTCAATTTGACTATCAGGAACTGGATTGCGGGTGCTCCTTCCAGCACTTGCAGGGGGCGTGCAAATGGTGGAAGGCGCCACCTCTTCCCGTCCAGTGTTGGGAAGATCAGGCATCGCTACCGACACAATTGGACTCTCCTTGGGGATTTGTGATTTAGAAGAACGCACAATTCTTTGCTGTGCTTTTGCCATCTTAACTCTTTTAAGTTTTCTAGCAGGAGGATGAGTGCTTCCATCCTCATGTGAAGCTGAACCACTAGCCATGAACATAGGCCAGGGCCTCAGCCGTTCCTTGCCACTCCGTGTCGTAAATGGCATATTGGCAAGTTTACGCTTCTCCTCAGACGCTTTTAATTTTGATTTTTGGGTCATTTTACTGAACTTTTGTTTTTTGGATTTTACATGCTCTCTACTATGACATTGGGCATCGGCCTTGGCAGACAACGTTGAAGGCATTTCATCGTCTCGGCCATGACTACTGGCAGCAGCTTCAGCACGAGGTGGAAGTGGATCTTGATCTTTCCCTATTTTACTCTCCACATTTTTGTTCTCCATTTTTTAATGTGTGGAATTATATGCCAGTAATATATCAATAGCAATGGCCTACTACTATATATACTGCGCACAAAAACTTAAATGCACCACAGGTATGGATGGATAGTATACTTGATGACACAGAGGTAAGTAGAGCAGTGGCCTACTGTACCGTACTGCTATATATTATATACTGGTGGTCAGCAAAATTATGCACTGTCCTAGAGTAAAACCAAATCCGCTCATCACTAATATATACTGCGCACAAAAACTTAAATGCACCACAGGTATGGATGGATAGTATACTTGACGACACAGAGGTAGGTAGAGCAGTGGCCTACTGTACCGTACTGCTATATATTATATACTGGTGGTCAGCAAAATTATGCACTGTCCTACTACTATATATATATACTGCGCACAAAAACTTAAATGCACCACAGGTATGGATGGATAGTATACTTGACGACACAGAGGTAGTTAGAGCAGTGGTGTACTGTACCGTACTGCTATATATTATATACTGGTGGTCAGCAAAATTATGCACTGTCCTACTACTATATATATACTGCGCACGAAAACTTAAATGCACCACAGGTATGGATGGATAGTATACTTGACGACACAGAGGTAGGTAGAGCAGTGGACTACTGTACCGTACTGATATAATTCTGGTGGTCACTGGTCAGCAAAATTCTGCACTGTCCTCCTACTATATACTAAAATGCAGCACAGATATGGAGCGTTTTTCAGACAGAGAACATATAATACTGGTGGTCACTGGTCAGCAAAACTCTGCACTGTCCTCCTACTATATATTACTGGTGGTCCCCAGCCCCCACAATAAAGCACACTGAGCACAGATATTTGCAGCACACTGAGCACAGATATGGAGCGTTTTTCAGGCAGAGAACGTAGATATTTCCAGCACACTGAGCACAGATATTTGCAGCACACTGAGCACAGATATTTGCAGCACACTGAACACAGAAGCTGAGAGAACGCCAGCCACGTCCTCTCACTATCATCTCCAATGCACGAGTGAAAAATGGCAGCGATGCGCGGCTCCTTATATAGAATACGAATCTCGCGAGAATCCGACAGCGGGATGATGACGTTCGGGCGCGCTTGGGATAACCGAGCAAGGCGGGAGGATCCGAGTCTGCTCGGAACCATGCAAAAGTGGGTGAAGTTCGGGGGGGGGGGTTCGAATCCCGAGGAACCGAACCCGCTCATCACTACTTTTTACACATTACGGCAGACAGTCCCCCTTTTTGCACATGAAGAAAAAAAGAAAGAAAGAAAGAAAGAAAGAAAGAAAGAAAGAAAGAAAGAAAGAAAGAAAGAAAGAAAGAGAAAGAATTATACTTACTCTCTCCGCTGGCTCAGGCTCCTCGGTGCAGCTTCTGGCAGAGATCACAATTCCCGGGCAGGAGAGTCGGAGGAGGAGGGAGGTGGAGGAGGGAGCCGCAGCAGCGCTGTGTTATTGGTGGAGGCGCTGCTGCTGCTGTCCCAGTCCTTCACCATAGGCTGTTCTCCGCCGCTGTGAATGCTGGGATGCGCTTCACAGTGGCGGAAGACAGACTATAGTGAAGCAGAGGGACAGTTAGGAGCTGATGGGTTGGTACTTTATCTCCAACCAAGGCTTAGTAAATAGGCCCCTGAGCTCCCAGACCATGCTGTATAATGACACTGCTATAGCACAGGAGGCACTTGCTGCCTGACATGCCTGTAACCCCCCATATACAGCAGGGGGAGGCAGCCTGTGGCACTACACATCCCATCATGCCCTAACCAGAACACTGCGGCAGGGCATGATGGGCTATGTAGTACCACAGGTCCCCTGCCCCTGATACACAGTATGAGTGAGATAAGAAGCCGCACACGTGACCAGCGCCGATAACACAGGACATTACCTGCTGCTGCCAGTAACTGGGAGGAGGCTGCACACCACTTCCTGCTTGGGCGGGGCCTGGAATCCGGTCTAGCGCAGCCACATCCGGCCTGTGCGTTCCACCTTACTTACTAGCCGACACGAGGGGAAGGAGGAGGAGGGAGGTGGAGGAGGGAGCCGCAGCAGCGCTGTTTTATTGGTTGAGGCGCTGCTGCGGCTTCCTCCTCCACCCCCCTCCTCCTCTTTCCCCCAGTGTCGGCTGCGCTCCTCTCCTCTCCGGGCGGCTGTGTGCTGCGGGCAGCAGTTGCCCGCAGAACACAGCGGCATGTAATGAGTCAGTTTGACTCATTACATGCTTTGGGCCTCTGGACAGTGGCGGGCCCCAGTGCAACGCACTGGTTGCACTGGCGGTAGTTCCGCCTCTGTGGCCAGCATATGTCATATCTATCTACCTCAGATCTATGTTCTATCCATCTATCTATCTATCTACCTCATTTCTATCTATCTATCTATCTATCTATCTAGGCGTTGTGCCTATCCTTTTATGTCAATTTTCAAGTTGGTTGCTGTTAGAGATGATGGGGTTCGGTTCTCAAAGAACCGACCCCCCCCCCCCCTCCTAACATCCCATTCCGAGCCAGTTTCCGAGTCCGGCTCAGGACTTCCCGCCAGACTCGGAAACCAGAACGAGGCAAAACGTCATCATCCTGCTCTCGGATTCTCGCAGGTTTTGGATTCCATATAAACAGTTGCGCGTTGCCACCATTTTCACTTTGGACTTGGGGAGTGAGGGAGACAGATCTCTGGCTCTCCGTGGGTGGTGGAATCGGGTGGGGTCAGTCTGTGCTCTGTAGGGGTACTGTTCCTGTCACTGCGGGTGTCCCTGTGCTGTTAGGGGTGCTGTCCTGGCTGTCACTGGTGTTTCATGTGCTGTTAGGGGTGCTGCAGCTGTAACATAGTAACATAGTATCTAAGGTTGAAAAAAGACACATGTTCAACCTTTTTGTGGTCTCCTATGCAGTTTATTTTAGGACTAGTTATTTTAGTTTAGGACTAGCTATATTAACTATATTACTTGTCTAGCACCATATCCCTGAATATCTTTATCCAATAGGAATTTATCTAACCCATTCTTAAAGGTGTTAACTGAGTCCACCGTTACTACTCTCTCAGGCAGCGATTCCAAACACGTATTGTCCTTACTGTGAAAAAACCTTTTCACCTCATTGTGCGGAAACTCCTCTCCACTAACCAAGGCGAGTGTCCTCATGTCCTCTGTGCTGATCTTATTAAAAACAGGTGCCTCACAAGTTCTGTGTATGGTCCCCTTATATATTTGTAGATGTTGATCATGTCCCCTCTTAGTCTCCTCTTTTCCAATGAAAACATGCCTAGCCTTGCAAGTCTTTCCTCATATTCCAGTGTCTCCAGGCCCTTATTTAGTTTGGTCACCCGCCTCTGAACCTTTTCTAGCTCCAGGATATGTACATGGGTATTGCTGTCCTGGCTGTCACTGTGTTGTACAGGGGGCAGGGGCACTGTCCTCCTGTATGCTGTGAAAATACAGGGGTGCTGGCTGTAAAATATCTGGGGTGCAGTGAAAAAATATACACTGGCCCTGTCTTCTATACTATAAAAAATCTGGGGAGCAGTGAAAAAAAATGTACACTGGCCTTGTCTTGTATGCTGTAAAAATTCAGTGGTGCAGTAAAATAAATGTACACTGGCCTTGTCTTGTATGCTGTAATAATTCAAGGGTGCAGTAAAATAAATGTACACTGGCCCTGTCTTGCATGCTGTAAAAAATCTGGGGAGCAGTGAAAATTAATGTACACTGGCCCTGTCTTCTATTCTGTACAAAATCTGGGGAGCTGTGAAAATAAATGTACACTTACCCTGTCTTGTATGCTGTAAAAATTCAGGAGTGCAGTAAAATAAATGTACACTGGCCCTGTTTTGTATGCTGTAAAAATTCAGGGGTGCAGTAAAATAAATGTACACTGGCCCTGTCTTGTATGCTGTAAAAATTCTGGGGTGCAGTAAAATAAATGTACACTGGCCCTGTCTTGTATGCAGTAAAACTTCAGGGGTGCAGGAAAATAAATGTATACTGGCCATGTCTTGTATGCAGTAAAAATTCAGGGGTGCGGTAAAATAAATATACTGTACACTGGCCCTGTCTTGTATGCTGTAAAAATTCAGGAGTGCAGTAAAATAAATGTACACTGGCCCTGTTTTGTATGCTGTAAAAATTCTGGGGTGCAGTAAAATAAATGTACACTGGCCCTGTCTTGTATGCGGTAAAAATTCTGGGGTGCAGTAAAATAAATGTACACTGGCCCTGTCTTGTATGCAGTAAAACTTCAAGGGTGCAGGAAAATAAATGTACACTGACCATGTCTTGAATGCTGTAAAAATTCAGGGGTGCAGTAAAACAAATATACACTGGCCCTGTCTTGTATGCTGTAAAAATACATGGGTGCAGTAAAATAAATGTACACTGGCCCTGTCTGGTATGCTGTAAAAAATCTGGGGTGCTGTAGTTAAAATAAAAGTACACTGCCCCTGTCTTGTATGCTGTACAAATTCTGGGGTGCAGTGAAAATCAATGTACACTGGCCCTGTATGCTGTAAAAATACAGGGGTTCTGCTGTTAAAATAAAAGTACACTGGTCCTGTATGCTGTAAAAATACAGGAATGCTGCTGTTAAAATGAAAGTACACTGGTCCTGTATGCTGTAAAATACAGGGGTGCAGTGAAAATAAATGTACACTGGCCTTGTCTTGTATGCAGTAAAATTACAGGGGTGTTGTAAAAATACAGTGGTGCTGGCACTGTCCGCGGTTGCGATGTCTAGGCCTGACCTTCACAACACTGTATGGGAAGAGGAGGCTCCTACCACCATTTGCACGCCCTCTGCAGTCCAATTGCTGATATTGAGATTGAGGATGTCACTGTAGAAGCACACCAGGATTAGGAGGATATGTGTGTAGCTGGCGCTGAGGAGGAAGTTGACGATGAGTATTCTGATGGTGATGTGGTTTGTTTAAATAATGCACCAGTGGAGACAGTTGTTGCCCATGGGATGAAAAAGCCCAATGTCATGCCTGGGCAAAATACCAAAAAAGCCTTCGGTGTGGAATTTTTTCTCCACAAATCCAGACAACAGGTGTCAAGCCATCTGTTGCCTTTGTCAATCCATAATAAGTAGGGGTAAGGACGCTAACAACCTAGGAACATCCTCCCTTATATGTCACCTGCAGCGCATTCATCATAAGTCATTGTCAAGTTTAGGAACTTTGGGTAATAGCGTAAGCAGTCCACTGACACCTAAATGATGTGGTTTGTTTGAATATTATTTCTCTGTGAGGATGAAGATATAAACACTGCAGGGGGGAATCTGCGGATGAGGACAACATCTTGTCACTGTAGAGCCAGTTTGTGCAAGGAGAGATTAATTGCTTTTTTTTGGTGGGGGCCCAAACAAACCAATCATTTCAGCCACAGTCGTATGGCAGACTCTGTCACTGAAATGATTGGCTTGTTAAAGTGTGCATGTCCTGTTTATACAACATAATGGCGGGTGGGAGCACCCAAGGCAATTCCATCTTGCACATCTTTTCTTTGCCACATCATTCCACGGGTGCTGTACTATATGGGGTGCTTCCCCTCTGCCCTATAAGTCCAGGGGTGCTGCCCCACTGCCATTTAAGTCCAGGGGTGCTGTTGCCTGTCTGCTGTGCTGTGTAATTCTCCAGGGGTGCTGCCTATGCTGTATAAGTCCAGGGATGCTGCTGTATAATTACAGAAGTGCTGCTGTACTTTGTCCTATGTTTAAATTAAAGCCTTGAGCAGATATGAAACAAGCGTCAACATTACAAAAAGATTTGTGAAAACATAGCTGCAAAGGTGGAAATGGAAATTGCTATTTTGGCGCAGTGTTTTTAAATAAAGTGGGGAGAGACTAGATTTGTGGCCAAAGTCAGTGTGACTCAGTAGAGACTGAATCATAGTGCAGCGCAACTGCCGGATAGGTAAAAGTGAGATTTTCTAACGGAGCATTAGAGAGAGGTTCTTCTCAATTATTTCATGTGAAGGACTCATTCAAATGAATGGCTCCAATTAGTTAACCT
Source organism: Pseudophryne corroboree (assembly GCF_028390025.1). Taxonomy (NCBI): domain Eukaryota; kingdom Metazoa; phylum Chordata; class Amphibia; order Anura; family Myobatrachidae; genus Pseudophryne; species Pseudophryne corroboree. The sequence goes on from NC_086447.1 coordinate 345,598,239, forward strand.
TAATTTTGATTTTTTTATTGATGTTCCACATTTTGGGATTATTTATTTAGAAGATGATTATTTGTTGTACGGGGATCTTCTTTTCCTAAGGGCTGCACAGGGTTATCGCAAGACCTTGCGGTGTTAGAAGAACAAAGTTTCAGTGATCTTGCATTGCATCAGCTTTCCATTGCACTGCAGCACTAGATGGGCCAGGAGTTCCTGTGAGGCACAAACAGCTACTGAATAAAGCCCAGTATGGAGTCTCATGGTGGTTTACAGCCAGAAAGATGTCTGGCTTGCCAGGCTGAGGCATGTTGTGGGCACAGAGGTTAGCATTGCTTTCTCCCAGAGTCCTACTTATAGTATGACATTATTTTCAACTGTAGAGTGGTAAGCTCCACTAGGGCAGGGGCTCAATAACAAAATATTCACTGCACAGTCCTGCTTAGTACTGTACCGAAACCACCCAAACTCAATTTGCCCCATCCGAGGCTGCTGTGGGGGCTCAGGAGGGGCTGATAAGCATCCAAGGGGCTTCTTTATTTAAAAATTAAATATGAAAAAAATAAACAAAACACACAGGTATGCTCACATGTGTGTAACTGGGACACACAGGTATGCTCAGATGCATGGAACTGGAAGCTGTGAAAAACAAAAATAAGGCATCTGCCACAAAATATGTAAATAAAAATGCAATAAAAAAATGTAAAAAAAAGAAAACCACGAGATTTTCACAAAATAAGTCTCCAGACTCCGTGGAGGGGAAAATATTTAATCTTGATCCTGTGGTATACACCAGTTCATTTGCATCCCAGCATTAAATCCGAGTTTATCTTAATCCCTGAAAATGGAGAAGAGGGTACAAATTTGGAGGCTAGTTTTTCAGTTTGTCCAGTAAGATGGTAATTAATGATATATTTGCTTGGTTGAAGTCCTTTCTGTTCCACACCAATATAGGAGTGGAGGTGAAAGCCTGTGTGGTGTTCCTGACTGCGTGTGCCTCTCTAATTTTTAATCACCTTCTTGACACTGTCCTCTTCCTCTTGCCTCTTCTCATAATGTGAAAAGTCATCAAAGAAGGAGGTGGTATGTTTGTAGCTAGCTATGATTCGGAATACTTGGCAAGCTTTTTCCAGGGGGACCACCTGTCGCTGAATGATGGGTTTATTAAACTGTGCATGTCATGTTTAAACAACATAAGGGTGGGTGGGAGGTCCCAAGGACAATTCCATCTTGCACCTATTTTATTTCTTTGCATTATGTGCTCTTTGAGGCCTAGTTTTTAAAACTGCCATCATATCTGCCACTGCAGTGCCACTCCTAGATGTGCCAGGTGTTTGTGCCACCCACTTGTGTCGCTTAGCTTAGTCATCCAGCAGCCTCGGTGCAACCTTTTGGCCTAAAAACAATATTGTGAAGTGTGAGGTGTTCAGAATAGACAGAAAATGAGTGGAAATGAATGTTATTGAGGTTAATAATACCGTAGGATCAATATTACCCCCAAATTCTGTGATTTTAGCTGTTTTTATGTTTTTTTCAAAAATCATCCAGATCCAAACCCAAAACCCGAAGGATGGTTTTAGCAAAACAAATCCAGATCCAAAACACGAGCGGGGATCCAGATCCAAAACCAAAACACAAAACACGAAAAGTGTTCGCCGCATATTTCTAGTTGCTACACAGATGAAGCCATGTTCATCTTGGCTGCGACACGGCATGCTGCATTGCGACATGTTGCATGGCGTGCCGGGCTGTGACTACTCACAGCTGGCGATCGCTCTGTAGGTGTATAAATTGTGTCACATGTCAAAGTATAAACACTTGCAGTGTATTACAGCATCCACGTGATCAAATACAGATTATCTACTACTATTGATCACATGATTTACACCCTGTCCTGTCCATGTACTCTGATGTATGTTGGTTTCTCAACACATGGCCTTTCCGTGAGGGGATGGCGAATCATCATTCCTCAATTAGACAAGTAATGGGATTACCAACAAATTGATAAGGGACATTCCCTAGTCACACTTGTTGTATGAACTTTGATTAGCAACCTCGGTTGGAGAGAGAAGGTGATAGGGAACTGGCACTGAAAAACAGAGAAACTAATTGGATCTTTGTGTTAGATACAGTATCCTAAAGGAGGCTGAATTAAAATAACACCTTAAACATGTACTTGCAGCTATATGCTCTTGTAAGATCCATATTTGTCTCAACTATAGTATACTGCTATCTCCAATGTAATGTTTTTGACATCTGGAATTACTTGTACCTTTGTGTTACTCTTGGACTTCTACAAAACATCTCTCCCTTTTTTGGAGGGGATTGGTGGAGAACGTTTGGATAATCTTGAATATGAAAATTGCATTACTACTATATTTATATATTTGTTTTGTGCAATGTACTCTTATCTTTGTGTACAGTGGCAAACGCAGGATTTTTAGGGGGGGGGGTGACGGCGCTGCCGGCCAATTCCACAAATACGCCAATTTGAGAACTGCCACATGCGCCGTACGGGGGTCACTTTTGACACACGGGATTACTTAACTACTTTCAGCTGCCACCAGCAAAGACTTTTCAACGTATTACGGACGTTGCAGGCGTCTTTAGCTTTACCTGTCACACACACACTGCAATACTTAGAAAAATAGGTAGGCGTGAACCACACAGGCTTTGAGTTCATAAGAACAACAGAATGAGGACTAAAATTAGGATTTTAATTTCAAGAATACTTCAGAGCTTTGGTTACAAAAAAGGTTACAAAGACTATTAATTATATTTTAAAAACACACAGAATACAGCAATCTCAATAAATGAAAAGCAAATAAAAACTTACAGAAACCCTATTCACTTACGCAAACAATTTTTAAGTATTTCTGATGTGGGGGATTTCACAAGATTACTCAGGTCATCTCCTGCATGTACTGTACTGTTTCCCCAAGAGATCAATACTTCTATTTTCATGAGAGAGACAGATATAGTCTCCAGCCTCATCAGGCCCCCTCCCTTGGGATTTTTAACCACCACCGTGCTGGACTACAATTACACCAGGTTTACATTTTGTTGGTGATAGAAAGAAGCACAGGAGAAGGGGAGGGTGTGTAGCCCAAAGGCATTGAAATCTCCTTCAAAGAGAGTGAGGTCTGGGAGGATCTGCACCTTGTCACCCCTGGACAGCTTTATGACTAGCCAGGAAGTTTTGGCTCAGTTATCTAAACATGTGGACTTCTTTTACTTTCCATCAGGTAATTGATCCAGCCATCTTCCTCTTATCAGTATTTATAACCTCAGGTCTGGTCATTGCACATGTCGGCCCTCATTCCGAGTTGTTCGCTCGCTAGCTGCTTTTAGCAGCATTGCACACACTAGGCCGCCGCCCTCTGGGAGTGTATTTTAGCTTAGCAGAAGTGTGAACGAAAGATTAGCAGAATTGCTAATAAATAATTCTTTGCAGTTTCTGAGTAGCTCCGGACCTACTCACAGATTGCGATCAGCTCAGTCCGTTTAGTTCCTGGTTTGACGTCACAAACACGCCCTGCGTTCGGCCAGCCACTCCCCCGTTTCTGCAGACACTACCGCGTTTTTCCCTGACACTCCTGCGTTTTTTTGCAAACGCCGGGAAAACGCTGAGTTACCACCCAGAAACGCCCCTTTCCTGTCAATCATTTACCAACCAGCAGTGCGACTGAAAAGCGCCGCAGAATCCACAGCAAATCTGCTAAGTTTTTAGTTAAATAACTAAGCACATGCGCCCTGCGAGCCTTGCGCATGCGCAGTTTGCAACAAATTGCAGCATAGCTAAAATCGGCAATGAGCGAACAACTCGGAATGACCCCCGTCATCTCAAACTTTATGGTCTGCAGATCTCCCCCAGCCTGGACCTATGGAGGTCAATTGCAGGATATTGCCTGTCAGCCATGTTGTCACATCTAGGCTGAAAGAGTACAACATTATATATATATATATATATATATATTTATATATACAGTCACTTGAAAACATTATCGGTGATTATTCCTGCAGGTAATCACCGCACCTTAGATCACCTATAATTTGTGATCCTCCTTTCTGTATTTAAACATGACATCTCCCCCGGCAAATGGCGCACAAGGGGCGGTGACCTACGTCACCGACTCATTGCTGCGCTACTGACCACTTGTTCACCTTGCCGTGATAAACCATCTGCATTAGTGTGTTGAGAATCCTTCTTTCTGTGCTGGATGGTAAAGGTATACTGCTGCAAGGTGAGACTCCTTCTCAGGAGTTTCCTATTGTCTCCAGACAATCTATTAAGTTTACTCTGACCGACATCAGACACATTTTTACATGTTTGGTTCACATGATCCCCTGGTATTTTCAACTCGACATGGGTGAATATATTACCAACGGAAGTACTCTCATGATTAATGCTCATGGTGAGACAGGTGACTATGGCCCTCATTCCGAGTTGTTCGCTCGCAAGGCGAATGTAGCAGAGTTACACACGCTAAGCCGCCGCCTACTGGGAGTGAATCTTAGCTTCTTAAAATTGCGACCGACGTACGCGCAATATTGCGATTACAAACGAGTTAGCAGTTTCAGAGTAGCTCCAGACTTACTCTGCCTGTGCGATCATTTCAGTGCTTGTCGTTCCTGGTTGACGTCACAAACACACCCAGCGTTCGCCCAGGCACTCCCACCGTTTCCCCGGCCACTCCTGCGTTTTTTCCGGAAACGGTAGCGTTTTCAGCCACACGCCCCTGAAACGCCGTGTATCCGCCCAGTAACACCCATTTCCTGTCAATCACATTACGATCGCCGGAGCGAAGAAAAAGCCGTGAGTAAAAATACTTTCTTCATAGTAAAGTTACTTGGCGCAGTCGCAGTGCGAACATTGCGCATGCGTACTAAGCGGATTTTCACTGCGATGCGATGAAAAATACCGAGCGAACAACTCGGAATGAGGGCCTATGTTCTTCTCCCACATAATCTCACCTTGTGCCTGTCTGACTGATCTGCGTTCTTACAGATGCTAAGTCAGGATCAGCTGGTTGCCCTTCCTTGGTATAGTGGGGAAATATGTGTTTTGTGATGGGAACACTCTCTTTCATACACGGTGCTCCCTGTGTTGCTATCTCTGCTGTTAGTGTATGTGTTATAGCTGCGTCACAGCTACGGCCTTTGTCACTCTGCCCCATCTCCACAAAACTGGGGTCGTCCACCTCCATACACAACCTCTGTGAATAAACACTGTATACTTCTACACCCCTGTTACCTACACATGGAGAGAGAGTAACATGTTCCTTTCCTGGCTCAGCCTCAGGAGATGGTTGATAAGCCCTCCCCCTCAGAGGCTCTGCAGCATCTGACTGTGGCCCACCCCTCCCTGGCTGCTCTCTGTCAGGACAGAGGGGGGTTTGCATGGCAGAACTTGCATCACACTTGTAAATGGGGATTCTCATTCTGATTACACATAATTTCAGGCTTTTTATATACATCAGTGCCTATATCATGCACAGCCATTCCTGACACTAAGTTTTCTACTTTCATAGCTAAGTTGAAAGGAGACAGTCTCTTATCAGCAGAAATACTTTCTGATTCCTTTCCAAGGGTTAATGTGCAGCCCTTCTGCATTGCCCTCTGCTGGGTACCTATAGCTAGGGCACACATCACACCAGGCACATATTTATACAGTGTGCCCACATCATTCCCAGGTGTCTGTAACTTGGTGGGTCTAGTGGTACCACAATGGGGAGAAATTTCCTCAATAACACATACTGGGGATAATACACCTAGACACTTTCCCCAAACAATCTCTTTCTGCCCTTGTGCTTTATTGGGACTTACCTCTGTTCAGCCTGGAGAGGTAAGTTTTCCACTGAAGCCTCAGTGTATGGGAATCCCTGCTGGGTGTCTGCATGCAAGAGCGGTGCAGGAAGGGGTGTCTGAGGGGGAGGGACGGCAACGTGTGTTTTTCCCTTCTCCTCAGCTGTTGACACAGCCCCCTTCTCTGGCACAACCCTGGTACCTAACATGCTGGCAGCACCCCCGACAGACACATTATTTCCAACATTGATACATGCATCATCAGAATTGCTGGCAACACGGGTACAAGACAATACATCATCCTCATTATTATCCTGACTGGGTGCAGCATCCTTGGGTATTTGCAACACAACACAAGCATTTTCATCAATGCAAGGAATCATTGCCCCTCCTTTACACATAGACATTTGCATGTTTTCAGGGCCACTCAGTACCTGCAGATCAATTTAAGCATTTTCCTCAACACCTGCATTCACTGTACTCCCCTGACACATAAACAGTTGCATTTGATCTTGGTCCCGCCGTACCTGCAAATCAACCTGAGCTGTCTCAACAATACAGGGAGTAATTTCCTTGTCCCTACACATAGACATTGGCAAGTTATCTGGATCACCCAGGACCTTGGGGAGATTGGTGATAGCAAGTAAAGCTGGCAACGTTGCAGTATCAGTAATGACATCACCATCATTCATGTAGGTGGAGTGCATTTGCCCCAAACCAGTTTCAAGTACCTCACTCTTAGGCAGGTTGGGTAGCACACATATGGGAATAGGGTCCCCTATCCCAACATCGTGGTAAGATGCCTGTGGACAGACAGGGTTACATCCTATCACGTTAATCAGGGTGGCACGGGACACATTGTTGCATACAGCCTTCAACCCAACTACTGATACAGGTGGAACATAATCTGCTAACTGTACCCCACACAACTCTATATCAGGGCATGCACTTTCTGACAGAATAGATTCAGCCTTGTGTAACGACAAAGAGTTATTTTCTAGTACACACTGGTTGGTAACATTCTCAGCATCACATACTTTGGCATTAATGTTGTGTGGTTCAGCAGGTGTCCCCTGAGGAAAAGAAGGGTTAGTTCCTGCAGCAATACAGTTCATTTCACTGGTATTATCACAAGTCTCTGTCACAGTAGAAAATGCAAAATGTTCACGAGGCACTACGTTTTTACCCAGAGTCACTTCTGTGCAAGATCCAGCAGTATCACATAGCATTACAGGTACTGTACACAGAGTAATACCATTGCAAGGTTTAGCATCATCACATACTACCTAAGATGATTCACATATTTCAACAGACTTAGAAATGTCAGGCACAGATTGTGCTATCAATTGTCCAAAGTCAGTTCTCACGAACACATTCTTGGGAATAATATCTGACACACCCACCTCTCTTGTCGACATAATCTCCTCCACAATCAGGTTCTCTTGAAAATCAGCCTCTTCCAGCTGCAAATTCTGTGCAGACAGCGATAATAGGCTGTTCGCACCAACAGCCCCTCCCAGTAGGGTACTCTGCACCTTGGGAGGTGAGAACTCTATAACATAGTCCACACTGACTGTAGATGTTGGGGGTACCTGTTCCTCTTGGGGCACCCCTGCAGGCTGGACTACTGGTTCTTCCGCTGATAAAAGAAGCTTTCGTAGACGTTGTCTTTCATCATCCACTCTGCGACACTGATCGTGCCAGAATGGGGTATCGAGCTTCCTCAAACTGTGAGCCTCTCTCCATGCTTCTGCAAAACATTCTGCCAACTCACGCAGCAGGTACCCAGGACTCTCCTCTGGTCCTAACCACAGAAATGAGATTCTATACTGGCTGAAGGCGTTGCTCTCATCTTTCTGTGCATAGGTGAGCTGCGTGATCACCTCCCTGCGGGAAGTGTTGCGGCAGGGTATACCCTGCAGCAGACATTGTTTAATTATCTCATCCGTACTCATCCTGGAAAACAGGTCAGCTGGGTCATCCCCCATTGCTCGTCTGGCGCTGTCTCGGATAGTTGCCCTGCAGTCGGGGCACTTTCAGCATTCTCCCTGGTACTGGCAGAGGGGTCAGACTTCTGTCTGGTATCTGTTGTACTGTTCAAAGCCAGCTGATCTTCCAAAATACAAAACAAGAAAGATTCCTGGTGCTGTGATTAAATAGGTGTGTGTGCTGATCTCTCAGGGGCAATTGGTATTTTACCCCTACAATAGAAAAAGAAAAGGAAAAGCCAAACGAGAGAGCGCTATTCACATCTAATGTGGATTTTATTTTTCCTTAAATATTAATATATCCTAAACGCACATGATATACTTATAGTGCCGGCCGGCAATACGCAAAATCAATAAAATGTCACAATAAAAACAATATTTAAGCTCTAAATACTTAGTTTCATATGCACATTTGGGTTATAACCACAGCAACTCTGGCTTGTAATGTCTCTCTACTGAGACAGATATTATGTGCAAAACATGTAACGAACTCTTATATTCAGATACATTGTAAATATTTTACCCAAGTTCACAGTGGACCATGTACCTTTGTAGCAATGTTATATAGTACTTATGTCCATATGTCCATTAATATGGTTAATAAAACACGTGTTAGTAGCAATGAGTTAAGCAGTCTTACTATCAGCTTGTTAGTGATACTTAAAGCAGTTCATGCAGCAGCTGATTGTAAAAGATAATCACTGTCCCGCAGTGATGTATAATAGATATGTGTACCGTACAAAAGCCTCTGTTCAGTCACAATGCAAGCGACGGTCCTCCTGGCTAATCTTTCACGGGTAGCCTTTTGACGGAGTAGAACAAGGATGACACTGAGGAAGCCGCCGATGCTTGCGAGTAGGCGGGGAAACGCGTCTGTCAGCACCTCCGTTTGCATACTACAGCGGACAATCTCTATCAGCCGGCCAGCTGAGCCCTATTCCCATAGCAGGGGGACGCCTCTTCAATTACCTGCCGACGGACTCCGGATAAGGCCGAGGGTGCTTGCACCGGCCGGGAGGGTAAAAGTCACCGCACCGTGGAAAAAGCAGATACTTGTTCTACTCCGTCAAAAGGCTACCCATGAAAGATTAGCCAGGAGGACCGTCGCTTGCATTGTGACTGAACAGAGGCTTTTGTACGGTACACATATCTATTATACATCACTGCGGGACAGTGATTATCTTTTATAATCAGCTGCTGCATGAACTGCTTTAAGTTTCACTAACAAGCTGATAGTAAGACTGCTCAACTCATTGCTACTAACACGTGTTTTATTAACCATATTAATGGACATATGGACATAAGTACTATATAACATTGCTACAAAGGTACATGGTCCACTGTGAACTTGGGTAAAATATTTACAATGTATCTGAATATAAGAGTTCGTTACATGTTTTGCACATCATATCTGTCTCACTAGAGAGACATTACAAGCCAGAGTTGCTGTGGTTATAACCCAAATGTGCATATGAAACTAAGTATTTAGAGCTTAAATATTGTTTTTATTGTGACATTTTATTGATTTTGTGTATTTCCGGCCGGCACTATAAGTATATAATGTGCGTTTAGGATATATTAATATTTAAGGAAAAATAAAATCCACATTAGATGTGAATAGCGCTCTCTCGTTTGGCTTTTCCTGATCTTCCAAAATGCAGCGGGAATTTGTTTGGCTGCCACCGTCCCGGTGCAGCACAGTGGGATCCTCTGACCAGGGCTTGCTAACAGGAGAGTCTTTGCCTGCGGACTGACTTTTAAGCCTTGCCGGCTCCAGCTGGTATAGGCGGTCAGCCTGCCTTTCCTCCCTGGCAGCCTCATATTCCAGAGCTGCTTGGCGTTCAGCAAGGAACTGTTGTACCAGCTGCATAAGGGTTCCCCAGTCTGGATATGTCTTCATAGATGAAATTGCACTCTGTAAATACTTATCCAGGTCAGGACCTTCAGTGTAGATGTAAGAGGTGCCTGACCTCCACTGGGTATTTGCAGTACTGTCCAAGTTCACATAGTCAGTCATACTAGGGACTTGATTCAGGCAAGGTTTAACAGTGACCTCCCTGGTCTCATGGTATCGCGAGCAATCACTTTCTTGTTGCGATGCAAAATGTAGCTTACATTCTCTCTCAGCTACTTGGTTTGCAGAACTCTTTTCTGCCATAGAACGCTCCCTCTGCACCAGTTGTGCAGCACAGGCAAGCTCTATCTCTCTCTCCTCTCGTCGGTTTGCAGAACTCATTTCTGTCATAGAACTCTCCCTCTGCACCAGGTGTGCAGCACTGGTAGGCGCTATCTCTCTCTCCTCTCGTGTATTGGAACACTTTCTTCCTGTCCAGCACGCAGCTCTGACAGTTTCCAGGAACGGGGGGATAAGATCCACATTTGAGGCAGCCACAGCAGGCCTCACATCAATAACAGAGTCCACATCAGAATCCAGCGTCGCACTATTACTACCCACAATACGTAATAATCCAGTATGCAATACATCTCCTACTGTCTCAGCAGCCCAGGCTGATGTATCATTCCCACGCACAGGTTTGCAGCCATTATGATGCTCTGTATCTTTTTCATACTTGATATCAGTCAGCGAATATTCATCCAAGGCCATATGCACAGACCTCGCGTTGATAACAGAGACCACATCAGAAATCAGCATGGCACCATTACTACCCACAGTACGTAACAGTCCAGTGTGCAATACATCCCCTACTGTCTCAGCAGCACAGGCCGATGCATCATTCCCACGCACAAATTTGCCATCATCCTTCATCTGATGCTTAGACTTAGTCATCTTTGATCTCATTTTCGCCAAAATAAAATAATAGAAAAGAAAAACAAGAGATGGGGAGGGGAACAGAGATTGCCAGTCACTGTGAGGATTTTAAAATGGTAATAAAGCTCTGAGTTCTGATTCTGGTGAAGTGGATGTTCCGCTCACGGAATTATTACCACATTCACTTAAGTTCTTAGATAAAAACAAACAATTATCATCCCACCACTTGCCACCACTTTGTGACGACGCTGCCGGCCAATTCCACAAATACGCCAATTTGAGAATTGCCACATGCGCCGTACGGGGGTCACTTTTGACACACGGGTTTACTTAACTACTTTCAGCTGCCACCAGCAAAGACTTTTCAATGTATTACGGACGTTGCAGGCGTCTTTAGCCAGTAGTGAATCTTGCCATGGGCAAGCAGGACTTTTGCCGGGGGTGCCGCCTTCCAGAGGGTGCTGGTGCCCTCTGGAGGGCGCCGCACCATGGCAAGATCCGCTACTGCTGTGCTCTCCGCTGCCCGCTGTGTCCCCCGGCTGTGTCCCCCTGTGAATCGAACTAGACGCTACGAGTCTAATTTCCCTTTGTGGAGAGGACCTTTGTTGTGCGGTGCGCGATGACATAATCGCGCACCGCACAGCAAAGGTCCTCTCCATGAAGGGAACTAAATGCTACGTCATCGCGCACCGCTCAGCATTTCAGCTGCGCTACTACTGTACAGGGGGCGTAACTGACCATGCCCCCTGTATTAAGCCACGCCCCCATTTCCTGCCCGGGGCACAGAGAGGTCTCGAGCCGGCCCTGTCTTTAGCTTTACCTGTCACACACACACTGCAATACTTAGAAAAATAGGTAGGCGTGAACCACACAGGCTTTGAGTTCATAAGAACAACCGAATCAGGACTAAAATTAGGATTTTAATTTCAAGAATACTTCAGAGCTTTGGTTACAAAAAAGGTTACAAAGATTATTAATTATATTTTAAAAACAAACACAGAATACAGCAATCTCAATAACTGAAAAGGAAATAAAAAATGACAGAAACCCTATTCACTTACACAAACAAGTTTTAATTATTTCTGATGTGGGGGATTTCACAAGATTACTTAGGTCATCTCCAGCATGCACTGTACTGTTTCCCCAAGAGATCACAACTTCTATTTTCATGAGAAAGACAGATATTGGTGGTCATTCCGAGTTGTTTGCTCGCTGACGTTTTTAGCAGAATTGCGATCAGACTAAAATCCGGCAATTCTGCGCATGCGTATGGGCCGCAGGGCGCACGTGCTAAGTACTTTCACACAAAACTAAGCAATTTTACACAGGGCTGTGCGACTCTTTTCAGTCGCTCTGCTGATCGATGAGTGATTGACAGGAAGTGGGTGCTTCTGGGTGGTAACTGACCGTTTTCCAGGAGTGTGTTAAAAAACACAGGCGTGCCAGATGAAAACGCAGGAGTGGCTGGGGAAACGGGGGAGTGGCTGGCCGAACACAGGGCGTGTTTGTGATGTCAAACCAGGAACCAAACAGTCTGCAGTGAATGCAATCTAGGAGTAGGTCTGGAGCTACTCAGAAACTGCAGGGAAATATTTAATAGAAGAACTGCTAACCTTTCGTTAGCAATTCTGCTAAGCTAAGATACACTCCCAGAGGGCGGCGGCCTGGCATTTGCAATGCTGCTAAAAGCAGCCAGCAGGCGAACAACTCGGAATGAGGGCCATAGTCTCCAGCTTCATCAGGCCCCCTACCTTGGGATTTTAAACCACTTGCATGCTGGACTACACCTACACCAGGTTTACATTTTGTTGGTGATAGAAAGAAGCACAGGAGAAGGGTGTAGCTCATGCCTTTGGGTGTAGCCCAAAGGCATTGAAATCTCCTTCAAAGAGAGTGAGGTCTGGGAGGATCTGCACCTTGTCACCCCTGGACAGCTTTATGACTAGCCAGGAAGTTTTGGCTCAGTTATCTAAACATGTGGACTTCTTTTACTTTCCATCAGGTAATTCATCCGGCCATCTCCCTCTTATCAGTATTTATAACCTCTGGTCTGGTCATTGCACATGTCATCTCAAACTTTATGGTCTGCAGATCTCCCCCAGCCTGGACCTATGGAGGTCAAATGCAGGATATTGCCTGTCAGCCATGTTGTCACATCCAGGCTGAAAGAATACAACATTATATATATATATATATATACATACAGTCACTTGAAAACATTATTGGTGATTATTCCTGCAGGTAATCTCCACACCTTAGATCACCTATAATTTGTGATCCTCCTTTCTGTATTTAAACATGACAGGGGGTTTCCATATATGTGAGTATATATATATATATATATATATATACACACATACATCCACACACAGGCAAGGGAGACATGGGAAAGGAAGGTGGCGTGTGGAGAGAGTGAGAGATATATGGAGTGAGGGTGAACATGGGGAGAGAGATGGGGGCATGGAGAGAAGCATGGGGAGAGAGATGGGAGCCATGGAGGGAGGCATAGGGAAAGAGTGATAAGGGCATAGGGAGTGCAGCCTGATAACCGCTGCAGTCCGATGCTATATCCTCCCTTCCCCAGCCCTCTCTGTACTCACTTGGAAGAAAGAAGGATGGGGGTGGGCGGGCAGGTGCAAACGCAGGGTTTTTTTTTGGGGGGGGGGGGGGTTATATATATCTATACAACATGCATACAGAACTAAGGGAGACATGGGGTAGGATAGAGAGAGAAAGAGAGGCATGGGGGAGAGGGGGCCATGGGAAAATACAGTGGCACAAGGAGAGAAGGGTCATGGAAGGGAGATAAGGGCATGGGGAGAGAGATGGGGCATGGAGACAGAGATGGAGGTCATGGGAAGAGAGGGGGGGTTATGGGGAGAGAAAGCGGGGTGGGAGAGGCATGAAAGAGAGAAACCACCATCAGCAGCAGAAATTGGTGATATGCCCAGGAGAGCAGTTACCTGGAAAATGGGAGAAGGCCACATCGTCTCTTCTGAAAGATGAACTCTCTGTAGCCCAGCAATACTTAGGGGGCCGTAGCGGAATAGATAGGCTGAGCCACGGGAGGAGGAAGGGATATGCTGAGCCGCGGGAGGAGAGGGGATAACACTGACACGGGAGGCGGGAGGAGAGGCTAGGCTGAACCGCAGAAGGACAAGGGGACAACGCTGACACGGGAGGCAGGAGAAGGAGGGGATAGACTGAGCCACGGCCAATGCAGGAAGTGAGGGAGAAGAGGAGCCGGCGATACAGCGCTGCTACGCTACAAACACAGAGCTTCTCGTCTACAAAAAAATATATATATATAAACATAATGTTTAGTTGCGCCAATTGATCGCGGGTTAGGGGGGTTTCCAGGTAGTCGGAAACCCCCCCTGCATGCGCGTATGGTGTATATACATTTATATACTTGTGTATGTATTAGTGATGAGCGGGTTCGGTTCCTCGGAATCCGAACCCCCCCGAACTTCAGCCTTTTTACACGGATCCGAGGCAGACTCGGATCTTCCCGCCTTGCTCGGCTAACCCAAGCGCGCCCGAACATCATCATCCCGCTGTCGGATTCTCGCGAGGCTCGTATTCTATCGCGAGACTCGGATTCTATATAAGGAGCCGCGCGTCGCCGCCATTTTCACACGTGCATTGAGATTCATAGGGAGAGGACATGGCTGGCGTCCTCTCCATTTAGATTAGAAGAGAGAGAGTGAGAGTGAGACACTTGATTTACTGGAGCTTAGGAGTACTCAGAGAGTGCAGAGTTTACTAGTGACTGACCAGTGACCACCAGTGCAGTTTTTTTATTATATTATTATTTAATATAATCCGTTCTCTGCCTGAAAAAAAACGATACACAGTGACACAGTAACAGTATACCATATCTGTGCTCAGCCTCAGTGTGCTGCATCATCTATGTATATCTGACTGTGCTGAGTGCTCAGTGCTCACACAGCTTAATTGTGGGGGAGACTGGGGAGCAGTAGCAGGAGTACATATTATTTAACAGTGCACACTTTTGCTGCCAGAGTGCCACTGCCAGTGTGACTGACCAGTGACCACTGTCTGACCACCAGTATATTGTGATTGTCTGCCTGAAAAAGTTAAACACTCGTCGTGTGGTGTTTTTATTCTATAAACGCATTCTGCTGACAGTGTCCAGCAGGTCCGTCATTAATTATATAATATATACCTGTCCGGCTGCAGTAGTGATATATATATATTTTTTATATCATTATCATCCAGTCTATATTAGCAGCAGACGCAGTACGGTAGTCCACGGCTGTAGCTACCTCTGTGTCGGCAGTCGCTCGTCCATCCATAATTGTATACCACCTACCTGTGGTGTTTTTTTTTTCTATCTTCTTGATACTACTAGTAGCTTACTTTAGGAGTCTGCAGTGCTGCTGACAGTGTCCAGCAGGTCCGTCATTATATAATATATACCTGTCCGGCTGCAGTAGTGATATATATATATTTTTTATATCATTATCATCCAGTCTATATTAGCAGCAGACGCAGTACGGTAGTCCACGGCTGTAGCTACCTCTGTGTCGGCAGTCGCTCGTCCATCCATAATTGGTTACCACCTACCTGTGGTGTTTTTTTTTTTTCTATCTTCTTGATACTACTAGTAGCTTACTTTAGGAGTCTGCAGTGCTGCTGACAGTGTCCAGCAGGTCCGTAATTATATAATATATACCTGTCCGGCTGCAGTAGTGATATATATATATTTTTTATATCATTATCATCCAGTCTATATTAGCAGCAGACGCAGTACGGTAGTCCACGGCTGTAGCTACCTCTGTGTCGGCAGTCGCTCGTCCATCCATAATTGTATACCACCTACCTGTGGTGTGTTTTTTTTTTCTATCTTCTTGATACTACTAGTAGCTTACTTTAGGAGTCTGCAGTGCTGCTGACAGTGTCCAGCAGGTCCGTCATTATATAATATATACCTGTCCGGCTGCAGTAGTGATATATATATATATATATATATTTTTTATATCATTATCATCCAGTCTATATTAGCAGCAGACGCAGTACGGTAGTCCACGGCTGTAGCTACCTCTGTGTCGGCAGTCGCTCGTCCATCCATAATTGTATACCACCTACCTGTGGTGGTTTTTTTTTTCTATCTTCTTGATACTACTAGTAGCTTACTTTAGGAGTCTGCAGTGCTGCTGACAGTGTCCAGCAGGTCCGTCATTATATAATATATACCTGTCCGGCTGCAATAGTGATATATATATATATATGTTTTATATCATTATCATCCAGTCTATATTAGCAGCAGACGCAGTATGGTAGTCCACGGCTGTAGCTACCTCTGTGTCCGCAGTCGCTCGTCCATCCATAATTGTATACCACCTACCTGTGGTGTTTTTTTCTTTTTCTATCTTCTTGATACTACTAGTAGCTTACTTTAGGAGTCTGCAGTGCTGCTGACAGTGTCCAGCAGGTCCGTCATTATATAATATATACCTGTCCGGCTGCAGTAGTGATATATATATATATTTTTTATATCATTATCATCCAGTCTATATTAGCAGCAGACGCAGTACGGTAGTCCACGGCTGTAGCTACCTCTGTGTCGGCAGTCGCTCGTCCATCCATAATTGTATACCACCTACCTGTGGTGTTTTTTTCTTTTTCTATCTTCTTGATACTACTAGTAGCTTACTTTAGGAGTCTGCAGTGCTGCTGACAGTGTCCAGCAGGTCCGTCATTATATAATATATACCTGTCCGGCTGCAGTAGTGATATATATATATATTTTTTATATCATTATCATCCAGTCTTTATTAGCAGCAGACGCAGTACGGTAGTCCACGGCTGTAGCTACCTCTGTGTCGGCAGTCGCTCGTCCATCCATAATTGTATACCACCTACCTGTGGTGTTTTTTTTTTTCTATCTTCTTGATACTACTAGTAGCTTACTTTAGGAGTCTGCAGTGCTGTTGACAGTGTCCAGCAGGTCCGTCATTATATAACAAATACCTGTCCGGCTGCAGTAGTGATATATATATATATATTTTATATCATTATCATCCAGTCTATATTAGCAGCAGACGCAGTACGGTAGTCCACGGCTGTAGCTACCTCTGTGTCGGCAGTCGCTCGTCCATCCATAATTGTATACCACCTACCTGTGGTGTTTTTTTTTTCTATCTTCTTGATACTACTAGTAGCTTACTTTAGGAGTCTGCAGTGCTGTTGACAGTGTCCAGCAGGTCCGTCATTATATAACAAATACCTGTCCGGCTGCAGTAGTGATATATATATATATATATTATATCATTATCATCCAGTCTATATTAGCAGCAGACGCAGTACGGTAGTCCACGGCTGTAGCTACCTCTGTGTCGGCAGTCGCTCGTCCATCCATAATTGGTTACCACCTACCTGTGGTGTTTTTTTTTTTTCTATCTTCTTGATACTACTAGTAGCTTACTTTAGGAGTCTGCAGTGCTGCTGACAGTGTCCAGCAGGTCCGTAATTATATAATATATACCTGTCCGGCTGCAGTAGTGATATATATATATTTTTTATATCATTATCATCCAGTCTATATTAGCAGCAGACGCAGTACGGTAGTCCACGGCTGTAGCTACCTCTGTGTCGGCAGTCGCTCGTCCATCCATAATTGTATACCACCTACCTGTGGTGTGTTTTTTTTTTTCTATCTTCTTGATACTACTAGTAGCTTACTTTAGGAGTCTGCAGTGCTGCTGACAGTGTCCAGCAGGTCCGTCATTATATAATATATACCTGTCCGGCTGCAGTAGTGATATATATATATATATTTTTTATATCATTATCATCCAGTCTATATTAGCAGCAGACGCAGTACGGTAGTCCACGGCTGTAGCTACCTCTGTGTCGGCAGTCGCTCGTCCATCCATAATTGTATACCACCTACCTGTGGTGGTTTTTTTTTTCTATCTTCTTGATACTACTAGTAGCTTACTTTAGGAGTCTGCAGTGCTGCTGACAGTGTCCAGCAGGTCCGTCATTATATAATATATACCTGTCCGGCTGCAGTAGTGATATATATATATATATGTTTTATATCATTATCATCCAGTCTATATTAGCAGCAGACGCAGTACGGTAGTCCACGGCTGTAGCTACCTCTGTGTCCGCAGTCGCTCGTCCATCCATAATTGTATACCACCTACCTGTGGTGTTTTTTTCTTTTTCTATCTTCTTGATACTACTAGTAGCTTACTTTAGGAGTCTGCAGTGCTGCTGACAGTGTCCAGCAGGTCCGTCATTATATAATATATACCTGTCCGGCTGCAGTAGTGATATATATATATATTTTTTATATCATTATCATCCAGTCTATATTAGCAGCAGACGCAGTACGGTAGTCCACGGCTGTAGCTACCTCTGTGTCGGCAGTCGCTCGTCCATCCATAATTGTATACCACCTACCTGTGGTGTTTTTTTCTTTTTCTATCTTCTTGATACTACTAGTAGCTTACTTTAGGAGTCTGCAGTGCTGCTGACAGTGTCCAGCAGGTCCGTCATTATATAATATATACCTGTCCGGCTGCAGTAGTGATATATATATATATTTTTTATATCATTATCATCCAGTCTTTATTAGCAGCAGACGCAGTACGGTAGTCCACGGCTGTAGCTACCTCTGTGTCGGCAGTCGCTCGTCCATCCATAATTGTATACCACCTACCTGTGGTGTTTTTTTTTTTCTATCTTCTTGATACTACTAGTAGCTTACTTTAGGAGTCTGCAGTGCTGTTGACAGTGTCCAGCAGGTCCGTCATTATATAACAAATACCTGTCCGGCTGCAGTAGTGATATATATATATATATTTTATATCATTATCATCCAGTCTATATTAGCAGCAGACGCAGTACGGTAGTCCACGGCTGTAGCTACCTCTGTGTCGGCAGTCGCTCGTCCATCCATAATTGTATACCACCTACCTGTGGTGTTTTTTTTTTTCTATCTTCTTGATACTACTAGTAGCTTACTTTAGGAGTCTGCAGTGCTGCTGACAGTGTCCAGCAGGTCCGTCATTATATAATATATACCTGTCCGGCTGCAGTAGTGATATATATATATTTTTTATATCATTATCATCCAGTCTATATTAGCAGCAGACGCAGTACGGTAGTCCACGGCTGTAGCTACCTCTGTGTCGGCAGTCGCTCATCCATCCATAATTGTATACCACCTACCTGTGGTGTTTTTTTTTTTTCTATCTTCTTGATACTACTAGTAGCTTACTTTAGGAGTCTGCAGTGCTGCTGACAGTGTCCAGCAGGTCCGTAATTATATAATATATACCTGTCCGGCTGCAGTAGTGATATATATATATATTTTTTATATCATTATCATCCAGTCTATATTAGCAGCAGACGCAGTACGGTAGTCCACGGCTGTAGCTACCTCTGTGTCGGCAGTCGCTCGTCCATCCATAATTGTATACCACCTACCTGTGGTGTTTTTTTTCTTCTATCTTCTTGATACTACTAGTAGCTTACTTTAGGAGTCTGCAGTGCTGCTGACAGTGTCCAGCAGGTCCGTCATTATATAATATATACCTGTCCGGCTGCAGTAGTGATATATATATATATTTTTTTTATATCATTATCATCCAGTCTATATTAGCAGCAGACGCAGTACGGTAGTCCACGGCTGTAGCTACCTCTGTGTCGGCAGTCGCTCGTCCATCCATAATTGTATACCACCTACCTGTGGTGTTTTTTTTTTTTTCTATCTTCTTGATACTACTAGTAGCTTACTTTAGGAGTCTGCAGTGCTGCTGACAGTGTCCAGCAGGTCCGTCATTATATAATACATACCTGTCCGGCTGCAGTAGTGATATATATATATATATGTGTTTTATATCATTATCATCCAGTCTATATTAGCAGCAGACGCAGTACGGTAGTCCACGGCTGTAGCTACCTCTGTGTCGGCAGTCGCTCATCCATCCATAATTGTATACCACCTACCTGTGGTGTTTTTTTCTTTTTCTATCTTCTTGATACTACTAGTAGCTTACTTTAGGAGTCTGCAGTGCTGCTGACAGTGTCCAGCAGGTCCGTCATTATATAATATATACCTGTCCGGCTGCAGTAGTGATATATATATATATTTTTTATATCATTATCATCCAGTCTATATTAGCAGCAGACGCAGTACGGTAGTCCACGGCTGTAGCTACCTCTGTGTCGGCAGTCGCTCGTCCATCCATAATTGTATACCACCTACCTGTGGTGTTTTTTTCTTTTTCTATCTTCTTGATACTACTAGTAGCTTACTTTAGGAGTCTGCAGTGCTGCTGACAGTGTCCAGCAGGTCCGTCATTATATAATATATACCTGTCCGGCTGCAGTAGTGATATATTTATATATTTTTTATATCATTATCATCCAGTCTTTATTAGCAGCAGACGCAGTACGGTAGTCCACGGCTGTAGCTACCTCTGTGTCGGCAGTCGCTCGTCCATCCATAATTGTATACCACCTACCTGTGGTGTTTTTTTTTTTCTATCTTCTTGATACTACTAGTAGCTTACTTTAGGAGTCTGCAGTGCTGCTGACAGTGTCCAGCAGGTCCGTCATTATATAACAAATACCTGTCCGGCTGCAGTAGTGATATATATATATATATTTTTTATATCATTATCATCCAGTCTATATTAGCAGCAGACGCAGTACGGTAGTCCACGGCTGTAGCTACCTCTGTGTCGGCAGTCGCTCGTCCATCCATAATTGTATACCACCTACCTGTGGTGTTTTTTTTTTTTCTATCTTCTTGATACTACTAGTAGCTTACTTTAGGAGTCTGCAGTGCTGCTGACAGTGTCCAGCAGGTCCGTCATTATATAATATATACCTGTCCGGCTGCAGTAGTGATATATATATATTTTTTATATCATTATCATCCAGTCTATATTAGCAGCAGACGCAGTACGGTAGTCCACGGCTGTAGCTACCTCTGTGTCGGCAGTCGCTCGTCCATCCATAAGTATACTAGTATCCATCCATCTCCATTGTTTACCTGAGGTGCCTTTTAGTTGTGCCTATTAAAATATGGAGAACAAAAATGTTGAGGTTCCAAAAATAGGGAAAGATCAAGATCGACTTCCACCTCGTGCTGAAGCTGCTGCCACTAGTCATGGCCGAGACGATGAAATGCCAGCAACGTCGTCTTCCAAGGCCGATGCCCAATGTCATAGTACAGAGCATGTAAAATCCAAAACACCAAATATCAGTAAAAAAAGGACTCAAAAATCTAAAATAAAATTGTCAGAGGAGAAGCGTAAACTTGCCAATATGCCATTTACCACACGGAGTGGCAAGGAACGGCTGAGGCCCTGGCCTATGTTCATGGCTAGTGGTTCAGCTTCACATGAGGATGGAAGCACTCAGCCTCTCGCTAGAAAAATGAAAAGACTCAAGCTGGCAAAAGCACAGCAAAGAACTGTGCGTTCTTCGAAATCACAAATCCACAAGGAGAGTCCAATTGTGTCGTTTGCAATGCCTGACCTTCCCAACACTGGACGTGAAGAGCATGTGCCTTCCACCATTTGCACGCCCCCTGCAAGTGCTGGAAGGAGCACCCGCAGTCCAGTTCCTGATAGTCAGATTTAAGATGTCAGTGTTGAAGTACACCAGGATGAGGAGGATATGGGTGTTGCTGGCGCTGGGGAGGAAATTGACCAGGAGGATTCTGATGGTGAGGTGGTTTGTTTAAGTCAGGCACCTGGGGAGACACCTGTTGTCCGTGGGAGGAATAGGGCCATTGACATGCCTGGTGAAAATACCAAAAAAATCAGCTCTGCGGTGTGGAAGTATTTCAACAGAAATGCGGACAACATTTGTCAAGCCGTGTGTTGCCTTTGTCAAGCTGTAATAAGTAGGGGTAAGGACGTTAACCACCTCGGAACATCCTCCCTTATACGTCACCTGCAGCGCATTCATCATAAGTCAGTGACAAGTTCAAAAACTTTGGGCGACAGCGGAAGCAGTCCACTGACCAGTAAATCCCTTCCTCTTGTAACCAAGCTCACGCAAACCACCCCACCAACTCCCTCAGTGTCAATTTCCTCCTTCCCCAGGAATGCCAATAGTCCTGCAGGCCATGTCACTGGCAATTCTGACGAGTCCTCTCCTGCCTGGGATTCCTCCGATGCATCCTTGCGTGTAACGCCTACTGCTGCTGGCGCTGCTGTTGTTGCTGCTGGGAGTCGATGGTCATCCCAGAGGGGAAGTCGTACTCGTAAGACCACTTTTACTACTTCCACCAAGCAATTGACTGTCCAACAGTCCTTTGCGAGGAAGATGAAATATCACAGCAGTCATCCTGCTGCAAAGCGGATAACTGAGGCCTTGGCATCCTGGGCGGTGAGAAACGTGGTTCCGGTATCCATCATTACTGCAGAGGCAACTAGAGACTTGTTGGAGGTACTGTTTCCCGGTACCAAATACTATCTAGGTTCCATTTCTCTAGGCAGGCGATACCGAAAATGTACAAAGACCTCAGAAAAAGACTCACCAGTGTCCTAAAAAATGCAGTTGTACCCAATGTCCACTTAACCACGGACATGTGGACAAGTGGAGCAGGGCAGGGTCAGGACTATATGACTGTGACAGCCCACTGGGTAGATGTATGGACTCCCGCCGCAAGAACAGCAGCGGCGGCACCAGTAGCAGCATCTCGCAAACGCCAACTCTTTCCTAGGCAGGCTACGCTTTGTATCACCGCTTTCCAGAATACGCACACAGCTAAAAACCTCTTACGGCAACTGAGGAAGATCATCGCAGAATGGCTTACCCCAATTGGACTCTCCTGTGGATTTGTGGCATCGGACAACGCCAGCAATATTGTGTGTGCATTAAATATGGGCAAATTCCAGCACGTCCCATGTTTTGCACATACCTTGAATTTGGTGGTGCAGAATTATTTAAAAAACGAGAGGGGCGTGCAAGAGATGCTGTCGGTGGCCAGAAGAATTGCGGGACACTTTCGGCGTACAGGCACCACGTACAGAAGACTGGAGCACCACCAAAAACGCCTGAACCTGCCCTGCCATCATCTGAAGCAAGAAGTGGTAACGAGGTGGAATTCAACCCTCTATATGCTTCAGAGGTTGGAGGAGCAGCAAAAGGCCATTCAAGCCTATACAACTGAGCACGATATAGGAGGTGGAATGCACCTGTCTCAAGCGCAGTGGAGAATGATTTCAACGTTGTGCAAGGTTCTGCAACCCTTTGAACTTGCCACACGTGAAGTCAGTTCAGACACTGCCAGCCTGAGTCAGGTCATTCCCCTCATCAGGCTTTTGCAGAAGAAGCTGGAGACATTGAAGGAGGAGCTAACACAGAGCGATTCCGCTAGGCATGTGGGACTTGTGGATGGAGCCCTTAATTCGCTTAACAAGGATTCACGGGTGGTCAATCTGTTGAAATCAGAGCACTACATTTTGGCCACCGTGCTCGATCCTAGATTTAAAACCTACCTTGGATCTCTCTTTCCGGCAGACACAAGTCTGCTGGGGTTCAAAGAACTGCTGGTGACAAAATTGTCAAGTCAAGCGGAACGCGACCTGTCAACATCTCCTCCTTCACATTCTCCCGCAACTGTGGGTGCGAGGAAAAGGCTCAGAATTCCGAGCCCACCCGCTGGCGGTGATGCAGGGCAGTCTGGAGCGACTGCTGATGCTGACATCTGGTCCGGACTGAAGGACCTGACAACGATTACGGACATGTCGTCTACTGTCACTGCATATGATTCTCTCCCCATTGAAAGAATGGTGGAGGATTATATGAGTGACCGCATCCAAGTAGGCACGTCAGACAGTCCGTACTTATACTGGCAGGAAAAAGAGGCAATTTGGAGGCCCTTGCACAAACTGGCTTTATTCTACCTAAGTTGCCCTCCCACAAGTGTGTACTCCGAAAGAGTGTTTAGTGCCGCCGCTCACCATGTCAGCAATCGGCGTACGAGGTTACTTCCAGAAAATGTGGAGAAGATGATGTTCATTAAAATGAATTATAATCAATTCCACCGTGGAGACATTGACCAGCAGCAATTGCCTCCACAAAGTACACAGGGAGCTGAGATGGTGGATTCCAGTGGGGACGAATTGATAATCTGTGAGGAGGGGGATGTACATGGTGATATATCGGAGGATGATGATGAGGTGGACATCTTGCCTCTGTAGAGCCAGTTTGTGCAAGGAGAGATTAATTGCTTCTTTTTTGGTGGGGGTCCAAACCAACCCGTCATTTCAGTCACAGTCGTGTGGCAGACCCTGTCACTGAAATGATGGGTTGGTTAAAGTGTGCATGTCCTGTTTATACAACATAAGGGTGGGTGGGAGGGCCCAAGGACAATTCCATCTTGCACCTCTTTTTTCTTTCATTTTTCTTTGCGTCATGTGCTGTTTGGGGGGTGTTTTTTGGAAGGGCCATCCTGCGTGACACTGCAGTGCCACTCCTAGATGGGCCAGGTGTTTGTGTCGGCCAGTAGGGTCGCTTAGCTTACTCACACAGCTACCTCATTGCGTCTCTTTTTTTCTTTGCGTCATGTGCTGTTTGGGGAGTGTTTTTTGGAAGGGCCATACTGCGTGACACTGCAGTGCCACTCCTAGATGGGCCAGGTGTTTGTGTCGGCCAATAGGGTCGCTTAGCTTACTCACACAGCTACCTCATTGCGCCTCTTTTTTTCTTTGCGTCATGTGCTGTTTGGGGAGTGTTTTTTGGAAGGGCCATCCTGCCTGACACTGCAGTGCCACTCCTAGATGGGCCAGGTGTTTGTGTCGGCCACTAGGGTCGCTTAGCTTAGCCATCCAGCGACCTCGGTGCAAATTTTAGGACTAAAAATAATATTGTGAGGTGTGAGGTGTTCAGAATAGACTGAAAATGAGTGGAAATTATGGTTATTGAGGTTAATAATACTTTGGGATCAAAATGAACCCCAAATTCTATGATTTAAGCTGTTTTTTAGGGTTTTTTGAAAAAAACACCCGAATCCAAAACACACCCGAATCCGACAAAAAAAATTCGGTGAGGTTTTGCCAAAACGCGTTCGAACCCAAAACACGGCCGCGGAACCGAACCCAAAACCAAAACACAAAACCCGAAAAATTTCCGGTGCTCATCACTAGTATGTATGCCTATCTCTTGTATAATATCACATCTCTTGTATAATATCACATACAATGCCATACAATACAATGTCATACAACGTCATCAATAGCGTCTTACAGTGTAATACAGCTGGGTGCCTTAACATAGGGGGGGGGGAGAGCACAGAGCAACACATAAAGTGGAGCCGGGTATTTTCAGAATATTGAACCTGAAATGATTTCTCTTTCTGAAAAACTTCCTGTGCGTCTTTACAGCAGGATTCTTTACATCAGGTACAACAGTTTGCGGATGGCCCGCTATAGGGTTGAATAATGAATACAATGTCCAAAGCGGTTCAGCGTATTGTTAGCAAACACAGGGGACACACACCAAATAATTTAGTTCTTTATTACACAGTAAACTGTAGCTCTGCATTCATGACAAAATGCTATTCACTACTACTGTATAGTAGGGATGAGCGGGTTCGGTTCCCTGAGAACTGAACCCCCCAGAACTTCACGTCCCGAGCCCGGCTCCGAGCCAGGCTCGGGACTTCCTGCCAGACTCGGAAACCAGAACGAGGCAAAACGTCATCATCCCGCTGTTGGGTTTTCGCAGGCTTTGGATCCAATATAAACAGCCGCGCGTCGCCGCCATTTTCACTCCGGACTTGGAGAGTGAGGTAGACAGAACTCTGTCTCTCTGTGGGTGCTGGTGTGGGGTTAGTGTGTGCTGTGTTGGGGTGCTGCTGCAGTCATTGTGGTTTATCTGTGCTGTGTTAGGGTTGCTGTCCTGGCTGTCCATGCTGTCCTGGCTGTCACTGGTTTTACTGTCGGGTGCTGCAGCTGTACATGTGTGTTGCTGTCCTGGCTGTCACTGTGTTGTACAGGGGGCAGGGCCACTGTGAAATATAGGAGTGCTCATGTCTTAATAACATTATACTGGCCCTGTCTGCTATAAACGTTTGGGTGCAGTTAAAAATTAAAAGCACACTGTTCCTGTATGCTGTGAAATATAGGGGTGCTGATGTCTTAATAACATTACACTCACCCTGGCTGCTTTAAAAGTTTGGGTGCAGTTAAAAATTAAAAGCACTCTTGTATGCTGTGAAATATAGGGGTGCTGATGTCTTAAGAAAATTACACTGGCCCTGTCTGCTCTAAAAGTTTGGGTGCAGTTAAAAATTAAAAGCACACTGCTCCTGTATGCTGTGAAATATAGGGGTGCTGATGTCTTAATAACATTACATTGGCTCTGTCTGCTATAAAAGTTTGGGTGCAGTTAAATATTAAAAGCACACTGTTCCTGTATGCTGTGAAATATAGGGGTGCTGATGTCTTAATAACATTACACTGGCCCTATCTGCTATAAAAGTTATGTTGCAGGTAAAAATTAAAAACACACTATTCCTGTATGCTGTAAAATATAGGGGTGCTGATGTCTTAATAACATTACACTGGCCCTGTATGTTGTATATCTTCAGGGGTGCTTCTGTTAAAATAATATTACACTGGTCCTGTATGCTTTGAGAATACAGTAGCGCTGTGAAAATAAAGGGGCACTGTTCTGTATGCTGTAATAATAAAGGGGTGCTGTCCTGTGAAATGGAGAACAACAATTTGGAGGAAAAAATATTGGAAGATTAGGAGCCACTTCCAGTTGTTAGTACTAGTGCTGAAGATGCTGCTGCCACCCGTCATTACATTGACGATGCAATTCCATCAAGTCATCAGCTAAGACCGATGCCCAATGTCATAGAGGACATGTAAAATCCAAGAAGCAAATATTAATAATCAGAAAAAAGAAATTATCTGATGAGAAATGTAAAATTGGCAATATGCCATTCACTACACGAAGTGGCAAGGCAAGGAAAGCCTAAGTCCTTGGCCTATGTTCATGACTGGTGGCTCAGCTTCTCATGCTTAGCTTTGCCACCCAGCAACCTCGTTGCACCTCTTTTTTTCTTTGCATCATGTGCTGTTTGGGGCCTAGTTTTTAAATCTGCCATCCTGTCTGACACTGCAGTGCCACTCCTAGATGGGCCAGGTGTTTGTGCCACACACTTGTGTCGCTTAGCTTAGTCATCCAGTTACCTCATTGCACCTCTTTTTCTTCTTTGCATGATGAGCTGTTTGGGGCCTGGTTTTTAAAAGTGCCATCCTGTCTGCCACTGCAGTGCCACTCCTAGATGGGCCAGGTGTTTGTGCCGCACACTTGTGTCACTTAGCTTAGTCATCCAGTTATCTCATTGCACCTCTTTTTCTTCTTTGCATGATGTGCTGTTTGGGGCCTAGTTTTTAAAAGTGTCAACCTGTCTGCCACTGCAGTGCCACTCCTAGATGAGCCAGGTGTTTGTGCCGTACACTTGTGTCGCTTAGCTTAGTCATCCAGCAACCTCGGTGCACCTCTTTTTTCTTTGCATCATGTGCTGTTTGGGGACTATTTTTTAAAAGTGCCATCCTGTTGCCACTGCAGTGCCACTCCTAGATGGGCCAGGTGTTTGTGCCACCCACTTGTGCCACTTAGCTTAGTCATCCAGCTACCTCAGTGCAACCTTTTGGCCTAAAAACAATATTGTGAGGTGTGAGGTGTTCAGAATAGACTGGAAATGAGTGGAAATGAATGTTATTGAGGTTAATAATACCGTAGGATCAAAATTACCCCCAAATTCTGTGATTTTAGCTGTTTTTATGGTGGGGGGGTTCAAAAGTCATCCAAATCCAAAACCCAAAAGGGTGGTTTTAGCAAAACCAATCCAGATCCAAAACACGAGCGGGAACCCAGATCAAAAACAAAAACAAAAAACACAAAATCTGGAGGACAGAAAGTTGTATTACAGTCTCTGTCTTTTACAACGCCTCAGTACGTTATGTTACAATGTTATGTCACATTAAGGGGGATATTCAATTGTTTGAAAAGTCAGTTGGGTGTCTGTTTTTTCCTATCTAATAGACAGGAAAAAAACAGACACCCAGCCGAGTTTTCAAACATTTGAATTCCCCCCTAAGCATCTTGGAACGCCAGGCAGCATCACGGCAAGGCGAACTTTCAACGAACCGCACATCATTCCTCCTGTACATCGGCTGGCATCTCTTATGTTTGGGGGGGGGGGGGGGGAGGACGGACGACGAGTTTCTCCCTTGCCCTCCTCTTCTGACGCCTCTGCCTATACTACTGTATATATAATGCATTTAAATATAACAGCTATATCATATTTTTAAGATTATTAATCCGCATATCTTCATTTATATACCTGTTGCAAACTGGGTTATACTTTTCTAACCTTTCTTATTTGTTTTCTTTAGCTTGCATCAGAGAGAGATCTTGCTTTTGACCACAGTCGATATAGTACATAGAAATTTGTATTGCAATGGATGAAATGTCCAGTGAAAACCTGGCTGCAGGGAGGGAAGATTAATGCCACAATCAAATGACGACTGATTTATATGAGGCATACCTACTTGCTTTGCAGTTTTGCAATCATTTTATTTTAAAAGGACCTTTACAAACTGATTTTCTATGAGGGTTCATGTTAAAATAAAATGCAGTTTAATCTATGGTCCCTAGCCCCATTATCTGTAAAGAATTACAGTCAATTACTGGGGCAGTCTGGCCTTTGCACCATAACTCACACACAGTCACCCTGCCCTTCTCTGCTCAGTATAATGTGGAATATGGCTTTTAATTCAGGACCATATTTAATCTTTACTTTATAGTAGCAGGATAATGTAAGCAGGACACTTGTTTCCACTGTACAACAAAGAGAATATTTTTGTGAACAATATCTCCTTATTGAAAGATAATGCTCCACTAGAAAGTAATTAAACATATCTAGAAAAATAACTTCAGAATACATAATTAACCCATGTCCTACTGATCCTGTAGGCAGATTACTGTGAAAGGCAAAGTGGTTTTATATAAAGAAGCTCTGACATTAGACTTGACAGTTGTGCAATAATGGCTTGTTTGGTGCTCTCAATGTAATTTGACAAACAATTTACTTTAATTCCAAACGAATTCTCTGAGGTAAAATGGTAACTGTTACTTAGATTATATTTATTGTTCCGATTAATGGAAAAATTACAGTAAATCACAAAGAAGAACACACTATTTATAACGCAATATTAATTAGAGATGTACTCCAACCCTTGTATTTTGGTTTTGGCTCTGTATTTTTTTTTAAGCATGCTAAAAACATTTAAATTGTGTAATCTGGGCCTGTTTTTGTTCCTACAGTATTATCAACCTCTATAACATTAATTTCCAGCAATTTCTAGTCAGTTTTGTCATTATCATCCTCATTCTTTTCAGTGTTAACATCATCATCACCACACAATATTAACTCATCCCGCTAGAATCTACCATTACAGAGGTCTTTGTACTTTGATGTAATTACTGGTAAAGATCTTCCTCATGGAATTTGTAGTTCACTTTTTATGAACATTAGCTTTTTTACATTTTGAGGAAGTAGCCTCTTGTGCCGATCAATCAAAGGTTCCCGGCTGTGCTAAAACCTCTTTACGAGTACTCACTGGAGGTGAGCAGCTTAAGTAAAGCATAGCGAGTTTGTACAAGGGGATCCAAATTGCCTTTTTTCCTCCCAATAGTCAAAGGGACTGTCTGATATGTTCATTTGTACACTGTCAAATGATCCTCCACAATTCTATGGATGGTTATCATTTCATATTTTGTCACAGTAAAGGTGTCAAAATGATATGTCACTCTGGTGTGCTGAGTGCACTCATCCTCATCACCAGTGGGTCTCTATTAAAATGTTCGTTTTTTTCCTGACAGTAGCCACAGGACTAGTATTTGCTTGCTGCTCCTAGTCTTTTATACACTGATCGTGATCCATATCAACTCACAGTACTTATGTTATTAAAGCGGTGGCACGGCACCTACTGATTGTTATAGTAACTCAATGCCACTGTCTGGCACTGAATATAAACAAGTTTTAGAAAACCAAAACCTTTTTTTTCTATATTCTTTGTAAATGACAATTTCATACAGTGCTTATAATAATGCTGTGATCCTGCAACTACTGAGCGTTATTGTTGTTAAACAGAGTACCACTGCTTGGCCTGTCTGAAAAAAAACCACTAGTTTAAAAAGAAAAAAAAAATTTCTTCTGTTTTTTTTCACTGTAGGAACAAAAAAAGGCCCAAATTCTGTGATTTTAGCTGTTTTTATGATTTTTTGACAAAAATGCAGATCCAAAACACACAAGGGCGGTTTAAGCAAAACTAAATATAGGTACAGATTCAAAACATGAGGGAGATACAGATCCAACACCAAAGCCAAAACACGGGGGTCAGCGCACATCTCTACTTTAAACCCTAAGAGACCTGGGTATATATCTCCGTTAAGAAAATATAATTCTCTCTACAGGTGATTTTAGCCTTGGCAGATGTAAAAAAAAAAACCCAAAGGGATATATTAAGTGGTGAAGGGTCAAACCTGGGGTACTCCAATCCAAAACCAAATGCATTTCGGAGCTGATTAACTTCCTCGGGGTGTCAACAGACATACAGTATGGCAATGGAAGAATAGTGTATGTCCATAATTGATACAATCTGCTTATTTTCTTTCTGAATCCCTTGGAGAATACAGGATATCTTCACAGAACCTCCTGGGGACTGATAAGAGGGACACTATTAAACTGGCTATTAGCTATGATGACACAGACAAGCTCCAAACTCACACTTTGAGGAGTAAAATATGCTGTCCCCATGTTCTGTGGGCAAAGATAAGAAACTGCAAAGGTGGGATTGCCATTTCAGCCATATATATCATTTATTTGAGGATGCTGTGTGTTATAAAAAGTTAAAATAGCTGTTACAGAAATGGAGTATTATATACAGTACATGTACATTATCGGTAAATAAAGATGTTAAAAAAAATGGCACGTAATGTTAAGGGTCTCAATTTATTGATTAAATGCACTATGACCCTGCAATTTATTATACACTTTAGGGGCCTATTCATCTTCACTATATGTTATAGGCCCGTCATCATTAGAGGTCCGATACGTCTGCCTGATAGTCAGCAAACTCTGATAACGTAAAGTTATCGGAGTTTGCCTGCAAGAACAAACAAATGCTGGTGCTCAGAGCCTCACTCCTTCCTATGAGAAGGAGTTCTTAGGATGCAAAGGGGAATTTAAGCAGATCCCTCCACTGCCTCATCACTGTCTGAGCAGCAACTGTGCCCATGCATGCCCTCAGGTCACACAAGTGCATTAGCCAGCAACAGGGATGGTAAACAATGCTGATACTAAAGTAGCAATGTTATTGATTGCAGGGACAGCTGCTTTTCAGAGCAGTTACATAGAATTTGACGGCAGATAAGAACCACTTGGCCCATCTAGTCTGCCCCTTTTTTATTTTATCCTTTAGGCAATCTCAACCTTTTTTTAACCTTAATTCTTTGTAAGGATGTTCATATGCCTGTCCCAAGCATGTTTAAATTGCCCTACAGTCACTACCCTTTCTGTGAAGTAATTTTTCCTTAAATTTCCCCTGAACCTCCCCCCCTCCAGTCTCAATGTATGCCCTCGAGTTCTAAGACTTCTTTTCCTTTGAAGAATGTTTCCCTCCTGAACTTTGTTAAGACCCTTGATATATTTGAAAGTTTCTATCATGTTCCCCCTTTCCCTTCTCTCCTCCAAACTATACATGTCCAGTTGTCCCTGGACTGGAGCAATACTGAATTTCATCAGTGTTAAGTATCCCCTGCCACAACTCATGGAATCATCCGGCACAATCTGGCCCTCGAAGAGGAATAGGCCCCTTAAACCTGATATTATCCTTCTCCAAGAAAATAAGAGTTATGGTAAAACTTACCTTGGTTAACTCTTTTTCTGCGAGGTCCATATGATCCAAATGGTTACCCTGGGGAATGCTGGTGGAGACCGGAACAGGCACTGAACAGCAATGCTTTTACAAGCTCCCAGGATGCACTGACCCCTCTCTCCTCATACCCCGCCCACAGCTCAGGCTCTTCAGTTTTAGTTAACAAGCCCAAAGCAGGAGGAAAAATGGTACACACAGAAAACACACTCTCACTAGTAGGAGAAGAGAACTGATGACCGAGAAGAATAACCCAGGCAAGGTGTGTCAGGATGGGTGCCCTGTGGATACTATGGACCTCCAAGAAAAAGAGTTAACCAAGGTATGTTTTACCATAACTCTTATTTTCTTCTTCAGCGTCCATAGTCTCCACAGGGTTATGTCCCAAAGCAGTTGTAATATTGAGGGAATACTCCTAAGCTGAAAAGAGGACATTGCAGCTAAAGGTTGCATCCTGAGAGGCAAACATATCAAAGGCTTAGAATCTAAGAAACATGTGGGCAGAAGACCACATGGCAGCCTTGTTGTTTAGCAGATGTGCCATGGCAGGCTGCCCATGAAGGTCCCACAGAGCAAATAGCGTGAGCAAAGACTGTAACCGGTATTGGAAGATCAGCTTGCATGTAGGTCTGTGAGATGGTGAAGCGGGGCCAGCGAGCCTAAGTTTGTTTATTAGTCGGCCAGACACATTTGTGGAATAAGGAATCCATTTTCCTAATGGAACATGTACCGTCCAAGTAGATCTTAAGAGTACAGACCATATCCAAAAAAGCTACTGTACCTCAGGTGAAAGGCCAGGAGTATGGAAGGCCGGTACTACAATTTCCTTGTTGATATGGAACTTTGATGCCACCTTGGGGAGGTATCCTTACTTAGTCTGGAGGACCGCCCTGTCATGATGAAAAATAAAACAGGGTGTCGGAATGAGAGTGCCCCCAAGTCTGAGACTCTGCGGGCTGAAGCGATGGATATGAGGAAGAGAGTCTTCACGGTTAACCATTTGAGGTCAACAGAATCCAATGGTTCAAAGGGAGGGTGTTGCAAAGAATCAAGGACAAATCCCAAGGATCCCCTGGAGGAACAAAGGGAGGCTGGATTTGTAGCACACACCCTGAAGGAAGGTACATACATCTGGTAAAGGAGTCATTCTTTTCTGGAACCATATGGACAGAGTTGAGACCTGAACCTTAAGAAAAGCAAGTTATTGGCCCATGTGAAGGCTGGCTTGCAGAAATGCCAGGAGTGTAGAAATCTGAAACACAAGAGGATTCATCATGTCGATTGGTGCACCACTGAAAGTAAGAGTGCCATATACAGTAATAGATGCTATCTGATGCCAGTTTCCGAGCACTGAGCATAGTTTATATAACTAAACTGGAAAAACCTTTATCTCTTAGGATGGATGACTCAAGAGCAATGCCATCAAAGACAAGTGAGCTAGCCCGGGACCTTATGGCAAGAGGTCTGGTCAGAGAGTAAGTGGAAACGGCATGTCTGTGGAGAGACACTGGAGATCCAGGAACCAATAGCATCTGGGCCATGCCAGAGCCATGAGGATCATTGTGCCTCCTTCTGCCTTGAATTTGTATAGCACTAGGGGAAAAAGAGACTACAGAGAAAAGAGCTATGCCAGACGAAAGGACCATGGGACTGTTAGGGTTTTGTTCACCAGAACCTGAAAGACAGCTGGGAGTAGAGTCCACGTTCCATCATGCACATCCTGGTGACTGAGGAAGTCTGCTTCCTAGTTGAGGACTTCTGGAATAAAGATCGCGGAGATGGCAGGAAAATGGCATTCCGCTCAGGCGAGAATCTGAGCTACTTCTGTCATTGTGGCGGCACTGTGAGTGCTCCCCTGCTGATTGATATAAGCAACTACTGTGGCGTTGTCTGACTGGACTTGAATGGGAGAGCCATGAAGAAGGTCCTGAGACAGTGTGAGGGCTCTGTAAACTGCCCGAAGATCCAGGGCATTGATTGGAAGGACCCTCTCTGTTGAGGTCTAAAGGCCCTGAAAGGAGTGACTGCCCATGACAGCCCCCCCAGAGGCTGGCGACTGTGATGAGAAGTACCCAGTCTGGAATCCAGAATGGACCAACCTTGTCCAGGTTGGAGGTTTGTAGCCACCACGAAAGGGGAGTCCGAACCTCCTGAGGCAGGAACCATTGTCTGGGATTTTATCTGCTTGGGCTGTCCATTCTTCCAGGTAAATATCAGGCATTGTAGGGGCCTGGAGTAGAATTAGGCATATTCCTACATGTCAAATGCGGATACTAGGAAGCCCAGGGTCTGCATCGCGGAGTAGATAGAGACTCTGTGACTGCGGAGTAAGTTGTGGATGCGCAATTGTAGTTCTGTAATCTTGTCAGGAGGAAGGAAGATACTTAAGCATCTAGCAGAGCTCTTAGATGGAGCATCCTCTGAAATGGGATGAGTGAGGACTTGGCCCAGTTGATCAGCCAACCGTGACTCTGAAGGAATGTCATAACTACCTGGAGATGAAGGTTGAGGATCTCAGAAGAATGGAGGAGGGCATCCAGGTAAGGGAGTTTCTGGATTTCCTGCTGCTGAAGGTGAGCAGCCATCACTGCCATGGGTTTGGTGAACACCCTGGGGGCTTTGTAAAGGCCATGGGATAGTGCCTGAAACTGGAAATGCTGATGTAGGACAGCAAACCTGGTAAGCATCCTGTATATCCAGGCAGACCATAAAATCCCTAGGTCGCATAGCCAGGACAATGGAACTGAGAGTTTCCAAATCTAAAACCTGGGCACCTTGAGATATTTGTTCAGTAATTTTAGATTGAGTATGAAACAATGAGACCTATTGGTTTTCTGAACCAAAAAGAGTGTGGAATAGAACTCTTGGCCCTGTTGAGACACGGGGACAGGAATAATCACACCTAATTTCAGTAAGGAATGAATAACCATCTTCAGCGCCTTGGCCTTGCTGAGGTCTGCTGGTGGACTGGTAAGAAAGTATTGCTTGGGAGGATGCTTCAGGAAGAAGAAAGCGTACCTGTGGGAGACCACTTCTTGAACCGAGGCATCCGTTCTGACGCCAAGCATGGGTAAACTGCAGAAGTTGGCCACCCACCCTGCGGTCCCCCAGGGAAAAGGCCCGACTCATAATATACCCTGGCTGCTGCGACTGTTTTAACATAAAGGCTGGACGGGGCTGGAGGCAGACACGGAGGTGGAGCCGTCAGTAGTGACTGACAGTCCGCTCTGCAAAGGCTTATGGGGGGCTGCTACTGCTGCTGCACATGCGCAGCAGCTCCACCGGTGGCCATGTACCTTTGATCTTGAGTTTTTAGTTAAGTCTGCCCAATCAGAGCTGAGCTCCGATTGCGGCAGCCGGCTGGCATGGGCAATGACAGGCGACCACTGAGGAAACCGGCTGAACGAAATCTGGTCTGGCATCCCGGCGTACTAATCCGCCCCTGATTCCACTCATAATTTATATGATATCTGACTTGTCACACTACCCAGTGGCCAGAGAATATACTCATTATTACTATACTATATTACTTCTGAATAGACTCTTTTTTTTCTATATCATCTGGTTAATCCAGTTGCTTGTAGAGATCCAGATATCTTCTGTGTCCAGATCCGACCCTCCAGCTGTCATTCTTAAACTGACTCTTCCTCATCAGCTATGAGTTATTTTCACTGGCGTCTTAATGAATCGCTATTACTGAAAAGGGACAATATCCTGGAAATCTCCAAAGAAATTGATGATTTTAAGGCCTCCAATTCCTCTTTGGAAATTTCCCAGTCTATTTTATGGGATGATCACAAAATCACGATCAGAAAATGAGCAGAGAGAAAGATTCTGAATTGGAGTCGTAAATTGGTGTACTTACTGGTAAACATCAAATATTCCTTAAATAAAAAGGCCACTTACTTTAAAATCCTTTACCTTTGGGGTCAGTTAATTCAGATTTTATTGAATACTACAGCAAAATCCTAATTGTTAATCTGCATAGTTTCTCCTAAATGGATGGATGGTATCTTCATGTACAGATAAGTCCTCCCTCATCTTTACTGCTAGCATCAGCAAACGCGAGTCAATTGCCATGACTAGCATGCCCGCAGCCATGCTGTTTCTCTGCGCATGCTCCCGTCACCCGTGATCAACAAAATAAATATTGATAAAGCAGATATACTGGATATACCCCTGATGATCTGCGTACTTTCAAGCTCAGCTTTGACTTCCTTTGGCGTTTTGAAAGCTCAGATATCTTGGAGTATATCTCATTTAGCCCTACTCCAATTATCTGCTGCCCCCTTTCCGGCTCTTATAGATTCTTTAAAACAAGACCCTGTAATAAGCAAATTATTTCATGATTTAGCCACATAGCTATGGTTAAAATGACTATGCTTCTCAAGCTTTTATATCTCTGGCAAACCCTTCCAATTCCTGTTCCTTCTACAGCTTTTAAAATTCTCCAACAGGATATCTCAAATTTTCTATTGGCGGGCTTAAACCCAGAGTGAAAATGCAAATATTGTATAAACACTAGTGATGTGCACAGGAAATTTTTCGGGTTTTGTGTTTTGGTTTTGGGTTCGGTTCCGCGGCCGTGTTTTGGATTCAGATGCGTTTTGGCAAAACCTCACCGAAATTTTTTTGACGGATTCGGGTGTGTTTTGGATTCGGGTGTTTTTTTCAAAAAACCCTAAAAAACAGCTTAAATCATATAATTTGGGGGTCATTTTGATACCATAGTATTATTAACCTCAATAACCAGTGGCGGATTCAGGGGGGGGGCACACAGGCACGTGCCCCCCCTGTCGTCATGATCAGGCTGCCCTGACTGCAGTGCCGGCCGCAAACTACACGGCCCTGAACTGCTAAAGAGAGCTGGCAGCCTGTCTCACATATTCAATGAGCTGCTGCAGACGCTGCTTTCCCCCTCCGTGTAGTGCCTCATCATGCATATGTAATGAGCGGCGGAGCGGCATGATGTCACGCCGCTCATTACATATGCACAAACTGGGCTGGGGCAGGATGACCGCTACTTTCGCGTGGAGCCTCAAGCGGGGGAGAAATGTTTGAGCGGGTGACCCTCAGCCCGCCTTTCAGCAGCTACACTCAAGCTCCCAGAAGAGTACGTTCTTCTCATTTAGTTATTAATGAGTTTTTTTTTATTTAGGTATTTATTTCTGTTGCTGGGCCTGGCAGACAGTCAGGGCTCAGGAGTCACTGTCTGCAGTCATTTCTTGGATTTTTAAGCCAGCCAGCAGGGATACATTTAAAATTAATATTATTTAATACTCTGCCCACTGTATTATAAGCCAGCCAGAGGAGATACGTTTAACATTAATATTATACAATATGGTGCCCTCTTTAATAAAGCATGTACCAGTTTAGTTTTATTTATATTTCACTTCATGCTTTTAAGCTTTTGTGTGGGTATAATATAATTTATTTCACTATACGTGTCACCATGAAGCAGGGCTGGCCGGAGCAGAGTAGCGTGGCAGCGGGCGTGATTTGGGGGCACTGCTTCTACTTCCCCTCAGCCCGGACTACTGTGGCTGGGTCCCGACGCTGCCTGTACCCGCTGTGGTCGCTGTCAGTCAGGGCAGCCTGATCATGGCGATGCCTTTGTGTCTGCGGGCGCTGCGCCTCTCTGGGGCCGCCCGGCTCCTACTCTCTCCCCGTGTACAGAAGCTCCACACCAGCCCCACTCTGGCATCCAAGGCGCCAGTGTCCACCGCAACGGGTCACGACGACCAAGAGGATGATATGACCAACTCCAATGCCAGGTTAAGACCCCCCTTATATACCTATAGTGTCATTGCCCATATGTGCTGTATGTCATACCCCCTATATCCTATAAACTGTGCCATGTGTACTGAGGTCACTCCCCCTGTATACCTGTCCATACTATTCCTATATATCGTGTGCCCTGTATGAGGTGATGCCCCCTATGTACACACTCACTCCATCCCCTACCAGACCTGTCCCCGCACACTCACCCTGTCCCCTACCAGACCTGTCCCTGCACACACACCCTGTCCCCTACCAGACCTGTCCCTGCACACACACCCTGTCCCCTACCAGACCTGTCCCCGCACACACACCCTGTCCCCTACCAGACCTGTCCCTGCACACACACCCTGTCCCCTACCAGACCTGTCCCCGCACACACACCCTGTCCCCTACCAGACCTGTCCCAGCACACTCACCCTGTCCCCTACCAGACCTGTCCCTGCACACTCACCCTGTCCCCTACCAGACCTGTCCCTGCACACTCACCATGTCCCCTACCAGACCTGTCCCCTCACACTCACCCTGTCCCCTACCAGACCTGTCCCCTCACACTCACCCTGTCCGCTACCAGACCTGTCCCTGCACACTCACCCTGTCACCTACCAGACCTGTCTCCACACACTCACCCTGTCCCCTATCAGTCCTGTCCTGTACACTCAGCCTGTCCCCTACCAGACCTGTCCTTGTATACTCACCCTGTCACCCACCAGACCTGTACTCCATGCCCACAGCGTGATAAAAATGAGGTTGTGGCTCGTTGGTATGGCACTGTGACGCCACAACCCTTGTTATGAGACCACACTCACCTTCCGAGGAGCGTGCGCAAAAGCCAACCCCCCCCCACCCGCCTTCCCCTATCATGGTGCCCCCCCTGTCATTTTGTTCTGGATCCGCCCCTGTCAATAACCATAATTTCCACTCATTTCCAGTCTATTCTGATCACCTCACACCTCACAATATTATTTTTAGTCCTAAAATTTGCACCGAGGTCGCTGGATGGCTAAGCTAAGCGACACAAGTGGCCGACACAAACACCTGGCCCATCTAGGAGTGGCACTGCAGTGTCAGGTAGGATGGCACTTCAAAAAAATTGTCCCCAAACAGCACATGATGCAAAGAAAAAAAGAGGCGCAATGAGGTAGCTGTGTGACTAAGCTAAGCGACCCAAGTGGCCGACACAAACACCTGGCCCATCTAGGAGTGGCACTGCAGTGTCAGACAGGATGGCACTTGAAAAAAATACTCCCCAAACAGCACATGATGCAAAGAAAAAAAGAGGCGCACCAAGGTCGCTGTGTGACTAAGCTAAGTGACACAAGTGGCCGACACAAACACCTGGCCCATCTAGGAGTGGCACTGCAGTGTCACGCAGGATGGCCCTTCAAAAAAATACTCCCCAAACAGCACATGATGCAAAGAAAAAAAGAGGCGCAATGAGGTAGCTGTGTGACTAAGCTAAGCGACCCTAGTGGCCGACACAAACACCTGGCCCATCTAGGAGTGGCACTGCAGTGTCACGCAGGATGGCCCTTCAAAAAAATACTCCCCAAACAGCACATGACGCAAAGAAAAAAAGAGGCGCAATGAGGTAGCTGTGTGACTAAGATAAGCGACCCAAGTGGCCGACACAAACACCTGGCCAATCTAGGAGTGGCACTGCAGTGTCAGACAGGATGGCACTTCAAAAAAATTGTCCCCAAACAGCACATGATGCAAAGAAAAATGAAAGAAAAAAGAGGTGCAGGATGGAATTGTCCTTGGGCCCTCCCACCCACCCTTATGTTGTATAAACAGGACATGCACACTTTAACAAACCCATCATTTCAGCGACAGGGTCAGCCACACGACTGTGACTGAAATGACTGGTTGGTTTGGGCCCCCACCAAAAAAGAAGCAATCAATCTCTCCTTGCACAAACTGGCTCTACAGAGGCAAGATGTCCACCTCATCATCATCGTCCGATTCATCACCCCTTTCACTGTGTACATCCCCCTCCTCACAGATTATTAATTCATCCCCACTGAAATCCACCATCTCAGGTCCCCGTGCACTTTCTGGAGGCAATTGCTGCTGGTGAATGTCTCCACGGAGGAATTGATTATAATTCATTTTAATGAACATCATCTTCTCCACATTTTCAGGAAGTAACCTCGTACGCCGATTGCTGACAAGGTGAGCGGCGGCACTAAACACTCTTTCGGAGTACACACTGGAGGGAGGGCAACTTAGGTAGAATAAAGCCAGTTTCTGCAAGGGCCTCCAAATTGCCTCTTTTTCCTGCCAGTATACGTACGGACTGTCTGATGTGCCTACTTGGATGCGGTCACTCATATAATCCTCCACCATTCTTTCAATGGTGAGAGAATCATATGCAGTGACAGTAGACGACATGTCAGTAATCGTTGGCAGGTCCTTCAGTCCGGACCAGATGTCAGCACTCACTCCAGACATCCCTGCATCACCGCCAGCGGGTGGGCTCGGAATTCTTAGCCTTTTCCTCGCACCCCCAGTTGCGGGAGAATGTGAAGGAGGAGCTGTTGACGGGTCACGTTCCGCTTGACTTGACAATTTTCTCACCAGCAGGTCTTTGAACCTCTGCAGACTTGTGTCTGCCGGAAAGAGAGATACAACGTAGGTTTTAAATCTAGGATCGAGCACGGTGGCCAAAATCTAGTGCTCTGATTTCAACAGATTGACCACCTGTGAATCCTGGTTAAGCGAATGAAGGGCTCCATCCACAAGTCCCACATGCCTAGCGGAATCGCTCTGTTTTAGCTCCTCCTTCAATGTCTCCAGCTTCTTCTGCAAAAGCCTGATGAGGGGAATGACCTGACTCAGGCTGGCAGTGTCTGAACTGACTTCACGTGTGGCAAGTTCAAAGGGTTGCAGAACCTTGCACAATGTTGAAATCATTCTCCACTGCGCTTGAGACAGGTGCATTCCACCTCCTTTGCCTATATCGTGGCCAGATCTATAGGCTTGAATGGCCTTTTGCTGCTCCTCCATCCTCTGAAACATATAGAGGGTTGAATTCCACCACGTTACCACCTCCTGCTTCAG
Source organism: Pseudophryne corroboree (assembly GCF_028390025.1). Lineage (NCBI taxonomy): Eukaryota > Metazoa > Chordata > Amphibia > Anura > Myobatrachidae > Pseudophryne > Pseudophryne corroboree. The sequence continues at coordinate 345,638,588 of NC_086447.1, forward strand.
ATGATGGCAGGGCAGGTTCAGGTGTGTTTGGTGGTGCTCCAGTCTTCTGTACGCTGTGCCTGAACGCCGAAAGTGGACCGCAATTCTACGGGCCACCGACAGCATCTCTTGCACGCCCCTGTCGTTTTTTAAATAATTCTGCACCACCAAATTAAAGGTATGTGCAAAACATGGGACGTGCTGGAATTTGCCCAGATGTAATGCACGCACAATATTGCTGGCGTTGTCCGATGTCACAAATCCCCAGGAGAGTCCAATTGGGGTAAGCCATTCTGCGATGATCTTCCTCAGTTGCGGTAAGAGGTTTTCAGCTGTGTGCGTATTCTGGAAAGCGGTGATACAAAGCGTAGCCTGCCTAGGAACGAGTTGGCATTTGCGAGATGCTGCTACTGGTGCCGCCGCTGCTGTTCTTGCAGTGGGAGGCAATACATCTACCCAGTGGGCTGTCACAGTCATATAGTCCTGAGTCTGCCCTGCTCCACTTGTCCACATGTCCGTGGTTAAGTGGACATTGGGTACAACTGCATTTTTTAGGACACTGGTGACTCTTTTTCTGAGGTCTGTGTACATTTTCGATATCGCCTGCCTAGAGAAATGGAACCTAGATGGTATCTGGTACCAGGGACACAGTACCTCAATCAAGTCTATAGTTGGCTCTGAAGTAACGATGGATACCGGAACCACGTTTCTCACCGCCCAGGCTGCCAAGGCCTCAGTTATCCGCTTTGCAGCAGGATGACTGCTGTGATATTTCATCTTCCTCGCAAAGGACTGTTGGACAGTCAATTGCTTGCTGGAAGTAGTACAAGTTGTCTTCCGACTTCCCCTCTGGGATGCCGATCGACTCCCAGCAGCAACAACAGCAGCGCCAGCAGCAGCAGGCGTTACACTCAAGGATGCATCGGAGGAATCCCAGGCAGGAGAGGACTCGTCAGACTTGCCAGTGACATGGCCTGCAGGACTATTGGCTTTCCTGGGTAAGGAGGAAATTGACACTGAGGGAGTTGGTGGTGTGGTTTGCGGGAGCTTGGTTACAAGAGGAAGGGATTTAGTGGCCAGTGGACTGCTTCCGCTGTCGCCCAAAGTTTTTGAACTTGTCACTGACTTATGATGAATGCGCTGCAGGTGACGTATAAGTGAGGATGTTCCGAGGTGGTTAACATCCTTACCCCAACTTATTACAGCTTGACAAAGGCAACACAGGGCTTGACACCTGTTGTCCGCATTTGTGTTGAAATAATTCCACACCGAAGAGCTGATTTTTTTTGTATTTTGACCAGGCATGTCAATGGCCATATTCGTCCCATGGACAACAGGTGTCTCCCCGGGTGCCTGACTTAAACAAACCACCTCACCATCAGAATCCTCCTTGTCAATTTCCTCCCCAGCGCCAGCAACACCCATATCCTCATCCTGGTGTACTTCAACACTGACATCTTCAATTTGACTATCAGGAACTGGACTACTGGTGCTCCTTCCAGCACTTGCAGGGGGCGTGCAAATGGTGGAAGGCGCAAGCTCTTCCCGTCCAGTGTTGGGAAGGTCAGGCATCGCAACCGACACAATTGGACTCTCCTTGGGGATTTGTGATTTCGAAGAACGCACAGTTCTTTGCTGTGCTTTTGCCAGCTTAAGTCTTTTCTTTTTTCTAGCGAGAGGATGAGTGCTTCCATCCTCATGTGAAGCGGAACCACTAGCCATGAACATAGGCCAGAGCCTCTGCCGTTCCTTGCCACTCCGTGTCGTAAATGGCATATTGGCAAGTTTACGCTTCTCCTCAGACGCTTTTAATTTTGATTTTTGGGTAATTTTACTGATCTTTTGTGTTTTGGATTTTACATGCTCTGTACTATGACATTGGGCATCGGCCTTAGCAGACGACGTTGATGGCATTTCATCGTCTCGGCCATGACTAGTGGCAGCAGCTTCAGCACGAGGTGGAAGTGGATCTTGATCTTTCCCTATTTTTTTAACCTCCACATTTTTGTTCTCCATATTTTAATGCGCTCAACTAAAAGGCACCACAGGTATACAATGTAGATGGATGGATAGTATACTTTATGGATGACGAGTGATGACACAGAGGCAGGGCACAGCAGTGGCCTACCGTAACGCTATATACAGTATAATGGACCTGGTGGACACTGTCAGCAGACTGCGTTTATAGTATAAAGAAAAAAAGACACCACAGGTATACAATGTAGATGGATGGATAGTATACTTATGGACGACGAGTGACGACACAGAGGTAGGTACAGCAGTGGCCTACCATACTGCTATATACAGTATAATGGACATGGTGGACACTGTCAGCAGACTGCGTTTATAGTATAAAAAAAAAGACACCACAGGTATACAATGTAGATGGATGGATAGTATACTTATGGACGACGAGTGACGACACAGAGGTAGGTACAGCAGTGGCCTACCGTACTGCTATATACAGTATAATGGACATGGTGGACACTGTCAGCAGACTGCGTTTATAGTATAAAGAAAAAAAGACACCACAGGTATACAATGTAGATGGATGGATAGTATACTTATGGACGACGAGTGACGACACAGAGGTAGGGACAGCAGTGGCCTACCGTACTGCTATATACAGTATAATGGACCTGGTGGACACTGTCAGCAGACTGCGTTTATAGTATAAAAAAAAAAGACACCACAGGTATACAATGTAGATGGATGGATAGTATACTTATGGACGACAAGTGACGACACAGAGGTAGGTACAGCAGTGGCCTACCGTACTGCTATATACAGTATAATGGACCTGGTGGACACTGTCAGCAGACTGCGTTTATAGTATAAAAAAAAAGACACCACAGGTATACAATGTAGATGGATGGATAGTATACTTATGGACGACGAGTGACGACACAGAGGTAGGGACAGCAGTGGCCTACCGTACTGCTATATACAGTATAATGGACCTGGTGGACACTGTCAGCAGACTGCGTTTATAGTATAAAAAAAAAAGACACCACAGGTATACAATGTAGATGGATGGATAGTATACTTATGGACGACGAGTGATGACACAGAGGTAGGTACAGCAGTGGCCTACCGTACTGCTATATACAGTATAATGGACCTGGTGGACACTGTCAGCAGACTGCGTTTATAGTATAAAAAAAAAGACACCACAGGTATACAATGTAGATGGATGGATAGTATACTTATGGACGACAAGTGACGACACAGAGGTAGGTACAGCAGTGGCCTACCGTACTGCTATATACAGTATAATGGACCTGGTGGACACTGTCAGCAGACTGCGTTTATAGTATAAAAAAAAATACACCACAGGTATACAATGTAGATGGATGGATAGTATACTTATGGATGACGAGTGACGACACAGAGGTAGGTACAGCAGTGGCCTACCGTACTGCTATATACAGTATAATGGACCTGGTGGACACTGTCAGCAGACTGCGTTTATAGTATAAAAAAAAAAGACACCACAGGAGTGTTTTTCAGGCAGACAAACGTATACTGGTGGTCACTGTCAGCAAAACTGTGCACTGTACTCCTGCTATAGCTGCTCCCCAGTCCCCACAATTAAGCAGTGTGAGCACTCAGCACAGATATATCATGCAGCACACTGAGCACAGATATGGTATAGAGCGTTTTTTTCAGGCAGAGAACGGATAAAAAACTGGTGGTCACTATTAGCAAAACTCTGCACTGTACTCCTCCTAACAGCTGCTCCCCAATCCTCCCCACAATAAGCTAAGCAATCAGATCAACTGTGTAGTATATAACTATATAAACGGAGAGGACGCCAGCCACGTCCTCTCCCTATCAATCTCAATGCACGTGTGAAAATGGCGGCGACGCGCGGCTGCTTATATAGAATCTGAATATCGCGAGAATCTGACAGCGGGATGATGACGTTCGGGCGCGCTCGGGTTAACCGAGCCATGCGGGAGAATCCGAGTATGGCTCGGACCCGTCTAAAAAGGGTGAAGTTCGGGGGGGTTCGGTTTCTCGGAAACCGAACCCGCTCATCACTAATAAACACCCCATGCAGGGAAGGCTGGGTGTTTTTAATCTCCTTTAATATTATCATGCAACTCTTTTAAACCACCACCTTTGCGTTTGGACATCCATTGAAGCATTGAAAAGGCGTCAATTTACCCCCCCCCCATACCCATTATTTTGGATTTCAGCTCGGCTTTGGCCTCTAGATGTTCTCTTGACACGTATGATGACATTTTATTTGTCAATCTGGTTCTCCTGCACCGATAGCTTCAAATTAAAGTCACCCCACCATTTGCATTTTCCCTATGGAACACCCTGCCATTTCCTCTAGGTCAAAACCATATGTGCATTTCCTCTAGGTCAAAACCATAGGTGTGTTTCCTCTAGGTGAAAACCATATTACTCCTGGACAAGCCACAAACGCCTCTTCCTCAATCAGTTATCCCCTGTTCATTCATTCCCTGCTTTTTAAACCTGTTTTGCCATTCCATGCAGGCCTTTTTTCAAAATTTGCAACTTAGATATTTCTATCAATCATTCAAAGACCTTCCTATATCACACAAATCTCTTTCTTGGAATCGATGTGTTATTGGGGAAGTGTCTTCTAAGGGCCTGTTTTCTTTATCAACACCTACTGGCTCACAATCAACTTCAGAAGGAGGCCTGTGAGAGAGATGTGGGTGAGTCGTTGGACCTTGGTGTATGGGTTCAAATTAGAGCCAATCTGGCTAAAGCTTCTCCTTCAGCTACAATTTAAGAGAATTATTTTAAGCTTTAATATAGGTAGTATTGGGTGCTGACACGCCTTCATTCAATATTCCCTTCTCCTCCGATTTGTTATGGAGGCTGTGTAGCCAGAGAGATACCCTGCTGCATATCTGGTGGACATGTCCCAGGCTCATCCTATATTGGATTAAATTCATGCTCTTATTAAGTCAAAACTACTATTCTAATTCCTATCTTCTGCCTTCTGCCCAGACCCAACTCAAACACTCTTCAGCCCTTGTAGAAGTTGATCATGCATATGCAACTAAGGGGGACATGTACCAAGCAGTGATAAAAGTGGAGAAGTGAGCCAGTGGAGAAGTTGCCCATAATTTGCATACTATAAAAGTATACAAAGTAGCTGATTGGCTGCCATAGGTAAATTCTCCACTGGCTCACTTCTCCACTTTTATCACTGCTTAGTACATGTCAAATCACTCTGTCCTGGAAAACCGCAAAACAGCCTTATTATACTACCACTGTTAATGATGTTTGGACAACATATCACATAGAAAGCATTACCTAGCTGCATAATACCCCTGATCCTTTAAAGACAGAAAGGTCACCATGCGTCACTTTGATGCTGACACAGGGCGGGATGTACTAAAGGGAAAATGCGGTAAAACCCCAGTATTCGAGGGTTTTACCGCATTTTCATATGTACTAACCCCCGACCACCAGGTTTTCGCCGGCGAGGGTATCGCCATCTTTTGATGGCAGTACCATAAAGAAGCCTATGGGCTTCTTACTGCTGACCCCCTCCCCCCGGCATAATTGTGTGCAGGCAGCCCTGGTCCCAGATCCCAAACTCCTCCTCCCCGTAGCAAAACAACTGGAGGTCCTTCTGGCTACAGGGAGGAGGAGGAGGAGCCCGGGACTGACTGCTGCCTGCTTGCTGGCCTGGGAGGTGACGGAGACCCCCCGCACACCTTCTCACAGGTATCATGCGGGGCCTCCGGCACCGCATTGTGATGTTAATTATTTTATTTTAATACATCCCACCCACAATCCCCCTGGCTCCATCAACACAGTTTAATGTAGTCTAATTGAGTGTATGTCTCATATTGGAAGCAACTCCCTTTTTCCTCTGCCTTGTTCCCTCATATGTTCCCCCTTTTCCTTCTTTCCTTTTTTCTTTTTACGTCTCTCAGGGATTATATTGCATATGACTTGTTTCGTATTGTCTTTGTGATAATGTTTACTCCTTTCTTTATGCTGCTTTTTGTCCCTCTCTCTATATTTCCCCTCCCTTTAACCAGTGTTCTCCCCAGAAAATTTTTCCAGCCGGGTGGCATCAAGAAGCAGCCGGGTAGGGACCTTCACAATAATAAAAAAATTAAATCATGACCATATTGATTTAAACTTCAGATATTTGTATATTAATTCTCCTCCTCTTCTTAGAGGACCAGTGGTCTGCAGCTTTTTCATAATCAAAGTCTGCAGGATCTGGTCTCTCTAGTGAAATAAGCAGCAGGTTATTTAGGGTGCACTGCTTCATCCAGTTCCTTAGACAGGTTTTAATTCATTTTAGAGTAGAAATCCTCTTTCACATTCAGCTGTGCTTACAGGTATGGTCCAAAAGCAGCTAGTTTTACTAAATTTGGAAAAGATTCTCTGAGCTCAGATGTCGTTGCAAATGTCAGCATAATTTGTTTTGAATCTAGATTTTGACAAGACTGTTGTTCAAACAATTTTGATGCAACAGCCCATTTTAATTTAGTATTTTCATAATTTAAAATTGCGGGACTTCCATTTTTAGAATAATGCTCAAAAGGAATCTCACAAGCCTCATTTTGATCATGGCTTTCTGTATTGAAAAGTCTGGAAAAACAGGATATGATTGGCATATCTGGAAATTTTGCTTCTAGGTGGTTAATAACTGTGTCTATGTATTTACCATACACATTTTTCTTAAATGCAGGAGCATTAGCATCGGAACAGTTTACTCGAAGGTCTGACCATTCACCAGCAAGCTGTCGATGAAGGTTTTTAAACTGAGTAGCAGGTGCATCTTTCAGTTCCATGATGCATAGTTTAATAGCTTTTTAAGATAGGGTCTATTTTTATTAAATTAACATCTTGCCTTTGCCAAACTTTAGACAACTTAGACAAATGAGGCAGCACATCTGAAAGCAAAAGTGACGCTACAAAATCTTACTGTATGTTCTCATATATTTGCTTAAACCTTCAGCTGTTAGGTCATTTCTCTCAGTGGCCTCTCTTTCCTGTGCAGCATGACACTCACCAGGGATTCTCTTAAAAACTATACAGCAAAATCAATAGACAGCCACCTAGTGTCACTAGCCATTTTAAGTTTAATGTGAGGACTGTTCAGAATATTTGGCATTTTAGTTAACCCAGCCAAGGAAGAACATTTGTCTTAAGATGTGGTTAAATTTGACTAAATAAGGCACTTCAGCAGCTGCTTGGGCACTAGCGAGTACCAGACGGTGGTTTATACAAAGACAGTTGACCATGACCCCTCCTGTTTCATCTTTTAATAGTTTTGCTACCCCCTTGTGCTTCCCAATCATCACCGCTGCTCCATCAGAGCCTAGGCCCACCAAGTTAGATTTTCTTCAACCCTATATTGTCAATTTGTTCAATTACTGTATTTTGTTAGTTATAGTTTCAGTTTTGCCATCACTGATACAACATGTTGATATAAACTAACAGTAATCTCTTTTTTGAATTGGTAAACATATTTAATGTATATAATAATCTGCTTCAAAACAGAGATATCTGTAGTTTCATCACACAGAACACTGAAACATTCTGCTGAATTAAGTATTTTGCATCTTAATTGTGAAGCTAAGATGTCATGCAGTTCTTGCATTATTCTTTCCGAAGTGTAATTTGCATTTTTTCCAGTATCAAGATGGGATAAGTATGTACACCTTAAGGCCCATATACAGTAGACGGGCCGATGCAGGAGAGATGTGTGCTGAGCGAACCGCTCAGCATACAACTCTCCCGCCGCTCAGCACAGCGAGATCTGTGCTGAGCGTGCGGGGGGAGACGGGCGGGGGGGGGCGCTCACTTCACCCAGCGGGTGAAGTGAGCGATCCGCTAGATTGGCCTGCATGCAGGCCAATCTAGCAGCAGCGATAGTGATGCGCGGGGCTGCGCATCGCTATCGCTGTAGTGGGTACACACGGAGCAATAATGCTGAAATTCTAAGCAATCTAGTCAGATTGCTTAGAATATCGCTCCGTGAGTATCCCCCTTTACAGTGCACAAGTACATTTACATACAATGTAGTATGTGGTAGTTTGTTTTTTGCCAACCAATACATCGTTCTTAAAGCTCCCACAAAAGCATCTCTCTGCAAGTTAATCAAAACTGAAATGGGTCTTTAAATTTCTCTTATGCAAGTTTTTTAAAAACACGTTTCTGAGGTATATTTGAACACGAATCAGTGTGTAATTTACTTTGCTCATGATTAATTAAACTTTCTTTTCGGAGTCTTTTGCAAGGAATAGCCACCCGAGTCACTTCCTTTTTTGCGGCTGGTCTCTTTAAATATTTTATACAAGTGGAACACATCATTCCATTATCTTTTACTAACAACCACTGAAATGTTTTAAACCAGTCACTGTTTACTCCAGATGTGCGATGTTTAGAGAAACATTTTGATGTGAAACAGACTGTGAATCAAAAGATGGACCAGCCTCATCTGCAATGTCTGCAGTGTCCTTGTTGAAAATCTCTTCCGCTGTTGTGTTCATATTTTTTTTTTTTTAAGATTTTTGTTTTCTGATTTAAATTGTGACTCATTATGGGAACCAGGTGATTAGACACACGTATTTTTTAACAGCTCCCAAATAACTGTCCTCACTTGGTGTTGGCACCACAATTATTTATCATAGAGCTCCCAAATACTGTCCACACAAAAATTAATTTTCAAACAGCTTTCAGATACTGACCACACTTGCTGGCACAATTGTTTTTTAAACAGCTTTTCAAAATATTGACTGCCCCCACAAACAGCTCTTAGAAAAATAAACAACAGAGGACTTTGCACCACTTGCTGGCACAATTGTTTTTTAAACAGCTTTTCAGGATATTGACTGCCCGACAAACTGCTCTCAGAAAAATAAAGAAGAGATGACTTTGCCCCACTTGCTGGCACAATTGTTTCTTAATTGGCTTTGAGATACTGGCACTTGCTGGCACAATTGTTTTTTAAACAGCTTTTCAGAACACTGACTGCCCCCACAAACAGCTCTCAGATATATAAACAGCAGAGCACGTTGCCCCCACTTGCTGGCCCATAGCTACAGGGGTTCCACCAAAACTTTTAACTTTAGGAAGGCTAATTTCAGTATGCTTAGATGTGCACTT